>NC_135235.1:673713923-674013923 GCF_051348905.1 Ranitomeya variabilis | reverse complement strand
GCCCCATATGATCTCCCCATCCTGCCCCATCTGTCTCCATCGTATCCATCCTGCCCCATGATCCTGCACAATCTGTCTCCAATTCTGCCCCCAGTGTCTCCAATCATGCCTCCTGTGTCTCCAATCCTTCCCTATCTGTCTCCAGTCATGCCCCCATGTCTTTCATCATACCCCATATCTCCATTCTGCCCCTGTGTCCAGCATCATTCATAGCCCCTGTGTCCAGCATCATTCATAGCCCGTGTCCAGCATCATTCATAGCCCCTGTGTCCAGCATCATTAATAGCCCCTGTGTCCAGCATCTCTGCCCCTGTGTCCAGCATCTCTGTCCCTGTGTCCAGCATCTCTGCCCCTGTGTCCAGCATCTCTGCCCCTGTGTCCAGCATCTCTGCCCCTGTGTCCAGCATCTCTGCCCGTGTCCAGCATACTGCCCGTGTCCAGCATACTGCCCCTGTGTCCAGCATTCTGCCCCCTGTGTCCAGCATCCTGCCCCTTTGTCCAGCATTCTGCCCCTATGTCCAGCATCTCTGCCCCTGTGTCCAGCATCTCTGCCCCTGTGTCCAGCATCTCTGCCCCTGTGTCCAGCATACTGCCCCTGTGTCCAGCATCTCTGCCCCTGTGTCCAGCATCTCTGCCCCTGTGTCCAGCATCTCTGCCCCCTGTGTCCAGCATCTCTGCCCCTGTGTCCAGCATCTCTGCCCCCTGTGTCCAGCATCTCTGCCCCCTGTGTCCAGCATCTCTGCCCCCTGTGTCCAGCATCTCTGCCCCCTGTGTCCAGCATCTCTGCCCCCTGTGTCCAGCATCTCTGCCCCCTCTGTCCAGCATCTCTGCCCCCTATGTCCAGCATCTCTGCCCCCTGTGTCCAGCATCTCTGCCCCGTGTCCAGCATCTCTGCCCCCTGTGTCCAGCATCTCTGCCCCTTTGTCCAGCATTCTGCCCCCTGTGTCCAGCATACTGCCCCCTTGTCCAGCATACTGCCCCATGTCCAGCATCTCTGCCCCTGTGTCCAGCATCTCTGCCCCCTGTGTCCAGCATCTCTGCCCCCTGTGTCCAGCATCTCTGCCCCCTGTGTCCAGCATCTCTGCCCCCTGTGTCCAGCATCTCTGCCCCCTATGTCCAGCATCTCTGCCCCGTGTCCAGCATCTCTGCCCCGTGTCCAGCATCTCTGCCCCGTGTCCAGCATTCTGCCCCTTTGTCAAGCATTCTGCCCCCTGTGTCCAGCATCTCTGCCCCCTGTGTCCAGCATCTCTGCCCCCTGTGTCCAGCATCTCTGCCCTGTGTCCAGCATCTCTGCCCCCTGTGTCCAGCATCTCTGCCCCGTGTCCAGCATCTCTGCCCCCTGTGTCCAGCATCTCTGCCCCCTGTGTCCAGCATTCTGCCCCCTGTGTCCAGCATCTCTGCCCCCTGTGTCCAGCATCTCTGCCCCCTGTTATGACCCCAGTGGACAGGGTCTCAGAGGAACGTGTAAGTCTGCGAGATTCAAAAATCCAGCTCATGGTAACTGGGTTGACCAAATAGCTACTCCTAACGCCAACACTAGAAGTAGCCGGGGATCATGCCTACGGTGATCGCTAGATGACTCGCGCCAGCCGGAGAATCTAACTACCCCTAGGAGAAGAAAACAAAGACCTCTCTTGCCTCCAGAGAAAGGGACCCCAAAGCAAGATACAAGCCCCCCACAAATAATAACGGTGAGGTAAGAGGAAATGACAAACACAGAAATGAACCAGGTTCAGCAAAGAGAGGCCAGCTTACTAATAGCAGAATATAGCAAGATAACTTATCTGGTCAACAAAAACCCTATAAAAATCCACGCTGGAGATTCAAGAACCCCCGAACCGTCTAACGGTCCGGGGGGAGAACACCAGCCCCCTAGAGCTTCCAGCAAAGGTCAGGATACAGATTGGAACAAGCTGGACAAAAATACCAAACAAAAGCAAAAAGCAAGGAAGCAGACTTAGCTTGAAATACAGGAACCAGGATCATAGGACAAGAGCACAACAGATTAGCTCTGATTTCAACGATGCCAGGCATTGAACTGAAGGTCCAGGGAGCTTATATAGCAACGCCCCTGAACTAACGGCCCAGGTGAGGATATAGGAAAAGACAGAAGCTCCAGAGTCAAATCACTAATGACCACTAGAGGGAGCAAAAAGCAAAATCACAACAGTACCCCCCCTTAGTGAGGGGTCACCGAACCCTCACCACGACCACCAGGGCGATCAGGACGAGCGGCGTGAAAGGCACGAACTAAATCGGCCGCATGAACATCAGAGGCGACCACCCAGGAATTATCTTCCTGACCATAGCCCTTCCACTTGACCAGGTACTGAAGCCTCCGCCTGGAGAGACGAGAATCCAAGATCTTCACCACGTACTCCAACTCGCCCTCAACCAACACCGGAGCAGGAGGCTCAGCAGAAGGAACCACAGGCACAACGTACCGCCGCAACAAGGACCTATGAAACACGTTGTGGATAGCAAACGACACAGGAAGATCCAGGCGAAAGGATACAGGATTAAGGATTTCCAATATCTTGTAAGGACCAATAAAACGAGGTTTAAATTTGGGAGAGGAAACCTTCATAGGAACAAAGCGGGAAGAAAGCCACACCAAATCCCCAACACGTAGTCGGGGACCCACACCGCGGCGGCGGTTGGCAAAGCGCTGAGCCCTCTCCTGTGACAACTTCAAGTTGTCCACCACAAGATTCCAGATCCGCTGCAACCTATCCACCACAGAATCCACCCCAGGGCAGTCAGAAGGTTCCACATGACCCGAAGAAAAACGAGGGTGGAAACCAGAGTTGCAGAAAAACGGCGAAACCAAGGTGGCGGAACTAGCCCGATTATTAAGGGCAAACTCAGCCAACGGCAAGAAGGTCACCCAATCGTCCTGATCAGCAGAGACAAAACACCTCAAATAAGCCTCCAAAGTCTGATTAGTTCTCTCCGTCTGTCCATTAGTCTGAGGATGGAAAGCAGACGAAAACGACATGTCAATGCCCATCCTACTACAAAAGGATCGCAGAATCTGGAAACGAACTGGGATCCTCTGTCTGACACAATATTCTCAGGGATGCCGTGCAAACGAACCACGTTCTGGAAAAACACAGGAACCAGATCGGAAGAGGAAGGCAGCTTAGGCAAAGGAACCAAATGGACCATCTTGGAGAAGCGATCACATATCACCCAGATAACAGACATGCCTTGAGACACCGGAAGATCAGAAATGAAATCCATGGAGATATGTGTCCAAGGTCTCTTAGGGACAGGCAAGGGCAAGAGCAACCCGCTGGCACGAGAACAGCAAGGCTTAGCTCGAGCAAAAGTCCCACAGGACTGTACAAATGACCGCACATCCCTAGACAAGGAAGGCCACCAAAAGGATCTGGCCACCAGATCTCTGGTGCCAAAAATTCCTGGGTGACCTGCCAACACCGAGGAATGAACCTCGGAAATGACTCTGCTGGTCCACTTATCAGGCACAAACAGTCTGTCAGGTGGACAAGAATCAGGCCTATCAGCCTGAAATCTCTGCAACACACGTCGCAGATCAGGAGAAATAGCTGACAAGATAATACCATCCTTAAGAATACCAACAGGTTCAGCGACTCCAGGAGCATCAGGCACAAAGCTCCTGGAAAGAGCATCGGCCTTCACATTTTTTGAACCTGGTAAATACGAGACAACAAAGTCAAAACGGGAGAAAAACAATGACCAGCGGGCCTGTCTAGGATTCAGGCGTTTAGCAGACTCGAGATACATCAGATTTTTGTGATCAGTCAAGACCACCACACGATGCTTAGCACCCTCGAGCCAATGACGCCACTCCTCAAATGCCCATTTCATGGCCAACAACTCCCGATTGCCCACATCATAATTTCGCTCCGCAGGCGAAAACTTCCTAGAGAAAAAGGCGCAAGGTCTCATAACAGAGCAACCAGGGCCTCTCTGCGACAAAACGGCCCCTGCTCCAATGTCTGAAGCATCCACCTCAACCTGAAAGGGAAGCGAGACATCAGGCTGGCACAAAACAGGCGCCGAAGTAAACCGACGTTTCAACTCCTGGAAAGCCTCCACGGCAGCAGGAGCCCAATTAACCACATCGGAGCCCTTCTTGGTCATATCCGTCAAAGGTTTCACAATGCTAGAAAAGTTAGCGATAAAACGACGGTAGAAGTTAGCGAAACCCAAGAACTTCTGAAGACTCTTAACTGACGAGGGCTGAGTCCAATCAAGAATAGCTCGGACCTTGACTGGGTCCATCTCCACAGCAGAAGGGGAAAAAATGAACCCCAAAAAGGGAACCTTCTGTACACCAAAAAGACACTTTGAGCCCTTGACAAACAAAGAATTTTCACGCAAAATTTTAAAGACCATCCTGACCTGCTCCACATGCGAGTCCCAATTATCAGAAAAAACCAGAATATCATCCAGATAAACGATCAAAAATTTATCCAGATAGTTCCGGAAAATGTCATGCATAAAGGACTGAAAAACTGAAGGGGCATTAGAGAGCCCAAAAGGCATCACCAAGTACTCAAAATGACCTTCGGGCGTATTGAATGCGGTTTTCCATTCATCCCCTTGCTTAATGCGCACAAGGTTGTACGCACCACGAAGGTCTATCTTGGTAAACCACTTGGCACCTTTAATCCGGGCAAACAAGTCAGACAACAGCGGCAAAGGATACTGAAATTTGACAGTGATCTTATTTAAAAGCCGATAGTCTATACAAGGCCTCAAAGATCCGTCCTTTTTAGCCACAAAAAAGAATCCCGCACCAAGAGGGGAAGAAGACGGACGGATGTGTCCTTTCTCCAGAGACTCCTTGATATATGAACGCATAGCGGTATGTTCAGGTATCGACAGATTAAAAAGTCTTCCCTTAGGAAATTTACTGCCTGGAATCAAATCTATTGCACAGTCACATTCCCTATGAGGAGGCAATGCACTGGACCTGGACTCGCTAAAGACATCCTGATAATCAGACAAATACTCCGGAACTTCCGAAGGCGTAGAAGAAGCAATAGACACAGGCAGGGAATCCTCATGAATACCACGACAGCCCCAACTAGACACTGACATAGCCTTCCAGTCAAGGACTGGATTATGGGTCTGTAACCATGGCAGCCCCAAAACAACCAAATCATGCATTTTATGTAGAACGAGAAAACGTATCACCTCGCGGTGTTCAGGAGTCATGCACATGGTAACCTGTGTCCAATACTGCGGTTTATTTTCTGCTAATGGCGTAGCATCAATACCCCTAAGAGGGATAGGATTTTCTAATGGTTCAAGAATAAAACCACAGCGCTTAGCAAATGAGAGATCCATAAGACTCAGGGCAGCACCTGAATCTACAAACGCCATGACAGGATAAGATGACAGTGAGCAAATCAAAGTTACAGACAGAATAAACTTAGGATGCAAATTACCAACGGTGACAGGACTAACAACCTTAGATATACGTTTAGAGCATGCTGAGATAACATGTGTAGAATCACCACAGTAGTAGCACAAGCCATTCCGGCATCTATGAATCTTCCTCTCATTTCTAGTCAAGATTCTATCACATTGCATCAAATCAGGTGTCTGTTCAGACAACAACATGAGGGAATTTGCGGTTTTGCGCTCCCGCAACCGCCGGTCAATTTGAATAGCCAGGGACATGGTATCATTCAGACCTGTGGGAATGGGAAAACCCACCATAACATTCTTAATGGCCTCAGAAAGGCCATTTCTAAAATTAGCGGCCAGTGCACACTCGTTCCAATGTGTCAGCACGGACCATTTCCGAAATTTTTGGCAATACACCTCAGCCTCGTCCTGGCCCTGAGACATAGCCAGCAAGGCTTTCTCTGCCTGAATCTCAAGATTGGGTTCCTCATAAAGTAAACCGAGCGCCAGAAAAAACGCATCAATATCAGCCAATGCCGGATCTCCTGGCGCCAACGAAAAAGCCCAATCTTGAGGGTCACCCCGTAAGAATGAAATAACAATTTTTACTTGTTGAGCAGAGTCTCCAGACGAACAAGGTTTCAGGGACAAAAACAATTTACAATTATTCCTGAAATTCCTAAACTTAAATCGGTCTCCTGAAAACAGTTCAGGAATCGGAATCTTGGGTTCAGACCTAGGATTTCTGATAACATAATCTTGTATACCCTGCACACGAGCGGCAAGCTGGTCCACACTTGTAATCAAGGTCTGGACATTCATGTCTGCAGCAAGCTTAAGCCACTCTGAGGTAAAGGGGAAAAGAAAAAAAAAAAAAAAAAAATGAGAGAGGGAAAAAAAAACTCAAAATTTTCTTTCTTATAATCCCACTTCTGCAATGCATTAAACATTTAATACTGGCCTGGCATACTGTTATGACCCCAGTGGACAGGGTCTCAGAGGAACGTGTAAGTCTGCGAGATTCAAAAATCCAGCTCATAGGGCTGTGGTAACTGGGTTGACCAAATAGCTACTCCTAACGCCAACACTAGAAGTAGCCGGGGATCATGCCTACGGTGATCGCTAGATGACTCGCGCCAGCCGGAGAATCTAACTACCCCTAGGAGAAGAAAACAAAGACCTCTCTTGCCTCCAGAGAAAGGGACCCCAAAGCAAGATACAAGCCCCCCACAAATAATAACGGTGAGGTAAGAGGAAATGACAAACACCGAAATGAACCAGGTTCAGCAAAGAGAGGCCAGCTTACTAATAGCAGAATATAGCAAGATAACTTATCTGGTCAACAAAAACCCTATAAAAATCCACGCTGGAGATTCAAGAATCCCCGAACCGTCTAACGGTCCGGGGGGAGAACACCAGCCCCCTAGAGCTTCCAGCAAAGGTCAGGATACAGATTGGAACAAGCTGGACAAAAATACCAAACAAAACAAAAGCAAAAAGCAAGGAAGCAGACTTAGCTTGAAATACAGGAACCAGGATCATAGGACAAGAGCACAACAGATTAGCTCTGATTTCAACGATGCCAGGCATTGAACTGAAGGTCCAGGGAGCTTATATAGCAACGCCCCTGAACTAACGGCCCAGGTGAGGATATAGGAAAAGACAGAAGCTCCAGAGTCAAATCACTAATGACCACTAGAGGGAGCAAAAAGCAAAATCACAACAGCCCCCTGTGTCCAGCATCTCTGCCCCCTGTGTCCAGCATCTCTGCCCCCTGTGTCCAGCATACTGCCCGTGTCCAGCTTTCTGCCCCAGTGTGTTCAGCGTTCTGCCCTGGGCCCCAGCGTGTGTGTCCAGCGTTCTGCCCCAGGCCCCAGCGTTCTGCCCCGGGCCCCACCCCCATGGGATCGCCGCTCTCAAAAAAAAAAAAAAAAAGAGTTCTTACCTTGCCATGCTCCTGCGGCGGGGAACCACCTCACTTCCTCCACGCAGGTGAAGGACGCACTCGCCGGCGGCTAACAATGACGTCAGATGCCGGCGAAGTGCGACTGCGCACTGCGGCCGCTCAAGTCAGCTGCCAGCCTCCGACTGGCTGGCGGCGACTGTTAACCATTGACATGCGGGCACGGGCCCGCATGTCAATAGTGGCCCGCAGCGCCGGCAGGGGGGGGCCCGCAGCGCCGGCAGGTGGGGGGCCCGCAGCGCCGGCAGGGGGGGGGCCGGTGAGCAGATTAGACGGGGCCCGATGCGGGCCCCCTCTGCTCACCGGGCCCCATACGCCAGTCATGGCTGTCATGCCCTGATGGCGGCCCAGGACTCACCAGCTTAAAACTCCTGTCTGAAGTGTTTTAAGCCTGTGGGTTTAAGACCAGGAGACTCAGTGAAAACAAAAGTTGATTTTTTTGTAATTGCTTATAATTTTTACTACTTTTATTCAACCAAAAAATCTTGTTCCTCACTTCAGTATACACCTCAGGATACAGGGACCATAAATATACTTTGCTATACACAATGGATCTCTATGAACTTGTATAAGCTGCTTCAGGAATCATTGCCCGCTATACAGGTCACTATAACCAAGTTCTCCTAACTACATCATAGTGGGCTGTAGCTCAGTGATAAAGCAACATGCTGGGAACAGAGATGCAAGTTTGTGTACTGGGGAGACCAGATCACACTGTGTGATCTCAAATGTTCACCCAATTTCAGGAAACACCACGATTGGTCTCCTGCAGTTTATGCAGAGAGCAGCCCTGCCCCAGAGGAGTAGCCACTGGGAGGGAGCAATGAAGCCATTGGAGAGGTGACTATAGAAGCTTGGAGAAAAGCTGTGATGTGACGGGATGTGGGACTGCCTGCCAAATCCAGTGTAAGATGTCCAAGTGAGGTAGTCGTGGGTGAGCTTCTGTTCCCACTCGCTTTGACATCCTACAGACAACTGTGGGTCCTGGCTGATGTTCATTAGCCAAGGTAGCTAGCTGGGCGAGACAGTCTCTGAACTCTAGAATGTAAGGAATGATGGGCGTTCCGGTATCTGCGATATCACCCTCCAATTGTTCTTTCAGAAGAGTGAGAGGCCCACGGATCTTCTGCTCCCACAAAATGACTTTGTAATTCCCCAATGTCATTTCCAAGGAGGATATCTACAGGAAGTCCTCCCATAAATCCAATCCAACTCAGTTTTTCTCCAAAACCATAATCCAAACGTACCAAAGCTCGCTGTATACATTTGCGGACACACCCGGCCAGGACAATGGGAATTCCCGGGCCCTCGTGAATTGCCTCGGGTCGAACCACACGGGGGTCAGCGATAGTCAGGAATGCCCCCGTGTCTCTAAATCCCGACACTTTGTATCTATAAATTAAGACATCCTGCAGGTGGCAATGCCGTTGCTCTGTATTTCTGATGGACAAAGGCCGGAGTCCGTACACTCCAGGAGGGGAATCTATGGTGTCGTGGTCAGTGGTCCACTCTGGTGGGGGAGGTGGTAGCTCTTCCTCAGGTGGGATGGACTACATAAGATGTACTGGACGAGGTGGGGCTCCCTCCAAATCCTTGAGGGACAGCCAGATTGCAAATGTCCAGGTTGCCCACACACATAACATCTCCTCTCTGTGATACCCCCAGATCGTGGTCAGAACTGTTGAGGCCCAGGATTGTGAGGTGTGATTGTCATCGGCTTGCGACTAGGTGGAAGGGCAGATATAATCAGAGGGGGACGAGGTGAGGGAGAAAGCCGTGGTTCATTGTCCAGAAGCCTCCTCCATTGTGGTCAGATAGTAAGGGCTTCATCGGCCAGGGCTGCAGTTCTATCCACGGTGCACGGTTTGCGCTCCCGGACCCATTCCCGTACCTCTGCGGGGCACTTGGCAAGAAATTGTTCTATAAGGAACACCTGCATAACATCTTCCACAGTAAAGGCGTTTTCTGGTTCCAGCCATCTCCGACATGCCTGGGACACCTTATGTACATACATCCTAAACGATCCCCCCGTAGTGCATGGGAGGTCTCGGAACTTGGCCCTATATGAGTCTGGGGTGATAGCATGGTAATCCAGGATAGTCTGCTTTACAATGTTATAATCCCAATTCCGCTGTGAGTCAATGGTTCGGTAAGCCAGCAGAGGGCGCATCACCGCAACTCAAGGTAAGTACAGATCATCCTGCTTTCCTTTTAGAACCCGGGGTTTACAGGCACGAGCGAGTGCTTTAGCACAGCTCCTGGCTGTAAAATGATTTCACCCCTTCGGATGGATTTACTTTGTGGGACGTGATAGATCATCTGAAGGTATGTATATTGTTGGTTTATTATTTTTCAGAGCGAGGGTCTTCAGGTGGATTGAGAGAGCAATAAAATATTAAAACAACCTGTGTGTTTATTTCATTAAAATACTTTATAATAATGTGTGTGTTTTTTTTAACCATTTCATACAATTTGATTAATAATGGATAGGTGTCATAATTGACGCCTCTCCATTATTAATCTGGCTTAATATCACCTTACAATAGCAAGGTGACATTAACCCTTCATTACCCCATATCCCACTGCTACAGGGGAGTGGGAAGAGAGTGGCCAAGTGCCAGAATAGGCGCATCTTCCAGATGTGCCTTTTCTGGGGTGGCTGGGGGAAGATGTTTGTAGCCGGGGGGGCCAATAACCATGGACCCTCTCTAGGCTATTAATATCTGCCCTCAGTCACTGGCTTTACCACTCTGGCGGAGAAAATTGCGCGGGAGCCCATGCCAATTTTTTTCCGCCATTTAACCCTTTATTTTAGCAGCTAAAGTGCCCAAATTTTGCACATACACACTACTAACATTAGTAGTGTGGAATATGCAAAAAAAAGGGGATATGAGATGGTTTACTGTATGTAAACCATGTCTCATTTCCTGTCTGGTTTGGGAAGGAGAAATGAAAAGCCGTCAATTGAATTACCGGCTTTTCACTAACACCGGTGCGTATTTCTCGCAAGTCACACTGCTGGTCCATGTGGAATCCGTATTTTTATCGCCTCCATAGACTTTCATTGGCAATTTTTTTGCGCAATACGGTGACAAACGCAGCATGCTGCGATTTTCTACGGCCATACAAGACCGTATAATACGGATCATTAAAATACAGCTGATAGGAGCTGGGACATAGGGAATCATTGGGCTGTGTGTTATGCATATTTTATGGACATAGCTTATGCGCTCATACGTCCGTAAAACTCGCTAGTGTGACGCCGGCCTAACAGGATAAAAGTCCAACAATCCAGCAGACAGAGGATAGCATGGTCCATATACTCTTATTTGTCTCTGACCTGCTCTTCACATCATGGTTCCACACAGGATCTCATCTGTGTGACACCTCCCTCATATTTACAAGTCCCTCTCCTCATTCACAGGTTAGGGGGGTGGGTCGCAGGGGCTCATTGTTTCAACAAGCTAGTTCAATATGTCATTAGCATATTAGCAAACAACATTATTCACTGACCCTGTGGAGAGATAACAGTACAGGACTGTGGGGCTGATATCAGATGGCAAATAACAACAATTCATCAATTGGCATATAACTCATCCTAAAAGAGAACACCATGGTAATCAGTAAAATATAAATATACACAAAATGTTACCCACATAACATATCACACCATCATATGCAGCAATTTTAAAGGAGTCACCAAAATCTCATGAGTGCTCATAAAAATCTTTCATTTTTTCTGGTACGGTAGAGTAGAAATTTTTTTTGAGTGTCTTACACAATTTCTTGACACCATTTTGCTGAATCCCCCCAAAAATACATACAAGCCACATATTTTACAGTGTAGTATATCTGTGACACGCCTCATACATTCGTGTGCTAAAAATGTGGGCATTTTAGGACGGTATTCCAATTTTTTGCAGGCTGTTACTCTAGTTATATACAGCACTATTTTTCATTAAAAAAAAAATACAGGCCACATATTTGGCAGTGTGATATTTCCGTGTCAGGCCTCATATATCTGCGTGCTCCAAGTCTGGGTATTTTAGGCCGGTATTCCACTGTTTTTGCTGTCTGTTACTCTAGTTATATACAGCACTATTTTGCCGACCCCCCCAAAAATACAGGTCACATATTTGGCAGTGTGTTATTTTCATGACAGGCCTCATATATCTGCATGCTCCAAGTTTGGGCATTTTAGGCCGTTAGTCCAGTTTTTCTCCTGTCTGTTACTCTACTTATATACAGCACTATTTGCATTGAAAAAAATAAAAAATACAGGCCACATATTTGGCAGTGTGGTATTTCCGTGTCAGGTCTCATATCTGCGTGCTCCAAGTTTGGGCATTTTAGGCCTATAGTCCAGTTTTTCTCCTGTCTGTTACGCTACTTATATACAGCACTATTTGCATTGAAAAAAATAAAAAATACAGGCCACATATTTGGCAGTGTGGTATTTCCGTGACAGGCCTCATATATCTGCGTGCTCCAAGCTTGGGCATTTTAGGCCGTTAGTCCCCTTTTTTTTCCTGTCTGTTACCCTACTTATATACATACCAAAGCAAGCCAAACTGCAAGATGTATCCAATCAGGATACCTCAAGAAAATCTCTAGTGAAAAGTATCCAAATAGCCAAGAGAATACCTTATTGACAAAGTTAAAACATAACCTTTAATGCTAATCATATAAAAACGTTTTTTATGGACAGTAAAACGTGATAAAGTTCAAACAGTGCTCGAATACCAGTGCTCAATAAAAAAATGGTTTTGTCTCACCAAATCAGTCGTTTGTTCCTAGCAGGAGCTTACTGATGCTTAACGGGGGAGGGGGGAATGATTACTATCCTACCCCAGTCGTGCCCCTGTGTTGCTCCTGCCCTGACAAGGGCAGTCCCCAAGTCAGGCTAGATAATTGTACCCACCACACAAGGAGTAAACTTCCCTACGCGTTTCCTCTCCCATAAAGGAGACTCATCAGGGGAATATAAGAATATAAAGTATTGTGGGATATTCTACTTAGAAAAAGTGCCCCTCCATCGGGAGGTAGTTACTATGTGTCCGATGCACCTGGTTTTAGGGATGGACTATGGTAGGGTGAGACAAAGGACGGAAATGCTCCCCCTTAAATAGTTTCCTCTTTTTTCCTTTTTTCCAAACGGTTACAAGGCGTCCTACCTTATTTGCGCAGGGCCACGTGTTCTTTTGGGACCATTGTGATATTACATGGCGTTGTATCGCCATTCTCGCCCCTGTGTGTACACTTCCGGTTCCCGGAGTTGCGCATGCGCTCTCCAGCGCGTCACGTAAACCCAAAGACCTGCCGGTTATCACTTCCGGTTTGCGCTCCCCGGACTGCTACCTGGTGCGCAGGCGTCACTAGGGGGGGGGGTGTGATGTATAACTTCCTGAATGACTGCATCGCCGTCTCCTTAGTAACGCCTGTGTTATATAGATTAATCACTACTGCGCAAACATTGCCTATAAAGAATACCTGAACCAATTACCTGTCTCTATCACAAATGATGTACAACAGGTACATCCTTGTTAGTGTTTATGTCTGTTGTTATTACGCCTGCAGCGTTTCACAAGTTGCCCCTATTACCCATAGATTGTTATTTTCTGTGCATATAATGCATGTGTATTTTATCAGCAGAATAGCCAAATAAGCTTATGCTGCTAATACATTACAATTAGTGGATATAACAGAGGAGGTTACTGATGCAGCTATGGAAGCCCAAGTATTTACGTCATAGGCACATCCAGATATTATTTCGCTGGTGCTGGCTGTTAATGTATGTTAGTGACGTACACTCATATTTCATGGTAAAAATAGTACAATGAGCAAACCCGTAACCTCAATATTGCCCAGAATCTGTGCTGTCTGTGTGACAGCACCCTAATGTCTCAATAGGATCCATTTTCAACTCAGGGCAGATTAATACCAACACTGAGAATTTGATCTATAAGGGGTGTAATCTCTATTCTGCTATAATAAACAAGTTACCAGAAGGGGTATGGACCAATCCAGTAGGCACAATTTGGACTCCTAGGGTTATATTAGATCATGATTATCAAACCTAATAACACACGACCACAAGTCACAGAAAGAGCCAAAGGGTCTAAGGTTAACATTACATCCTAAAAAAGGAAGATTGTGTATATGATGGGGAGAAGAAAAACCGTCCTAATCAAACTGTCCATAAAAACACAGTTCTCAGTTTCATGCCTCATACGTCGAGGCCAGAGATACAAATGTATAAAATATAGCAATAGCTTATATCTTACTAATCCAGTCATAATAGACCATGTACAATCTGTTTAATTGGCTCAGTACTCCTGACGGACAAAGTCCAAAATTCTAACCTATAAACCTTCAGCAGTAGAAAGGGGGATTTTTTCTTTTTTTTTTTTCTCTTTGAAAAAAAAACCTAGGTTGTAATATTTCAATACAGAGGAAGCAGCTATAGCTCAATTGCTCATTTAAACCATGTGGATAACATGTATTAAGGTGAAATATCCACCTTGATTCTCTTTGGAGCAGAACCCTGTCATGATCTCCACCTCTTCTTGGTGGCATCACTTTCTCAATGCCCATGAACTGTAAAACCTTCACATCCCCGTTATGCAGTCCATTCACATGTCTAGCCACAGATGTGTCTCTTTTATTGCGGATGTCACCCAAATGCCCTCCTATCCTCCTCCTAAATTCTCTTATAGTTTTACCTACATAGGCCTTACCACATCTGCAGGTAATACGATAGATTACGCCCTTAGTTTTGCAGTTGATGAAGTCCCTAATCTCAAAGGACTCACTGACGCTCTCAAATTTCTTCCCTACCAGTATATACTCGCAGGCGATGCATTCACCACAGCGATAGCATCCCTTGATTTTAGCCGGTAACCATGTTCCCTTAGCCGTAGGTGTGACAAAGTGGCTATGTACCAATCGATTTCCTATCGTCCGGCTCTTTTTATAGGTAATGTGTGGTCTCTCACCGACAAAATCTTTTATATCCTCATCCATCTGGAGGATACCCCAATATTTTTGGATTACCTCCCTGACCATCTGGGCCCCATTATCAAAGGTACAGATAAGTCGAGCTCTCCCCTCCAGGTTCTCAATTCTCCTTTTGGGTATCATAAGTCCCCTCCTATCTTGTTCGTTCGCATGTCTGAACGCCTCTCTGAGTATACAGTCGGGGTAGCCCTTAGTACGGAATCTTTGACGCAAATCATCCGCCTTGACTTTAAAGTCTTTTTCATTTGAACAATTCCTTTTTAACCTTAAGTACTGACCCTTAGGTATACCTTTTTTCAAAGAATAATGGTGGTGGCTGTCCCACTTTAATAAAGAATTAGTGGAGGTCGGTTTGCGAAAAATGGTGGTTTCCAAGGCGTCCCCACTTTCTGATTTCGTAATTAGGACGTCGAGGAAAGCCAATTTTTTAGAATCTATCTCGTATGTGAACCTTAGGCCCATCTCATTCTGATTCAGTAAGTCAATAAACTCCTCAAATTCAACCACAGTACCCCGCCATAAAATAAAAACGTCATCTATGAATCTGACCCAAAGATCCACATTACTTGTCAGATGCATAGATTTCTCAGAGAATACGATGGTGTCCTCCCACCAGCCCAGGAACAAGTTAGCGTAACTTGGCGCACATGGATTGCCCATGGCAGTGCCCCTGAGCTGGTGGAGGACTTTACCATCAAAGGTGAAATAATTTCGATGCAAAACAAACTCAAGGAGGGAAATGACCAACTCATTGTGAGGGACACATTGGCGACCTCTTGTGACCAGAAAGTGTTCGACACCTCTAATACCAAATTCATGTGGAATAGAGGAATAGAGTGCCTCAATGTCGATACTGGCTAAGAATACCTCTGGTTCCACATTGATATTGTCAAGTTTACTTAATAGGTCGGCTGTATCCCTCACATATGATGGTAGGGAACTCACAAAGGGTCTGAGTATCTCATCAAGGTATGTACCTACGTTATGGCTTATACTACCAATACCTGATACGATAGGTCTACCCTTAAGGGGACAAACTCCCTTATGCAACTTTGGAAGTGCATAAAAGGTTGCTACTACC
The DNA here is from genome assembly GCF_051348905.1 of Ranitomeya variabilis. Taxonomy (NCBI): domain Eukaryota; kingdom Metazoa; phylum Chordata; class Amphibia; order Anura; family Dendrobatidae; genus Ranitomeya; species Ranitomeya variabilis. The sequence goes on along the minus strand of NC_135235.1, from coordinate 673,998,459 downwards.
GGATGTTTGGGGAGAAGAAAATCATATTCCTCCTGGCTAATTAGTTCATTACTCTTAGCTCCATCAATGATATTTTTCAATTCATTCCTAGTTCTTTCCATCGGGTTACTTGGAACTCTGGTATACTGTTATGGGCCTGGTGGTTAGAAGCACCCAGAATGACCTGATGGTTAAACTGGAAATCGGGACAAGCTCTGGGGAGTGGGAGCTCTGCTGACCGCAAACCCTAATCCTATCACACAAACACTTGAAATAGCCGTGGAGCGTACCTAACTCTCCCTAGATGCCTCTTCACAGCCTAAGAGCTAACTTCCCCTAAAGATAGGAAATAAAGCCTTACCTTGCCTCAGAGAAATTTCCCAAAGGAAAAGGCAGCCCCCCACAAATATTGACGGTGAGTTAAGAGGAAAGTCACAAACACAGGAATGAAACAGGTATTAGCAAAGGAGGCCAGTCTTCACTAAATAGGCAGAGGATAGTCAAGGGATCTATGCGGTCAGCACAAAAAAACTACAAAAACCACGCAGAGTGTGCAAAAAGCCCTCCACACCGACTCATGGTGTGGAGGTGCAACCCTGCGCCCCCAGAGCTTCCAGCTAGCAAGGAAATATCATGATAGCAAGCTGGACAGAACTTAGCATGTACTAAGAAATATATTCAGAATGCAATGAACAATAAATGAGCTAGCAGGGACTTAGCTTCTGCTGGAACAGTCAGAGAAATCCAAGAGAGATCTGAACCAGTACTGAGACATTGACAGCAGGCATGAGGTAACGATCTGAGTGGAGTTAAATAGAGAAGCCAGCCTAGCGATAAATGAGGGCAGCTGGGAAAGCCAACCTCAAGGATCAGCAGTACCACTCAAAGCCACCAGAGGGAGTCCAAGGACAGAACTCACTGAAGTACCATTCATGACCACAGGAGGGAGTCCAAGAACGGAATTCACAACAGTACCCCCCCTTGAGGAGGGGTCACCGAACCCTCACCAGGGCCCCCAGGCCGATCAGGACGAGCCAAATGAAAGGCACGAATTAAATCGGCAGCATGGACATCGGAGGCAACAACCCAAGAATTATCCTCCTGACCATAGCCCTTCCATTTGACCAGGTACTGAAGTTTCCATCTCGAAACACGAGAATCCAAAAATCTTCTCTACCACATACTCCAACTCCCCCTCGACCAACACCGGAGCAGGAGGGTCAACGGAGGGAACCATAGGCGCCACATATCTCCGCAACAACGACTTATGGAACACATTATGGATGGCAAAAGAAGTTGGAAGGGCCAAACGAAACGACACAGGATTGAGAATTTCAGAAATCTTATAAGGACCAATGAAACGAGGCTTAAACTTAGGAGAAGAAACCTTCATAGGAACATAACGAGATGACAACCAAACCAAATCCCCAACACGAAGTCGGGGACCAACACAGCGACGGCGGTTAGCGAAACGTTGAGCTTTCTCCTGGACAATGTCAAATTGTCCACTACGTGAGTCCAAATTTGCTGCAACCTGTCCACCACAGAATCCACGCCAGGACAGTCCGAAGGCTCAACCTGCCCTGAAGAAAAACAAGGATGAAAACCAGAATTGCAAAAAAAAGGCGAAACCAAAGTAGCCGAACTGGCCCGATTATTCAGGGCGAACTCAGCCAATGGCAGGAAGGTCACCTAATCATCCTGATCAGCAGAAACAAAGCATCTCAGATAGGTTTCCAAGGTCTGATTGGTTCGTTCGGTTTGGCCATTTGTCTGAGGATGGAAAGCCGAAGAAAAAGACAAATCAATGCCCATCTTAGAACAAAAGGACCGCCAAAACCTCGAAACAAACTGGGAACCTCTGTCCGACACAATGTTCTCCGGAATGCCATGCAAACGAACCACATGCTGGAAAAATAATGGAACCAAATCAGAGGAGGAAGGCAATTTAGGCAAGGGTACCAAATGGACCATCTTAGAGAAGCGATCACAAACCACCCAGATGACAGACATCCTTTGAGAGACAGGAAGATCTGAAATAAAATCCATGGAAACATGCGTCCAGGGCCTTTTCGGGACCGGCAAGGGCAAAAGTAACCCACTGGCACGAGAACAACAGGGCTTAGCCCGAGCACAAGTCCCACAGGACAGAACGAAAGAACGCACATCCCGTGACAAGGAAGGCCACCAAAAGGACCTGACCACCAAATCTCTAGTACCAAAAATCCCAGGGTGACCAGCCAACACCGAACAATGAACCTCAGAGATAACTCTGCTAGTCCATCTATCAGAGACAAACAATTTCTCTGCTGGACAACGGTCAGGTTTATCAGCCTGAAACTCCTGCAGCACCCGCCACAAATCAGGGGAGATGGCAGACAGAATCACCCCCTCTTTGAGAATACCAGCCGGCTCAGGGATTCCCGGAGAATCAGGCACAAAACTCCTTGAAAGGGCATCAGCCTTCACATTCTTAGAACCCAGAAGGTATGAAACCACAAAATCGAAACGGGAGAAAAACAGCGACCATCGAGCCTGTCTAGGATTTAATTGCTTGGCAGACTCGAGATGTCAGATTCTTGTGATCCGTTAAGACCAAAATATCATCCAGATATACAATCATGAATCTATCCAGATACCTTCAGAAGATGTCATGCATAAAGGACTGAAACACAGATGGAGCATTAGAAAGTCCGAATGGCATCACCAGGTACTCAAAATGGCCCTCGGGCGTATTAAATGCTGTTTTCCATTCATCGCCCTGTTTAATACGCACAAGGTTATACGCCCCTCGAAGATCTATTTTGGTGAACCAACTAGCCCCCTTAATCCGAGCAAACAAATCAGACAGTAGAGGCAAAGGGTACTGAAATTTGACCGTGATTTTATTGAGAAGGCGGTAATCTATACAGGGTCTCAGAGAACCATCCTTCTTGGCCACAAAAAAGAACCCTGCTCCCAACGGTGACGACGACGGGCGAATATGCCCTTTCTCCAAGGACTCCTTTATATAACTCTGCATAGCGGCGTGTTCTGGCACAGATAAATTGAAAAGTCGGCCCTTAGGAAACTTACTACCAGGAATCAAATTGATAGCACAATCACAATCCCTATGAGGAGGTAGGGCACTGGATTTGGGCTCATCAAATACATCCCGGTAATCCGACAGAAACTCAGGAACTTCAGCAGGAGTGGAAGAAGAAATTGACAACAACGGAACGTCACCATGTACCCCTTGGCAACCCCAACTAGACACAGACATTGATTTCCAATCCAATACTGGATTATGAACCTGTAGCCATGGCAAACCCAACACGACCACTTCATGCAAATTATGCAACACCAAAAAGCGAATATCCTCCTGGTGTGCAGGAGCCATGCACATGGTCAACTGAGTCCAGTACTGAGGTTTATTCTTGGCCAAAGGCGTAGCATCAATTCCCCTTAATGGAATAGGATACTGCAAGGGCTCCAAGAAAAAACCACAGCGCCTGGCAAACTCCAAGTCCATCAAATTCAGGGCAGCGCCCGAATCCACAAATGCCATAACAGAGTAGGACGACAAAAAGCAAATCAGAGTAACGGACAAAAGAAATTTAGGCTGTACAGTACTAATGGTGACCGACCTAGCGAACCGCTTAGTGCGCTTAGGACAATCAGAGATAGCATGAGTGGAGTCACCACAGTAAAAACACAGCCCATTCTGGCGTCTGTGTTCTTGCCGTTCAGCTCTGGTCAAAGTCCTGTCACATTGCATAGGCTCAGGCCTCTGCTCAGATGAAACCGCCAAATGGTGCACAATTTTGCGCTCACGCAAACGCCGATCGATCTGAATGGCCAAGGACATAGATTCATTCAGACCAGCAGGCGTGGGGAACCCCACCATAACATCCTTAAGGGCTTCAGAAAGACCCTTTCTGAAAATTGCTGCCAGGGCACAGTCATTCCATTGAGTAAGCACAGACCACTTTCTAAACTTCTGGCAATATACCTCCGCTTCATCCTGACCCTGACACAAAGCCAGCAAGATTTTCTCTGCCTGATCCACAGAATTAGGTTCATCATAAAGCAATCCAAGCGCCAGAAAAAACGCATCCACACTAAGCAGTGCAGGATCTCCTGGCGCAAGGGAGAATGCCCAGTCTTGAGGGTCGCCACGCAACAAAGAAATAATGATTTTTACTTGCTGAATGGGGTCAACAGAGGAGCGGGGTTTCAAAGCAAGAAACAGTCTACAATTATTTTTGAAATTCAGAAACTTAGATCTATCCCCAGAAAACAAATCAGGAATTGGAATTCTAGGCTCTAACATCGGATTCTGAACTACATAATCTTGAATGCTTTGTACCCTTGCAGCGAGTTGATCGACACAAGAGGACAGACCTTGAATATCCGTATCTACACCTGAGCCCTGAACCACCCAGAGGTTAAGGGGAAAAGAAAGACAAAACACACTGCAGAGAAAAAAAAATGGTCTCAGAACTTCTCTTATCCCTCTTTTGAGATGCATTAACACTTTGTGGGCCTGCTGTACTGTTATGGGCCTGGTGGTTAGAAGCACCCAGAATGACCCGATGGTTAAACTGGAAATCGGGACAAGCTCTGGGGAGTGGGAGGTCTGCTGACCGCAAACCCTAATCCTATCACACAAACACTAGAAATAGCCGTGGAGCGTACCTAACTCTCCCTAGACGCCTCTTCACAGCCTAAGAGCTAACTTCCCCTAAAGATAGGAAATAAAGCCTTACCTTGCCTCAGAGAAATTCCCCAACAGAAAAGGCAGCTGTCATGAATCCCCAATGGCTAGGGATAGCACAGGATAAGCAAAGTATAATAAATATTGGACGAGCTCTAGGGTGATGGAACCTGGGCTGACCGCTGCCCTACGCCTGACAAACGCAACTAGAGATAGCCAGGGAGCGTGCCTACGTTGGTTCTAGACGCCACGCACCAGCCTAAGAGCTAACTAGTACTGCAGAGAAAACAAAGACCTCACTTGCCTCCAGAGGAATTAACCCCAAAGATATAGTTGCCCCCCACATGTATTGACGGTGAAATGAGAGGAAGGCACATACATAGAGATGATGTATATAGCTTTAGCAAATAGAGGCCCGCTGAAAACTAGAAAGCAGAATGACACAAAAGGGGACTGAGCGGTCAGCAAAAAACCCTAATAAAAAAAAACCATCCTGAGATTACAAGAACCCATGTGCCAACTCATGGCACATGGGGAGAACCTCAGTCCACTAGAGCAACCAGCTAACAAAGAGACATTCTAAGCAAGCTGGACAAAAAAACCAAACAACTGAAAATCAGCACTTAGCTTATCCTGAAAGATCTGGGAGCAGGTAGGCAGGAACCAAACAGAGCACATCTGAACACATTGATAGCCGGCAAGGGAAATGACAGAGAGGCCAGGTAAAATAGGAAACACCCAGCCTCTGATGGACAGATGGAAACCAAAGGCCGCAACCCACCAAAGTCACCCAGTACCAGCAGTAACCACCAGAGGGAGCCCGCAAACAGAATCCACAACAGTACCCCCCCCTTGAGGAGGGGTCACCGAACCCTCACGAGAACCCCCAGGGCGATCAGGGTGAGCTCTATGGAAGGCGCGGACCAAATCAGTCGCATGAACATCGGAGGCGACCACCCAGGAATTGTCCTCCTGACCATAACCCTTCCACTTAACCAAATACTGGAGTTTGCGTCTGGAAACACGAGAATCCAAGATCTTTTCAACAACATACTCCAATTCTCCCTCCACCAGCACCGGAGCAGGAGGCTCGACCGAAGGAACAACAGGCACCTCATACCTCCGCAACAACGACCGATGGAACACATTATGAATAGCGAACGATGCTGGGAGATCCAAACGGAAAGATACAGGGTTAAGAATCTCCGAGATCCTATAAGGACCGATGAACCGAGGCTTGAACTTAGGAGAAGAGACCTTCATAGGGACAAAACGAGAAGACAACCACACCAAGTCCCCAACAAGAAGTCGGGGACCCACGCGGCGACGGCGATTAGCAAACTGCTGAGTCTTCTCCTGAGATAACTTCAAATTGTCCACCACCTGATTCCAAATGTGATGTAGCCTGTCCACCACCACGTCCACTCCAGGACAATCCGAAGACTCCACCTGACCAGAGGAAAAACGAGGATGAAACCCCGAATTACAAAAAAAAGGAGAGACCAACGTGGCCGAACTAGCCCGATTATTAAGAGCAAATTCGGCCAGTGGCAAAAAAGCAACCCAGTCATCCTGATCAGCAGAAACAAAACACCTCAAATAAGTTTCCAAGGTCTGATTAGTTCGCTCCGTCTGGCCATTCGTCTGAGGATGGAATGCAGACGAGAAAGACAAATCAATGCCCATCTTGGCACAAAACGTCCGCCAAAATCTAGACACAAACTGGGATCCCCTGTCAGAAATGATATTCTCCGGAATCCCATGCAAACGAACCACGTTCTGAAAAAACAAAGGAACCAACTCAGAGGAGGAGGGCAACCTAGGCAAGGGCACCAAATGAACCATCTTAGAAAAGCGGTCACACACAACCCAGATAACAGACATTTTCTGTGAAACCGGGAGATCAGAAATAAAATCCATGGAAATGTGCGTCCAAGGCCTCTTCGGGATGGGCAAGGATAACAACAACCCACTAGCCCGTGAACAGCAAGGCTTAGCTCGAGCACACACTTCACAAGACTGCACAAAGGTACGCACATCCCTAGACAAGGAAGGCCACCAAAAAGACCTGGCCACCAAGTCTCTTGTACCAAATATTCCAGGATGACCAGCCAACACAGAAGAATGGACCTCGGAGATGACTCTACTGGTCCAATCATCCGGAACAAACAGTCTTTCTGGTGGACATCGATCCGGTTTATCCACCTGAAACTCCTGCAATGCGCGTCGCAAGTCTGGGGATACGGCGGACAATATTACTCCATCCCTAAGGATACCAGCAGGCCCAGTGTCTCCAGGAGAGTCAGGCACAAAACTCCTGGAAAGAGCATCTGCCTTCACATTCTTTGAACCTGGCAGGTATGAAACCACGAAATTGAAACGAGAAAAAAATAACGACCAACGAGCCTGTCTAGGATTCAAACGCCTGGCAGACTCAAGGTAAATGAGATTCTTGTGATCAGTCAAGACCACCACGCGATGTTTAGCACCCTCAAGCCAATGACGCCACTCCTCAAATGCCCACTTCATGGCCAAAAGCTCCCGATTACCCACATCATAATTGCGCTCGGCGGGCGAGAATTTTCTAGAGAAGAAAGCACATGGCTTCATCACCGAGCCATTAGAACTTCTCTGTGACAAAACCGCCCCCGCTCCAATCTCGGAAGCATCAACCTCCACCTGGAAAGGAAGTGAAACATCTGGTTGACACAACACAGGAGCAGAAGAAAACCGGCGCTTAAGTTCCCGAAAGGCCTCCACGGCCGCAGGAGACCAATCAGCAACATCAGCACCCTTTTTAGTCAAATCAGTCAAAGGTTTAACAATACTGGAAAAATTAGCAATGAACCGACGATAAAAATTAGCAAACCCCAAGAACTTCTGAAGGCTCTTAACAGATGTAGGTTGTGTCCAGTCACAAATAGCCTGAACCTTAACGGGATCCATCTCAATAGTAGAAGGAGAAAAAATGTACCCCAAAAAAGAAATCTTCTGGACTCCGAAGAGACACTTTGAGCCCTTCACAAACAGAGAATTGGCCCGCAAAACCTGAAACACCTTCCTGACCTGTAGAACATGAGACTCCCAGTCATCAGAAAACACCAAAATATCATCCAAATACACAATCATAAACTTATCCAGATATTCACGGAAAATATTGTGCATAAAGGACTGAAAGACTGACGGAGCATTGGAGAGTCCAAAAGGCATTACCAAATACTCAAAATGGCCCTCAGGCGTATTAAATGCGGTTTTCCACTCATCACCCTGTTTTATCCGCACCAGATTATACGCACCACGAAGATCTATTTTAGTGAACCACCTAGCCCCCTTAATGCGAGCAAACAAATCAGTAAATAATGGCAATGGATACTGGTATTTGACTGTAATCTTATTCAGAAGGCGATAATCTATACAAGGCCTCAGGGAACCATCTTTTTTTGCCACGAAAAAAAAACCTGCTCCCAGAGGGGACGAAGATGGAGGAGTATGTCCCTTTTCCAAGGACTCCTTAATATAATTCCGCATAGCAGTATGCTCTGGCAGTGACAGATTAAATAAACGACCCTTAGGGAACTTACTGCCAGGAATCAATTCTATAGCACAATCACCCTCTCTATGGGGAGGGAGCAAATTGAGCTTAGGCTCCTCAAAAACATCCCTATAATCCAACAAAAACGCAGGGATCTCCGAAGGAGTAGATGAAGCTATAGAAATCGGAGGTGCATCATCATGAACCCCGTGACATCCCCAGCTTAGCACAGACCTTGTTTTCCAGTCCAGGACAGGATTATGAGTTTGTAACCATGGCAGACCAAGCACTAGTACATCATGTAAATTATACAGTACAAGGAAGCAAATCACCTCCTGATGAACGGGAGTCATGCGCATGGTCACTTGTGTCCAATACTGCGGTTTATTCATAGCCAATGGTGTAGAATCAATTCCTTTCAGAGGAATAGGAACTTCCAGAGGCTCTAGACTAAAACCGCAGCGTTTAGCAAATGACCAATTCTGAGGGTCGCCCCGTAGGAACGATATAACAATCTTGACCTGTTGAGCAGGGTCTCCAGAGGAGCGAGATTTCAAAGAGAGAAACAATTTACAATTGTTCCTGAAATTCAGGAAGGTAGATCTATCTCCAGAAAAAAACTCTGGAATAGGAATTCTAGGTTCAGACATGGGAGTGTGAACAACGAAATCCTGTATGTTTTGAACCTTTGCCGCGAGATTACTCAGGCTGGAAGCCAAACTCTGGACATCCATGATAAACAGCTAAGATCAGAGCCATTCAAGGGTTAAGAGGAGGTAAGAAGCAGCTAGACAGCAATTAAGGGCTAGGCAGCAAAACTCTGAAGGAAAAAAAAAAAAATTTTCCTTGAACACTTCTATTCCTCCTGCTTCAGCCCAAACAATTAACACTTTGTGGGCCGGCTATACTGTCATGAATCCCCAATGGCTAGGGATAGCACAGGATAAGCAAAGTATAATAAATATTGGACGAGCTCTAGGGTGATGGAACCTGGGCTGACCGCTGCCCTACGCCTGACAAACGCAACTAGAGATAGCCAGGGAGCATGCCTACGTTGGTTCTAGACGCCACGCACCAGCCTAAGAGCTAACTAGTACTGCAGAGAAAACAAAGACCTCACTTGCCTCCAGAGGAATTAACCCCAAAGATATAGTTGCCCCCCACATGTATTGACGGTGAAATGAGAGGAAGGCACATACATAGAGATGATGTATATAGCTTTAGCAAATAGAGGCCCGCTGAAAACTAGAAAGCAGAATGACACAAAAGGGGACTGAGCGGTCAGCAAAAAACCCTAATAAAAAAAAACCATCCTGAGATTACAAGAACCCATGTGCCAACTCATGGCACATGGGGAGAACCTCAGTCCACTAGAGCAACCAGCTAACAAAGAGACATTCTAAGCAAGCTGGACAAAAAACCAAACAACTGAAAATCAGCACTTAGCTTATCCTGAAAGATCTGGGAGCAGGTAGGCAGGAACCAAACAGAGCACATCTGAACACATTGATAGCCGGCAAGGGAAATGACAGAGAGGCCAGGTAAAATAGGAAACACCCAGCCTCTGATGGACAGATGGAAACCAAAGGCCGCAACCCACCAAAGTCACCCAGTACCAGCAGTAACCACCAGAGGGAGCCCGCAAACAGAATCCACAACAGTACCCCCCCCTTGAGGAGGGGTCACCGAACCCTCACGAGAACCCCCAGGGCGATCAGGGTGAGCTCTATGGAAGGCGCGGACCAAATCAGTCGCATGAACATCGGAGGCGACCACCCAGGAATTGTCCTCCTGACCATAACCCTTCCACTTAACCAAATACTGGAGTTTGCGTCTGGAAACACGAGAATCCAAGATCTTTTCAACAACATACTCCAATTCTCCCTCCACCAGCACCGGAGCAGGAGGCTCGACCGAAGGAACAACAGGCACCTCATACCTCCGCAACAACGACCGATGGAACACATTATGAATAGCGAACGATGCTGGGAGATCCAAACGAAAAGATACAGGGTTAAGAATCTCCGAGATCCTATAAGGACCGATGAACCGAGGCTTGAACTTAGGAGAAGAGACCTTCATAGGGACAAAACGAGAAGACAACCACACCAAGTCCCCAACAAGAAGTCGGGGACCCACGCGGCGACGGCGATTAGCAAACTGCTGAGTCTTCTCCTGAGATAACTTCAAATTGTCCACCACCTGATTCCAAATGTGATGTAGCCTGTCCACCACCACGTCCACTCCAGGACAATCCGAAGACTCCACCTGACCAGAGGAAAAACGAGGATGAAACCCCGAATTACAAAAAAAAGGAGAGACCAACGTGGCCGAACTAGCCCGATTATTAAGAGCAAATTCGGCCAGTGGCAAAAAAGCAACCCAGTCATCCTGATCAGCAGAAACAAAACACCTCAAATAAGTTTCCAAGGTCTGATTAGTTCGCTCCGTCTGGCTATTCGTCTGAGGATGGAATGCAGACGAGAAAGACAAATCAATGCCCATCTTGGCACAAAACGTCCGCCAAAATCTAGACACAAACTGGGATCCCCTGTCAGAAATGATATTCTCCGGAATCCCATGCAAACGAACCACGTTCTGAAAAAACAAAGGAACCAACTCAGAGGAGGAGGGCAACCTAGGCAAGGGCACCAAATGAACCATCTTAGAAAAGCGGTCACACACAACCCAGATAACGGACATTTTCTGTGAAACCGGGAGATCAGAAATAAAATCCATGGAAATGTGCGTCCAAGGCCTCTTCGGGATGGGCAAGGATAACAACAACCCACTAGCCCGTGAACAGCAAGGCTTAGCTCGAGCACACACTTCACAAGACTGCACAAAGGTACGCACATCCCTAGACAAGGAAGGCCACCAAAAAGACCTGGCCACCAAGTCTCTTGTACCAAATATTCCAGGATGACCAGCCAACACAGAAGAATGGACCTCGGAGATGACTCTACTGGTCCAATCATCCAAACAGAGCACATCTGAACACATTGATAGCCGGCAAGGGAAATGACAGAGAGGCCAGGTAAAATAGGAAACACCCAGCCTCTGATGGACAGATGGAAACCAAAGGCCGCAACCCACCAAAGTCACCCAGTACCAGCAGTAACCACCAGAGGGAGCCCGCAAACAGAATCCACAACAGGCAGCCCCCCACAAATATTGACGGTGAGTTAAGAGGAAAGTCACAAACACAGGAATGAAACAGGTATTAGCAAAGGAGGCCAGTCTTCACTAAATAGGCAGAGGATAGTAAAGGGATTTATGCGGTCAGCACAAAAAAACTACAAAAACCACGCAGAGTGTGCAAAAAGCCCTCCACACCGACTCACGGTGTAGAGGTGCAACCCTGCGCCCCCAGAGCTTCCAGCTAGCAAGGAAATATCATGATAGCAAGCTGGGCAGAACTTAGCATGTACTAAGAAATATATTCAGAACGCAATGAACAATAAATGAGCTAGCAGGGACTTAGCTTCTGCTGGAACAGTCAGGTCATCAGAGAAATCCAAGAGAGATCTGAACCAGTACTGAGACATTGACAGCAGGCATGAGGTAACGATATGAGTGGAGTTAAATAGAGAAGCCAGCCTAGCGATAAACGAAGGCAGCTGGGAAAGCCAACCTCAAGGATCAGCAGTACCACTCAAAGCCACCAGAGGGAGTCCAAGGACAGAAATCACTGAAGTACCATTCATGACCACAGGAGGGAGTCCAAGAACGGAATTCACAACAGTATACGTTGTTGGGTCACTCAGCAAAGACAGACACATTTCTCTGTACCCATCTATATTCATTATAACTATATTTCCCCCCTTATCGGAGGGTTTCACCACTATAGATGTGTCCCTTTCCAAAGTATGGAGTGCTTCCATTTGTTCCTTTGTTAAGTTGTATCTGGTACGCACTCCCTCCTTTTGTTTTATCTCATCAGTGGTTAAATTAAGGAACACATCTATAGCGGAAACATCGCCACCAGCTGGCGGCATCTTGGTACTAGTTTTTTTCAGAGATGTAAACGGACCCTGACCAGTTAGAGACGACGGAGGTTGATCCAAATTCGCCAAGAGCTGTACCTCCTGGAGCATATCAACTGGAATGTCCAGGCCTGCACATGTCTTCCTATTCTGTTGTTTAAAAAACTTGTGCCATCTCAATTTTCTGACAAAAATTTATATCCTTGATGCAATCAAAGGAGGAAAAATCGGTAGTGGGGATAAATGATAACCCCTTGCTCAATACCGTCATCTCTGATTCACTGACCGTTCTATCAGAGAGATTGACCACCTGTAATTGTAATCCTTGTTGAAGGGATTTCTGCTCCTCAGGGAGTATGTGTTGTCTAAAAAACCAGGCCTAGTATAGGAGTGAAAGCTCCCTCCCCTTGAATAACCTCTATTTTGTCCCCTCTGTCGACTGCGTATTGGCCTTTGCCTTGTTTCTGTGTCTGAGATGTCGGTTTCTGTTGAGGATAAATCTGTTTCTCTTTCCCCTCTTTCTAAGTGATCTCCCAGGACTTGATAGATTTTATTCTCCTTAAAGTCCTGGAGATCTCTCAGATACTGCTTGTGTTTCCTTTCTTTCACTTTATATTGAAACTTTTCAATTGAGTTCTGTAGTTGTGTTTCCTTGATACTGAAATCACTTTCTCCTTTAAATTTAGTTTCTATCTCAATCTGTTCCTTCAGTTTAATATTTAATTTTTCAAAGTTATTTTTTTCCTCTGTAACCAACAAGTTCATAAATCTCAGAGAGCTATTAGTTGCCTCCTTTTCCCAACAGCTTAATAGTTGTGGGTTCCGACAACGAGGCGCTGGCAGCAAAGTAATACGCAGTCCCCTGGGTACTATACTGTTTTTATTGTATGTTTCTAAGCTCTGGATTTCCCACCAAGAGCTCGTGTGTTCCTTATACAATTTGTTAAGATCTTTAAACGCTGCTGTGTATGTAGGAGTATACTTCTTCTGAGCAAAAGTTTTCTCAGAGAAGATCTCTTTGGCCTCGGTGAGCCACAGGTTAGTATCAGGTCCTGCCGACAGGAAACCGGCCATAACAGAAAAATATTAATGAATACCAAAGCAAGCCAAACTGCAAGATGTATCCAATCAGGATATCTCAAGAAAATCTCTAGTGAAAAGTATCCAAATAGCCAAGAGAATACCTTATTGACAAAGTTAAAACATAACCTTTAATGCTAATCATATAAAAACATTTTTTATGGACAGTAAAACGTGATAAAGTTCAAACAGTGCTCGAATACCAGTGCTCAATAAAAAAAATGGTTTTGTCTCACCAAATCAGTCGTTTGTTCCTAGCAGGAGCTTACTGATGCTTAAAGGGGGAGGGGGGAATGATTACTATCCTACCCCAGTCGTGCCCCTGTGTTGCTCCTGCCCTGAGAAGGGCAGTCCCCAAGTCAGGCTAGATAATTGTACCCACCACACAAGGAGTAAACTTCCCTACGCGTTTCCTCTCCCATAAGGGAGACTTATCAGGGGAATATAAGAATATAAAGTATTGTGGGATATTCTACTTAGAAAAAGTGCCCCTCCATCGGGAGGTAGCTACTATGTGTCCGATGCACCTGGTTTTAGGGATGGACTATGGTAGGGTAAGACAAAGGACGGAAATGCTCCCCCTTAAATAGTTTTCTCTTTTTTCCTTTTTTCCAATCGGTTACAAGGCGTCCTACCTTATTTGCGCAGGGCCACGTGTTCTTATGCGACCATTGTGATATTACATGGCGTTGTGTCGCCATTCTCGCCCCTGTGTGTACACTTCCGGTTCCCGGAGTTGCGCATGCACTCTCCAGCGCGACACGTAAACCCAAAGACCTGCCGGTTATCACTTCCGGTTTGCGCTCCCCGGACTGCTACCTGGTGCGCAGGCGTCTCTAGGGGGGGGGGGTGATGTATAACTTCCTGAATGACTGCATCGCCGTCTCCTTAGTATCGCCCGTGTTATACAGATTAATCACTACTGCGCAAACAAGCTCTTGGCGAATTTGGATCAACCTCCGTCGTCTCTAACTGGTCAGGGTCCATTTACATCCCTGAAAAAAACTAGTACCAAGATGCCGCCAGCTGGTGGCGATGTTTCCGCTATAGATGTGTTCCTTAATTTAACCACTGATGAGATCAAACAAAAGGAGGGAGTGCGTACCAGATACAACTTAACAAAGGAACAAATGGAAGCACTCCATACTTTGGAAAGGGATCTATAGTGGTGAAACCCTCCGATAAGGGGGGAAATATAGTTATAATGAATATAGATGGGTACAGAGAGATGTGTCTGTCTTTGCTGAGTGACCCAACAACGTATACCAGAGTTCCAAGTAACCCGATGGAAAGAACTAGGAATGAATTGAAAAATATCCTTGATGGAGCTAAGAGTAATGAACTAATTAGCCAGGAGGAATATGATTTTCTTCTCCCCAAACATCCGGTAGTAGCAACCTTTTATGCACTTCCAAAGTTGCATAAGGGAGTTTGTCCCCTTAAGGGTAGACCTATCGTATCAGGTATTGGTAGTATAAGCCATAACGTGGGTACATACCTTGATGAGATACTCAGACCCTTTGTGAGTTCCCTACCATCATATGTGAGGGATACAGCCGACCTATTAAGTAAACTTGACAATATCAATGTGGAACCAGAGGTATTCTTAGCCAGTATCGACATTGAGGCACTCTATTCCTCTATTCCACATGAATTTGGTATTAGAGGTGTCGAACACTTTCTGGTCACAAGAGGTCGCCAATGTGTCCCTCACAATGAGTTGGTCATTTCCCTCCTTGAGTTTGTTTTGCATCGAAATTATTTCATCTTTGATGGTAAAGTCCTCCACCAGCTCAGGGGCACTGCCATGGGCAATCCATGTGCGCCAAGTTACGCTAACTTGTTCCTGGGCTGGTGGGAGGACACCATCGTATTCTCTGAGAAATCTATGCATCTGACAAGTAATGTGGATCTTTGGGTCAGATTCATAGATGACGTTTTTATTTTATGGCGGGGTACTGTGGTTGAATTTGAGGAGTTTATTGACTTACTGAATCAGAATGAGATGGGCCTAAGGTTCACATACGAGATAGATTCTAAAAAATTGGCTTTCCTCGACGTCCTAATTACGAAATCAGAAAGTGGGGACGCCTTGGAAACCACCATTTTTCGCAAACCGACCTCCACTAATTCTTTATTAAAGTGGGACAGCCACCACCCTTATTCTTTGAAAAAAGGTATACCTATGGGTCAGTACTTAAGGTTAAAAAGGAATTGTTCAAATGAAAAAGACTTTAAAGTCAAGGCGGATGATTTGCGTCAAAGATTCCGTACTAAGGGCTACCCCGACTGTATACTCAGAGAGGCATTCAGACATGCGAACGAACAAGATAGGAGGAGACTTATGGTACCCAAAAGGAGAATCGAGAACCCGGAGGGGAGAGCTCGACTTATCTGTACCTTTGATAATGGGGCCCAGATGGTCAGGGAGGTAATCCAAAAATATTGGGGTATCCTCCAGATGGATGAGGATATAAAAGATTTTGTCAGTGAGAGACCACACATTACCTATAAAAAGAGCCGGACGATAGGAAATAGATTGGTACATAGCCACTTTGTCACACCTACGGCTAAGGGAACATGGTTACCGGCTAAAATCAAGGGATGCTATCGCTGCGGTGAATGCATCGCCTGCGAGTATATACTGGTAGGGAAGAAATTTGAGAGCGTCAGTGAGTCCTTTGAGATTAGGGACTTCATCAACTGCAAAACTAAGGGCGTAATCTATCGTATTACCTGCAGATGTGGTAAGGCCTATGTAGGTAAAACTATAAGAGAATTTAGGAGGAGGATAGGAGGGCATTTGGGTGACATCCGCAATAAAAGAGACACAGCTGTGGCTAGACATGTGAATGGACTGCATAACGGGGATGTGAAGGTTTTACAGTTCATGGGCATTGAGAAAGTGATGCCACCAAGAAGAGGTGGAGATCATGACAGGGTTCTGCTCCAAAGAGAATCAAGGTGGATATTTCACCTTAATACATGTTATCCACATGGTTTAAATGAGCAATTGAGCTATAGCTGCTTCCTCTGAATTGAAATAATACAACCTAGGTTTAAAAAAAAAAAAAAAAAAAAAATCCCCCTTTCTACTGCTGAAGGTTTATAGGTTAGAATTTTGGACTTTGTCCGTCAGGAGTACTGAGCCAATTAAACAGATTGTACATGGTCTATTATGACTGGATTAGTAAGATATAAGCTATTGCTATATTTTATACATTTGTATCTCTGGCCTCGACGTATGAGGCATGAAACTGAGAACTGTGTTTTTATGGACAGTTTGATTAGGACGGTTTTTCTTCTCCCCATCATATACACAATCTTCCTTTTTTAGGATGTAATGTTAACCTTAGACCCTTTGGCTCTTTCTGTGACTTGTGGTCGTGTGTTATTAGGTTTGATAATCATGATCTAATATAACCCTAGGAGTCCAAATTGTGCCTACTGGATTGGTCCATACCCCTTCTGGTAACTTGTTTATTATAGCAGAATAGAGATTACACCCCTTATAGATCAAATTCTCAGTGTTGGTATTAATCTGCCCTGAGTTGAAAATGGATCCTATTGAGACATTAGGGTGCTGTCACACAGACAGCACAGATTCTGGGCAATATTGAGGTTACGGGTTTGCTCATTGTACTATTTTTACCATGAAATATGAGTGTACGTCACTAACATACATTAACAGCCAGCACCGGCGAAATAATATCTGGATGTGCCTATGACGTAAATACTTGGGCTTCCATAGCTGCATCAGTAACCTCCTCTGTTATATCCACTAATTGTAATGTATTAGCAGCATAAGCTTATTTGGCTATTCTGCTGATAAAATACACATGCATTATATGCACAGAAAATAACAATCTATGGGTAATAGGGGCAACTTGTGAAACGCTGCAGGCGTAATAACAACAGACATAAACACTAACAAGGATGTACCTGTTGTACATCATTTGTGATAGAGACAGGTAATTGGTTCAGGTATTCTTTATAGGCAATGTTTGCGCAGTAGTGATTAATCTGTATAACACGGGCGTTACTAAGGAGACGGCGATGCAGTCATTCAGGAAGTTATACATCACCCCCCCCCCCCAGTGACGCCTGCAGTCCGGGGAGCGCAAACCGGAAGTGATAACCGGCAGGTCTTTGGGTTTACGTGACGCGCTGGAGAGCGCATGCGCAACTCCGGGAACCGGAAGTGTACACACAGGAGCGAGAATGGCGATACAACGCCATGTAATATCACAATGGTTGCATAAGAACACGTGGCCTTGCGCAAATAAGGTAGGACGCCTTGTAACCGTTTGGAAAAAAGGAAAAAAGAGGAAACTATTTAAGGGGGAGCATTTCCGTCCTTTGTCTCACCCTACCATAGTCCATCCCTAAAACCAGGTGCATCGGACACATAGTAGCTACCTCCCAATGGAGGGGCACTTTTTCTAAGTAGAATATCCCACAATACTTTATATTCTTATATTCCCCTGATGAGTCTCCCTTATGGGAGAGGAAACGCGTAGGGAAGTTTACTCCTTGTGTGGTGGGTACAATTATCTAGCCTGACTTGGGGACTGCCCTTGTCAGGGCAGGAGCAACACAGGGGCACGACTGGGGTAGGATAGTAATCATTCCCCCCTCCCCCTTTAAGCATCAGTAAGCTCCTGCTAGGAACAAACGACTGATTTGGTGAGACAAAACCATTTTTTTTATTGAGCACTGGTATTCGAGCACTGTTTGCACTTTATCACGTTTTACTGTCCATAAAAAACGTTTTTATATGATTAGCATTAAAGGTTATGTTTTAACTTTGTCAATAAGGTATTCTCTTGGCTATTTGCCTACTTATATACAGCACTATTTTGCATTGAAAAAAATAAAAAACACAGGTCCCATATTTGGCAGTGTAGTATGTCCGTGACAGGCCTCATCTATCTGTGCTAAAAATGTGGCCATTTTAGGCCTACGTATTCTAGTGTTTTTGCTGTCTGTTTCCCTACTTATTGACACCAATTTGATAGCCAAAAATACATTTTTAACTACAGTCCAGATAGTTTAAAGTGTGGTTTTCCTGCACACGTATCACATACAAGTTTGCTCCCAATTCACCCATTTGTAGTGAACTTGTAAAATATTCTAGTCCATTTACAACAGGCAAGGCACGTGGCAAGGGACAGGGAAGTGGACGTGATGGTGATAGTGCATGCCAAGGCCGTGGGCAAGCTGAAATTGGGCCACAAAAAACACCCACATCTTCTCGCTGGACCTTAGTGTCCGAAGTCCTAGGGGACCACAGCAAGACAGCACTATTGAAGCCAGAGCAGTGCGAAAAGGTTGTTGGTTGGATAGCGGATAATACTTCCAGTTACTTGGCCACCAGCACCCTGTCTTCCACATGGTCAAGTCTGAGTAGCCGTGAATCTGGACCGCATATAACTCATCCTGATCCTCCTTCCTCCCACCATGCTGATTGCCCTGGGACAACCAATCCCACACTCGGACACTCCAAAGAGCTGTTCACTTTTTCATTTATAGATTCTCGCCTCTCGCCCGGTCCACTTGAAGCGGGGCAAGATGAGATTCTATGTAGTGATGGCCAAATATTTGAGCAGCCACGGTCATAAGAGGTGGACAATGACGGTCATAAGAGGTGGACAACGATGAGACACATTTGCCAGAAAGTCAGGAGGAGGACCAGGGTGCGAAAGTGGAAGATGAGGGTGGATTATAACTGACCCAACCTAGCAGGAGGACATTCAGAGCGAGGATAGCAGCACACAGGGGCAGGGAGGTGTAGCACCCCTTCAGGCAGGAAGAAGCAGTGTGGCAGCTGCAGACAGAAGGCGGGCAACCGTTCCCCGTAACACCAACATGACGGAAGTTGCCAGTCCAATGGTTAGGTCTTCCCTAGTCTGGCTATTTTTTAAAGACTCTGCTGATAACCCCAAACAGGCCATTTGCAACACCTGTCATGCCAGCATAAGCAGGGTAGCAAAACTACCAGCCTTACCACCACCAGCATGATCAGGCACATAGCAGCAAAGCACCCGACTTTGTGGGCCCAACCCCAGGCTCCAGGAACAGTGTCTGCTGGTGACACCACTGCTTTTTCCACTGTTGTGCATGCAAGCCAATCCCCTGTCCACGGTGCATGCGAATATGCCTCCTGCCCTGCACTTGCCAGTGCCCACACTCAAATAGCACCATCATCAGGCACGTTCACATCCTTGTCCCAGCGCAGCCTTTAGTTGTCCATACCCCAGTCATTGGAACGCAAGCGGAAATACTCAGCCAATGCCCCACAGGCCACAGTACTAAATTCACACATTTCTCGTCTGCTTGCGCTGGAAATGTTGCCTTTTAGGCTCGTGGAGATGGAATCTTTCCGCAACCTGATGGCGGTGGCCGCCCCAAGGTACTCGGTCGTCAGCCACCACTATTTCTCCCGCTATGCCATCTCGACATTACACAAGCACGTGTCCCACATTACCCGTTCCCTCAACAATGCAGTTACAGGGAAAGTACACCTAACCATGGACACGTGGACAAGTGCTTGTGGCAAGGGATGGTACATCTCGCTGACGGCACACTGGGTTAACAGTGGAAGCCGGGACCCATTCACACCTTGGGATGGAACACATCCTCCCGATGCCAAGGATTGCGGGCCCTATGTCAATCAGGGTTGCCACCACAGTCTACAGCTCCTGCACCTCCTCCTCCTCTTCAGCCTCCATCTCTGAAATGAGCACATCAGTAACAAGCTGGAAGCACTGCAGCACTGCCAAATCCAAGTGGCAACAGGCTTTGATGAAGCTAATCTGCTCAGGTGACAAACCGCACAATGCTGAAGAGTTGTGGACAGCTCTGAAAGAGCAGGCAGATCTGTGGCTGACACCGCTGAACCTCCAGCCAGGCATGGTTGTGTGTGACTACGGCAGGAACCTGGTGGCTGCTCTGAGTTGAGGAGAACGGACACACGTACCATGTCTGGCCCATGTGCTTAACCTTGTTGTTCAACGGTTTCTAAAAAGCTACTCTGAGCTGCCGCATCTGCTTGTGAAAGTTCCCCACCTGAGTGCCCATTTTAGAAAGTCAGCTACAGCTTCAGCCACCCTTGCCGTGCTTCAGCAGCGATTTCAGCTTCCGGCTCACCGACTGGTGTGTGATGTCCCTATGCATTGGAACTCTACACTGCAGATGTTGGAAAGGATTTGTGAGCAGAAGCGGGCAGTTGTTGAGTACCAACATCAACAAGGCCATCGTTATTCAGGTCATACTCCACACATAACACCTCAGGAGTGGACATGGATGTCAGACATATGTAACATCCTCCAAAGCTTTGAGGACTGCACCAAAATGGTGAGCGGCAATGATACCATAACTGTTAAGGGTCGAGTTTCCCCCTCTGCACAGGGGGAATCTCGGGCCATCTCCACTGCGGTCTCCCATTCTTCTCCTGCTGCAGTGGAGCCTGCTCAGCGGAGACATCGGTCCCAGCGTCTCGCTCAGGCTGACTCTGTACAAAGAGTTACTGCTGCTTCTCCTGCTTCTGCCATTGAAGCCAGTGTTGGGCAGCGGCGAGGACTAAGTCCTGCTTTTCCCGTTCTGAGCATGCCCAGGGTAAGATCTCTCAGTGGAGATCGAGGGTCACATGTTCAGAAACTGCAGTCTAATCTATTGGTCCTTCTAGGAAGGTCCTGTAGGTGCGCAGGCTCTGTAGCAGCCTCTCATTGGTCTTCCTAGGAAGGTCCTGTACGTGCTGCAACTATTTAAGGCTCGCATGGCCGCACGGCCATGCGCTAGTGTCTTTCTAAAGTTATGTGCTTTGCGCCAGTGTGGTCATGTGAGTGTGTGTTCAGGGACCCGGCTGAAATAAGCCCCTAGAATGCTGGCACCTCCGGTGAGGAGATTGTGTGTGTATGTATTCAGGGACCTGGCCAAAATAAGCCCTTAGAATGTTGGCACCTCCGGCGAGGAGTTATGTGTGCATGCATGACCACTGACTGCTCTCATTTGGGTAGTTAGCCTGTGCCTCTGTGAAGTCAAACAGGACAAGCTTTGCTTTCTCGGCTACTCTGGAAACTAACAGAGCTAGTTCTTACCACCATATAGTGCCGCCGTTTACTAGCAGCAGGTTCTCCTGCACGGTGGACCCCGGGCTGCGAACGCATCTACTTCAATAAAACATTTATATTTACTCGGTGCGTTCCGCTAGCCCTAACAGTACACTAGCGCCAGGGTCTGGCTAGTAAATGGCGGACGATCAGCATCTACAGCGGTACGTCCAGCAGCTGGAGGGTAGGTTGGCGGCTCTAGAGCGTACAACCTCAGCTGTGGTCGTCACTGCTGTCGCTGTTCAGGCTGCTAGTGTAGCTGCAGCCAGTTTGTCCGCTGCCACCCCTGCTCCGTCTATATCCCGTCTCCCGCTTCCAGACAAGTTTGCTGGTGATAGTAAGCTATGTCGGGGATTCGTGAGCCAGTGCTCCATACATCTTGAGCTTCTGGCTGCACGTTTCCCTATGGAACGGGTGAAAGTGGGCTTCATTTTATCTCTTTTGTCAGGCAGGGCATTGGTGTGGGCAACGCCGCTTTGGGAGCGTGATGATCGTGTGGTACAGAGTGCTCCTCTCTTGGACGCTCTGAGGCAGGTCTTTTTGGGACCACGTGTCACCCACAATACCGCGCTCCAATTGTTGGCAATTACTCAGGGTTCGTCCATGGTCAGCCAGTTTGCCATCCAATTCCGGACTCTAGCCTCTGAGCTAGAATGGCCAGATAAAGTCCTTATTCCGGTGTTTTGGAAAGGTCTGGCAGATCATGTAAAGGACGCCTTAGCCACCAGGGAGATTCCCGCCACACTGGAGGAGCTCATTTCCATCTCTACCCGCATCGATCTCCGTTTTAACGAGCGGAGGTTGGAGCGGATCCAGTGTAGGCAGAGGTTTCGGCTGGCTCCCACCTTTGCTAGAATCTCCTGTTCTGGCGTCCTACTCCCATGAGGCCATGGAGGTTTCTCGAGCGGGACCTAGGTCTCAGACCGCTCGAGTACCGGTGGTGTGTAAAAATTGCCAACAACTGGGACATTATGCTAATCAATGTCCACGGCGGTCGGGAAAACGATCGCATCTAGTGACCATAGGAGGGGGTTCACTAGACTCAGCGGCATTTTCCTTCAAGTTGTCCTTTAAAGGGACAATCCTCTTAGGCTCATCCACTCATACAGTTGAGCTTTGTGTGGATTCTGGAGCAGAGGGAAATTTCATGTCCTCTGCTTTTGCTTTGCGCCACACAATACCTCTGGTAATGCTTGCTAAACCAGTAACAGTTAGAGTGGTGAATGGGTCAACACTAGTGTTGAGCATTCCGATACTGCAAATATCAGGTATCGGCCGATATTCACTGTATCGGAATTCCGATACCGAGTTCCGATATTTTTGTGAAATCGGAATCGGAAGTTCCTATAAGTTTCCAGGCATGTGCGGTGCGTATGGTTCCCAGGGTCTGGAGGAGAGGAGACTCTCCTTCAGGCCCTGGGATCCATATTCATGTAAAAAATAAAGAAGAAAAATAAAAAATATGGATATACTCACCCCTCCGACGGACCCGGACCTCAGCCGTGCAACCGGCAGCGATGCAGTGAGTGTAGGACCTGCGATGACGTCGCGGCTTGTGATTGGTCGCGTGAGCGGTCACATGAGCGGTCACGGGACCAATCACAAGCCGCGACGTCATCGAAGGTCCTTCACTCTGCATTCTTGGGAACGGAGGCAGACGCTTGCAGCGGTGACAGCCAGGGGCCGTCCGAGGGTGAGTATATCCATATTTTTTATTTTTATTCTTTATTTTTTACATGAATATGGATCCCAGGGCCTGAAGGAGAGTTTCCTCTCCTTCAGACCCTGGGAACCATCCAGGATCACTTCCGATATTTGTGTCCCATTGACTTCTATTGGTATCGGGTATCGGTATCGGCGATATCCGATATTTTTTGGATATCGGCCGATCCAATCCGATACCGATACTTTCAAATATCGGAAGGTATCGCTCAAGACTAGTCAACACTTCCATTAAAAATCACACATCAGACTGTCCCTTTCATGTTAGCCATGTCTCCATCCCACCAGGAGATAATTTCCCTTCTTGTCCTTCCCGAGGGAATGGATGAGATTCTGTTGGGGATACCCTGGCTCCGTTGCCACTCCCCACATATTAAGTGGACCTCAGGGAGGATATTGGGTTGGAGTGAAGCTTGTAAGGGCAGATGTGTGAAAGAGTGCGTTCAGGTTTCCACCACTGAGATACCCGCAGATCTCTCTTCTCTTCCCAAATGCTATTGGTCCTATGCAGATGTCTTCTCCAAAAAGGCTGCGGAGACCCTTCCGCCTCACCGTCCCTATGACTGTCCTATTGATCTCTTGCCTGGAGCAGAACCTCCTCAGGAACGTGTCTATCCCCTCTCTCTCCCGGAAACGGAGGCTATGTCCCAATACATCCAGGAGAATATGGCAAGAGGGTTCATTAGGAAGTCAGTGTCACCTGCAGGGGCGGGGATCTTCTTCGTGCAGAAGAAGAATGGAGAGTTACGTCCTTGCATAGATTATAGGGGTCTTAACGCCATCACCGTAAAAAATAAGTACCCGCTGCCCCTCATTTCTGAGCTTTTTGATAGGCTTCGGGGAGCAAGGGTATTTACCAAATTAGATCTGCGGGGTGCGTATAACCTGATTCGCATCAGTGAGGGGGACGAATGGAAGACGGCGTTTAACACCAGAAATGGGCACTATGAGTATCTGGTGATGCCCTTCGGGCTCTGTAATGCCCCAGCCATCTTCCAAGACTTTGTCAACGACATATTCCGGGATATGCTCTCCACCTCGGTCGTAGTCTATCTGGATGATATTCTCATCTTCTCTCCAGATATTGACTCCCACCGGAGAGATGTTGGCAGAGTCTTCGACCTCTTACGGGCAAATTCTCTTTATGCAAAGTTGGAGAAGTGTATGTTTGAGCAGGAGTCTTTACCTTTCCTGGGCTATATCATCTCAGCCCAGGGATTGGCCATGGATCCTGCCAAACTACAGGCTGTGATGGACTGGCAAGAACCCCATTCTCTTAAAGCGGTGCAGCGCTTTATGGGGTTCATTAATTATTATCGCCAGTTCATTCCGCACTTCTCAACTTTGGTAGCTTCCTTGGTAGCCCTCACCAAGAAGGGAGCAAATCCCAAATTGTGGTCTGAAGAGGTCTCCAGGGCCTTTTCTTCTATTAAATCTCATTTTGCTAGCGCTCCCATCCTACATCGTCCCGATGTTGATAAGCCGTTCATAATGGAGGTGGATGCCTCTTCCGTTGGTGCAGGAGCAGTCCTCTTCCAAAAGGATGCTCAAGGTCGGAAGCATCCGTGCTTCTTCTTCTCCAAGACCTTCACACCAGCGGAGAGGAATTATTCCATTGGGGACAGGGAGTTGCTGGCGATGAAGTTGGCTTTCTCGGAGTGGAGACATCTCTTGGAGGGGGCTCGTTTTCCCTTTCAAGTCTTCACGGACCACAAAAACGTGTTATATTTGCAAACAGCCCAGCGGCTAAATTCTCGCCAGGCCAGATGGTCCTTGTTCTTCTCCCGGTTCCACTTCACCCTCCATTATCTCGCTGGGGAGAGGAACATTCGTGCTGACGCCCTCTCTCGCTCTGTTGTGTCATCTGAGGAGGAGGAAGGAGAGCCTCGGCTTATTGTCCCTTCAGAGAGCCTGAGAACCGTAGCTCCGGTTTCGCTAGAGTCTGTGCCTCCGGGCAAGACTTTTGTGCCCATTAATTTGCGACCGGAGGTTCTCTCTTGGCCTCATTCGTCCAGGGTGGGTGGTCACTTTGGGACAAAGAGGACATCTGAGCTGCTGGCGAGGATGTACTGGTGGCCACATATGGTCCGAGATGTCAGAGAGTATATTCAGGCGTGTGTCTCCTGCGCCAAAAATAAGTCTCCTCGACAACGGCCAGCTGGGTTACTCTATCCCTTGCCAGTGGCAGACAGGCCCTGGGAGATGGTCGGGATGGACTTCGTAGTGGGTTTACCCAAGTCTCGTGGCTGTACCATAATTTGGGTCATCACCGATCATTTCTCGAAAATGGTGCATTTGGTGCCGCTACCACGGTTACCTTCTGAACGGGCTTTGGCAGCGTTGTTCATAAAACACATCTTCCGCCTACACGGTATGCCGGACAAAATTGTCAGTGACCGGGGTCCCCAGTTTGCATCTCGGTTCTGGAGAGAGCTTTGTCGTCTTCTCAGCATTGAGTTAAATCTCTCCTCCGCATATCATCCCGAGACAAATGGGTTGGTAGAGAGGGCCAACCAGACCCTGGTCACATATCTGCGACATTTTGTCTCTGCCAGGCAGGATGACTGGGCATCCGTGCTATCATGGGTGGAGTTTGCACTGAACAATGCCGTAGCCGACTCCACTGGACAAACCCCATTCCTCCTCAACTATGGTCAGCATCCGCGGGTACCTGTGCCTATGCCCGTGTCTTCCGCCGACTCCAGGGTGGCAGACTGGGCTGTGGAGGCACGGGATATTTGGGACCGCAGTCAGGATGCCATTCGGGCATCCTAGGAGAGAATGAGGTGTGGCTCTCCGCCCGTAACATCAGGCTGTGAGTTGAGTCCACTAAGTTTGCACCTCCTACTTAAGTCCTTTCAAAGTCCTCCAGCAGGTTAACCCTGTGGTCTATCGTTTAGCCCTTCCGCCACGCCTGGGTATCACGGACACCTTTCATGCGTCCCTCTTGAAACCCGTATACATGTCCCGGTTTTCCAAGTCATCTGCTGGGACATCGGGTTAGTCTACGGACGATTACGAGGTGAATGCTATTTTGGGGTGCAAGGTGGTACGTGGCAAAAAATTTTATTTGGTGGACAGGAAGGGTTATGTGTTGTGAACTCTGTTTTCAGGCTCCCTCTTGTGGTCACTGGTGGTATGGTGTGACTTTTGCTTTGGGCTCCCCCTGGTGGCTTTGTTTGTTATCCTGCTGGTCTCTGGCTATCAGCTGGTTCGTTATCCTCTGGGAGGTTCCTATATAGCTCTGTTTTACTTCCACTTGTTGCCGGCTGTCGATGTAATCAGTGCTACTCAGATTCCTTCTGATTACCTTGCTCCCAGTCCATCCAGGACAAGCTAAGTTTTCTTTGCTCATTTTTTGATCAGCAGTGTTTATCATGTTTCCTTGTCCAGCTTGCTAAAATGTGATTCCCTCGCTTGCTGGATGCTCTAGTGGACTGAGTTTCTCCCCACACACCATTAGTTGGTGCGTGGGTTCTTGAAATCTCAGGATGGATATTTTGTAAGGGTTTTTTATTGATCGCATAGACCCCTGCTCTATTTTCTGCTTTCTAGTTCTAGTGGGCCTCTTTTGCTGAATCTGATTTCATCCCTACGTATGTGCCTTCTTCTTACTTCACCGTTAATATTTCTTGGGGGCTTCTATATCTTTGGGGATTATTTCTCTGGAGGCAAGCGAGGTCTTTCTTTCTCTTTAGGGGTAGCTAGTTCCTCAGGCTGGCTCGAGACATCTAGGAATTATTTAGGTACGTTCACCGGCTACCTCTAGTTGTGTTGGATAGGTTCAGATTTGCGATCAGTCCAGTTACCATCTCCCTAGAGCTTGTCCTTAGTTTATTCACTTGCTGGTCTATTCGTGATCCTCAGCCACTAAGGATCACAACAGTACAGCCGGCCCCTAAAGTGTTAATTGCATGGCAGAAGCAGGAGAAAAGAAGCCTTGAGAATTTTTTTTTTGTTGTTGTTGTTGCCGTGTGTCTAGCTGCTGTGGCTAGCTTCTCTCCTCCTCTTAATCTTGGTGTGGCTCTGAGTTCAGCTGCTGACATGGATGTCCAGAGCTTGGTTTCCAGTCTGGATCATCTTGCTGCTAGGGTTCAAAGTATTCAGGATTTTGTTGTTCACAGTCCTATGTCAGAGCCTAGAATGCCTATTCCGGAGTTGTTTTCTGGAGATAGATCTAGGTTCCTGAATTTTAGGAACAATTGTAAGTTGTTTCTTTCTTTGAAACCTCGTTCCTCTGGTGATGCCGTTCAGCAAGTTAAGATTATCATTTCCTTTTTGCGCGGTGACCCTCAAGATTGGGCCTTTGCATTGGCGCCAGGGGATCCTGCATTGCTTAGTGTAGATGCGTTTTTTCTAGCCCTTGGATTGCTCTATGAGGAACCTAATCTTGAGAACCAGGCTGAAAAAACGTTATTGGCCCTCTCGCAGGGGCAAGATGAAGCAGAGGTGTACTGCCAGAAATTTCGGAAATGGTCGGTGCTTACTCAGTGGAATGAGTGTGCCCTGGCTGCAAATTTCAGAGAAGGTCTTTCTGAAGCCATTAAGAATGTCATGGTGGGGTTCCCTACGCCTGCAGGTCTGAATGAGTCAATGACTCTGGCCATTCAGATTGATCGGCGTTTGCGGGAGCGCAAACCTGTGCACCATTTGGCGGTGTCTTCTGAACAGACACCTGAATCTATGCAATGTGACAGAATTCTGACCAGAAGTGAACGGCAAAATTATAGACGGCAAAATGGGTTGTGCTTTTACTGTGGTGACGCAGCTCATGTTATCTCAGCATGCTCTAAGCGCAAAAAAAAGTTTGATAAATCTGTCACCATTGGTACTTTACAGCCTAAGTTCATTTTGTCTGTTACCCTGATTTGTTCCCTGTCATCTTACCCGGTTAATGCTTTTGTAGATTCAGGTGCCGCCCTGAGTCTGATGGATTGGTCATTTGCCAGGCGCTGTGGTTTTTATTTGGAGCCTTTAAAATTCCCTATTCCACTGAGGGGAATTGATTCTACACCATTGGCTACGAATAGACCTCAGTACTGGACACTAGTGACCATGTGCATGACTCCTGTTCATCAGGAGGTGATTCGCTTTCTTGTACTGCATAATTTGCATGATGTCGTCGTGTTGGGTCTACCATGGTTGCAGACTCATAATCCAGTCCTGGATTGGAAAGCTATGTCGGTGTCAAGTTGGGGTTGTCAGGGAATTCATGGTGACGCTCCTGCGGTGTCAATTGCTTCGTCCACTCCTTCTGAAGTCCCTACGCTTTTGTCAGACTACCAGGATGTATTTGAGGAGCCCAAACTCAGTTCTCTACCTCCTCATAGGGACTGTGATTGTGCTATAAATTTGATTCCTGGTAGTAAGTTTCCTAAGGGACGACTTTTCAATTTATCTGTGCTGGAGCATGCTGCCATGCGGAGTTATATAAAGGAGTCTTTAGAGAAGGGACATATTCGTCCGTCCTCATCCCCTCTTGGTGCAGGATTCTTTTATGTGGCTAAAAAGGATGGTTCCCTGAGACCCTGTATTGATTATCGCCTTTTGAATAAAATCACGGTCAAATTTCAGTATCCTTTGCCATTGTTAACTGATTTGTTTGCTCGCATTAGGGGGTCTAGTTGGTTCACCAAGATAGATCTTCGTGGTGCGTATAACCT
Organism: Ranitomeya variabilis; assembly: GCF_051348905.1. Taxonomy (NCBI): domain Eukaryota; kingdom Metazoa; phylum Chordata; class Amphibia; order Anura; family Dendrobatidae; genus Ranitomeya; species Ranitomeya variabilis. Next base: position 673,969,690 of record NC_135235.1, on the reverse strand, counting down.
TGTGCGTATTAAACAGGGTGATGAATGGAAAACTGCATTTAATATGCCTGAAGGCCATTTTGAGTACTTGGTGATGCCTTTTGGACTTTCTAATGCTCCTTAAGTCTTTCAGTCCTTTATGCATGACATCTTCCGTGAATATCTGGATAAGTTTATGATTGTGTATCTGGATGATATTCTGTTTTTTTCGGATGATTGGGAGTCTCATGTTAAGCAGATCAGGATGGTCTTTCAGGTCCTGTGTGACAATGCTTTATTTGTGAAGGGCTCAAAATGTCTTTTTGGAGTCCAGAAGATTTCTTTTTTGGGTTTCATTTTTTCTCCTTCTACTATTGAGATGGACCCAGTCAGGGTTCAGGCTATTCATGACTGGACGCAGCCTACATCTGTTAAGAGTCTTCAGAAGTTCTTGGGTTTTGCTAATTTTTACCGTCGCTTCATAGCTAATTTTTCTGGCGTTGTTAAGCCTTTGACGGATTTGACCAAGAAGGGTTCTGATGTGACTAATTGGTCTTCTGCGGCTGTGGAGGCCTTTCGGGAGCTGAAGCGTCGGTTTTCTTCGGCTCCGGTCTTATGTCAGCCAGATGTCTCACTTCCCTTCCAGGTGGAGGTTGATGCTTCTGAGATTGGAGCGGGGGCTGTTTTGTCGCAGAGAAGCCCCGATGGTTCTGTGATGAAGCCATGTGCTTTCTTTTCAAGAAAGTTTTCACCTGCCGAGCGGAATTATGATGTCGGTAATCGGGAGCTGTTGGCTATGAAGTGGGCATTTGAGGAGTGGCGACATTGGCTCGAGGGAGCTAAACATCGTGTGGTGGTCTTGACTGATCACAAGAATTTGATTTATCTCGAGTCGGCCAAGCGGCTGAATCCCAGACAGGCTCGTTGGTCGTTGTTTTTCTCTCGTTTTGATTTCATGGTCTCGTACCTGCCGGGTTCGAAGAATGTGAAGGCTGATGCTCTTTCTAGGAGTTTTGTGCCTGACTCTCCTGGAGATTCAGAGCCGGCTGGTATCCTTAGAGAAGGGGTGATTTTGTCTGCCATCTCCCCAGATTTGCGACGTGTGCTGCAAAAGTTTCAGGCGGATAGACCTGACCGCTGTCCATCGGAGAGACTGTTTGTCCCGGATAGATGGACCAACAGAGTCATCTCCGAGGTTCATTCTTCGGTGTTGGCGGGCCATCCTGGAATATTTGGTACCAGAGACTTGGTGGCCAGGTCTTTTTGGTGGCCTTCCTTGTCGCGGGATGTGCGTTCCTTTGTGCAGTCTTGTGGAATTTGTGCTCGGGCGAAGCCTTGCTGTTCTCGTGCCAGTGGTTTGCTGTTACCTTTGCCTGTCCCGAAGAGGCCTTGGACGCACATTTCCATGGATTTTATTTCAGATCTCCCTGTCTCTCAGAGAATGTCTGTCATCTGGGTGGTGTGTGATCGTTTTTCTAAGATGGTCCATTTGGTGCCCTTGCCTAAGTTGCCTTCCTCCTCCGAGTTGGTTCCACTGTTTTTTCAAAATGTGGTTCGTTTGCACGGGATTCCTGAGAACATTGTTTCTGACAGAGGATCCCAGTTTGTGTCTAGATTTTGGCGGACCTTTTGTGCTAAGTTGGGCATTGAATTGTCTTTTTCGTTGGCCTTCCATCCTCAGACGAATGGCCAAACCGAGCGAACTAATCAGACCTTGGAGACTTATTTAAGATGTTTTGTTTCTGCTGACCAGGACGACTGGGTTACTTTTTTGCCGTTGGCCGAGTTTGCCCTTAATAATCGGGCTAGTTCTGCTACTTTGGTTTCTCCTTTTTTTTGTAATTCGGGGTTTCATCCTCGTTTTTCCTCGGGTCAGGTGGAGCCTTCTGACTGTCCTGGAGTGGATGTTGTGGTGGATAGGTTGCATCAGATTTGGAATCATGTGGTGGACAATTTGAAGTTGTCACAAGAGAAGGCTCAGCTCTTTGCCAACCGCCGTCGCTGTGTGGGTCCCCGACTTCACGTTGGGGACTTGGTGTGGTTGTCTTCTCGCTTCGTTCCTATGAAGGTCTCCTCTCCTAAGTTCAAGCCTCGGTTTATCGGTCCTTATAAGATTCTGGAAGTCCTTGGCCCTGTGTCATTCCGTCTGGACCTCCCGGCATCATTTGCTATTCATAATGTGTTCCATCGCTCGTTGTTGCGTAGGTATGTGGTACCTGTGGTTCCTCCGGTTGAGCCTCCTGCCCCGGTGCTGGTTGAGGGAGAATTGGAATACGTTGTGGAGAAGATCTTGGATTCTCGTGTTTCTAGACGGAGGCTCCAGTATTTGGTCAAGTGGAAGGGCTATGGTCAGGAGGATAATTCTTGGGTTGTCGCCGCTGATGTTCATGCGGCCGATTTGGTTCGTGCCTTCCATGTGGCTCATCCTGATCGCCCTGGGGGTTTTCATGAGGGTTCGGTGACCCCTCCTTAAGGGGGGGTACTGTTGTGAACTCTGTTTTCAGGCTCCCTCTTGTGGTCACTGGTGGTATGGTGTGACTTTTGCATTGGACTCCCCCTGGTGGCTTTGTTTGTTATCCTGCTGGTCTCTGGCTATCAGCTGGTTCGTTATCCTCTGGGAGGTTCCTATATAGCTCTGTTTTACTTCCACTTGTTGCCGGCTGTCGATGTAATCAGTGCTACTCAGATTCCTTCTGACTACCTTGCTCCCAGTCCATCCAGGACAAGCTAAGTTTTCTTTGCTCATTTTTTGATCAGCAGTGTTTATCATGTTTCCTTGTCCAGCTTGCTAAAATGTGATTCCCTCGCTTGCTGGATGCTCTAGTGGACTGAGTTTCTCCCCACACACCATTAGTTGGTGCGTGGGTTCTTGAAATCTCAGGATGGATATTTTGTAAGGGTTTTTTATTGATCGTATAGACCCCTGCTCTATTTTCTGCTTTCTAGTTCTAGTGGGCCTCTTTTGCTGAATCTGATTTCATCCCTACGTATGTGCCTTCTTCTTACTTCACCATTAATATTTGTTGGGGGCTTCTATATCTTTGGGGATTATTTCTCTGGAGGCAAGCGAGGTCTTTCTTTCTCTTTAGGGGTAGCTAGTTCCTCAGGCTGGCTCGAGACGTCTAGGAATTATTTAGGTACGTTCACCGGCTACCTCTAGTTGTGTTGGATAGGTTCAGATTTGTGATCAGTCCAGTTACCATCTCCCTAGAGCTTGTCCTTAGTTTATTCACTTGCTGGTCTATTCGTGATCCTCAGCCACTAAGGATCACAACAGTTATGGCCCTGAGGACAGGTCCTGGGAGCCTGCTGAGCACATTCGGGCTCCGCAGCTCATTGCTGCCTTTGAGCGTTGCGAGGTCCAGGGAGGGGGGCCCTAGGAGGGGGGTAATGTTAGGGGTCGAGTTTCCCCCTCTGCACAGGGGGAATCTTGGGCCATCTCCGCTGTGGTCTCCCATTCTCCTGCCGCAGTGGAGCCTGCTCAGCGGAGACGTCGGTCCCAGCGTCTTGCTCAGGCTGCCTCTGTACAAAGAGTTACTGCTGCTTCTCCTGCTTCTGCCATTGAAGCCAGTGTTGGGCAGCGGCGAGTAGACGCTTCTGGGACTAAGTCCTGCTTTTCCCGTTCTGAGCATGCCCAGGGTAAGATCTCTCAGTGAAGATCGAGGGTCACATGTTCAGATACTGCAGTCTAATCTATTGGTCCTTCTAGGAAGGTCCTGTAGGTGTGCAGGCTCTGTAGAAGCCTCTCATTGGTCTTCCTAGGAAGGTCCTGTACGTGCTGCAACTATTTAAGGCTTGCATGGCCGCACGGCCATGCGCTAGTGTCTTTCTAAAGTTATGTGCTTTGCGCCAGTGTGGTCATGTGAGTGTGTGTTCAGGGACCCGGCTGAAATAAGCCCCTAGAATGCTGGCACCTCCGGCGAGGAGATTGTGTGTGTATGTATTCAGGGACCTGGCCGAAATAAGCCCTTAGAATGCTGGCACCTCCGGCGAGGAGTTATGTGTGCATGCATGACCACTGACTGCTCTCATTTGGGTAGTTAGCCTGTGCCTCTGTGAAGTCAAACAGGACACAGAGCTTTGCTTTCTCGGCTACTCTGTGAAACTAACAGAGCTAGTTCTTACCGCCATATAGTGCCGCCGTTTACTAGCAGCAGGTTCTCGTGCACGGTGGACCCCGGGCTGCGAACGCATCTACTTCAATAAAACATTTATATTTACTCGGTGCGTACCGCTAGCCCTAACAATAACTAGCTTCACCATACCACTTCTCTAAATTCTGAAAAGCTCTGCTCAAAATAAAAGAGGAGGCATTGGCAGTGGAGCAGGAGGACATAGAGCAAGGAACCATACAGGGTGATTACACATAGCCCAGCCTCATGTCATCCCAATGTGGATTGTTTGACAATGAGGAGGAGGAGGAAGAACAGGAGCTACTTTAATGCTCTGCAGATGGTACTACAAGCACAACTGTCATACCGTCTGTTCAGGGTGGATGGCCTGAGGACAGGGAGGAAGAGGAGCAGAAGGACACCTTGGTTAGTTGTCCTGTTGGTGAGGACACAGAAGTCTTGCCTGTTACCAGTCTGGCATGCATGGCTGACTTTATGTTGCGCTGCCTTCCCGTCACCCTTGTATTGTAAAAATTTTGGGTGACCGTCATTACTGGGTAGTGACACTTTTAGACCCACGCTACAAGGAGAATTTTTAATCTCTTCTTCCAGAAGCAGACAGGTGTATTAAAATGCTGCATTACCAGAGGTCCATTGTTGCAGAATTAGTAAAAAAAAATTCCCATCTCAAAATGCTGGCGGCAGACATAACAGTTCTTTGGACAACCAAGTAGTACAGGCGAGAGAGACACAACTCCAATCCAGCAGAGGCAGGGGAACACTGGCAAAGTTCTGGGACAGTTTTCTCAGACCCTTCCATCTCCCTGGCCCTGAGGCACGGGGTAATGTCACAAGGAATAGAATGTTTTCTAAGATGCTGAGGGAGTACCTTGCTGACCGTACCAATGTCCTCCGTGATTCCTCTGTGCCTTTCAATTATTGGGTATCCAAGCTGGACACGTGGTATGAACTGTCTCTCAACGCCTTGGAGGTCCTGGCCTACCCTGCTGTTAGCATTTTGTCAGAGTGGGTTTTTAGTGCCCCTGGTGGCATTCGCCTGTCAACGGAAAATGTGGACAGGCTGATCCTTATAAAAATGAACAAGGGCTGGATTGGGCCAGACTTCTCTACACCACCAAATGACAGTGAAACATAACCTCCAGTACAGTATCTTTTTGGAAGGTGTATTCCCATGCACCTCTTCACACCTACACATGGGTATACGCTTCTTTATTTTGGCTATTTGGTGTACTCCTCCTTGTCCTCATCACCATTATCCACCACCACTAGAACACCAGGGTGAACATTTCCTATGCTGCTACAGCCAGTCAATTTTTTGGCAAGGGTGTTTATGATGCCCGTCCGTAAACTATATATATTTTTTTACTTTACCCCATGGGAAAATTTTTGTCAGCCCATGCACTTAGTGTATGGGCATTACAAGTTTAGGAGTCCCGCTCCTTTAAATTGGACCTTTTTTTAATGAGGCACTCCTCCACATCTCATCATCCACCGCCACTAGATCACCAGGGTTAACGTGTTCCGTGCTGCTACAGCCAGTCAATTTTTTGGCAAGGGTGTCTATGATCCCCATAATAAAAATATTTACACAGTATGTTGTGATGAGCGAGCACTAAAATGCTCGGGTGCTCGTTGCTCGGGTCGAGCAGATTGGTATACTCGGGTACTCAACCAGAGCAACGAGCCAAATGTAAGTCTATGGGGAAACCCGAGTATTTTTACCGCGATCCCCCATGGGGGTCCTTTTAAGGTCTAAAAACATCCGAAAATGATGGAAACTCTGCTCAAATGACACAGGAACATCATGGGGATCGCCCCTGGAAGCATTCCTGACTCATAGTTCACAGCTGTAAAAAAAAAATTCTGAGATTCATGCCATTTTTCCCGATGCCGCAAAAAACACTAAAACGAAACCAAAATGGATTTTGTTGGGAAATATGTTAAGGTCCATCCTTTGCAGGTTAATGACTTGCCTGTAAGGCCAAATAATGAACCCCAGACAGAAAATTTCCTCCCCCACTTGGACTTAGTTCAGACGCAGCGTTTTTGAAGTGTTGTTCAACTTTAACATTGCTTTCAACCACTACAAATGCATTCACTGGGAAATGTCATTGTAACATTTAACAACCCTAGCTGGCAATGTGGTGTGTGACACATAAGCAGACCCATCTTGTTTCATTTATAAAGGAGGGACTCTTAAAGTCACAGAGCCTATTTTTCCCGGTGCATCAGGCGGCATTAATCTTCTTAAAGGGCCATTATCAAACTGTGGGTCTCCTAAACTGTTGGAGCCTACGCTGTGAGTGGATGGGCTTCCAAGAATTATGACCCACCACAATACCCCTTTCATAAGATGTCCAGGAGGGTCTCCTGAAAAAATGTTGCATTGACTGCAAGGCCTGCCCTGCTACCAATTCATATGCACCCCAAGAAGCCTTGTAACCCACATACTGGTTGGGCCCATGAAAATCCACTTCACAATATGTATTTTGTACATCCATAAGTCGCCAATGATAGACATAAAAGGTCTAAGTTAATCTACACATGTGATTATTAAATGGCCTTTGGTGCAAAATTTCCAACATATCAAAGTAAATGGCATTTCCACACCAAAAAAATTACACCTCCATGCAAAGTGTTCGTTTTCTCCACAGAAACACTTGAAGATCATTATTTTTTTTTCGACTGTTATTGTATCAGATAAAAAAAATAATGTTGCTTCCCTGAAACCGTCTTCTGAAAAGAAAAGCATTCATTGAACAGTTAAACTGTAGGCAATCGTACATTGCAAGATGGCGGCCGTTAGACAAGGCATGGTTCCAAAAGTTTTTTTTTAAAATGTCAGAAAAGTGCGTTCTTCCCCTACCAAATCCATTTCTCAATGTTCAAATAACAAATTACATATAAAATCACACAGAGTTAAGGAGAAAGTTTACTAATGTGACACAAAATGATGTCTGTTTTAAGTTAAGATTTTGGTAATACCCAACTATGTAGTCTGAATTACGTGATAGGAGACTGTTATTTAAAAAAAAAAAATAAATTGTGTACCATGAAACCTCAAGCTGTCAAACCCTTTTAAAATGGTAATGAAATCTCAACAATATGTTGAGAGCGGGATGCACTACATTGAAGGACGATCAACTTTTTGTATCCTTAAATGGTATGATAATTCCCTCTTTGAAGAATTATTTACAGGAGACTTTGGCAATTTTATTAGCTAAGTTTTTAACAATAAGGTTCAGATATGGCTTTAAAGAAGGCTAATACTTGCAATACAACGTAATTTTATTGCAAAGTACAAAATTAAAGGAATAGTATGATTGAATAGTATGAGTGCGTACACTTTTGTATATGTTAAAATACAAAGGTTAAGTACATATAAGGATTAAATACATATAATGATTAAGTATATCTAAAGATTAACTACATACAGTATACTTACATCATCACCAAGAGTGTCAGGACTCTGGATTTCCTGTTTCATTTGTGGTACTTTTCGCCCTTTTCCAAGATGGCGTCTGCTGCCTCGCTTCTGCTCATGTGATCTGCCTTCCCTGTCTTTAAATATGCAAATTGCCTCTGCTGAAAAAAAGAGGACTTAACTCTATAGCGCCACCTATTGGAAGTAGCGATCCTACAAGTCACAATCAACCCTTTAACGAGTCGTGCAATATGACTTAGGATAAAAGCCAAATCAGTATCTCAATTCGCAATTCCCTGTCTTTATAACCCTGGTTCACATCCAACTCTCTGCTTGTGTATTCTGCTAGTATTCCAGGCTTGTGCTACAAGAGACTTTCCTCTTCAGATTCTCCGGCTCCGCCTCCTCAGCAAACCTGCTCATTTCTCAGTGGTCTTGTGCTGCAAGCTGTTTTTGCCTGAGTCTATCTACAACCTTCTCCTGCCTGCTAGGACACGTAAGCTCTGCCTGCTACAGCCAATCTAGTTTGGTATCCGCTGCCAGTTTGTCTGTTTCTGGACTCAAAAGCTCTGCACTGCTTCTGGACACTTTTCTAATGACTGCCTAACCTAGTATGAACTGTATCTGATTACCTCTTCACCACAGAGGGTGCTACACCCATCAGACTTTGCCCGCAGCAGGGCTGCAATGAACTACTCCTAAGAAGGACCTCGTTTGCTTTTTACTGGAACTGTTGTGCACATGCTGCAACCACGTTTGTGCATATAAACACTGACTCTGCCTGCAGCAGAGCTGCTAAGGCACTACTCCTGATTTCATCTTGTTTGCTGTGTTTGGACTTGCTCTCACCTTGCACCTGTGTTTTTTGAATAATACAGACTTTACACTGCACTTTGGTTTTGTTGCCTTATTTGTCTCAAGCCAAGAGATTCCTGAGTGTACCACTATAATCGTTACAGGATACACAAGCCAAATAAGGAATCTGCTGAGACAATGGCTACTGACCCTAAGTTGGAACAATTGTTCTCTATGATGAGATCTCTGCAAAAGGAGGTGGGCAGTCTGCAGAGTAAGGCCGGCGTCACACTGGCGAGTTTTACGGACGTAAGAGCGCAGAAACTACGTCCGTAAAACTCGCATTACATACGGCACAATTATTCTCAATGGGGCTGCTCCTATTAGCCGTATATTACGGTTCAGTATTATACGGCTTTCTACGGCCGTACAAAATCGCAGCATGCTGCGTTTGTCAGCGTATTGCGCAAATAATACGCCAATGAAAGTCTATGGGGCCGAGAAAAATACGGATTCCACACGGACCTGCAGTGTGACTTGCGAGAAATACGCAGCAGTGTTAGTGAAAAGTCGGTAATTCAATTGCCGGCTTTTTCCTTCTCCTTCACAAACCCGACAGGATATGAGACATGGTTTACATACAGTAAACCATCTCATATCCCCTTTTTTTTTGCATATTCCACACTGCTAATGTTAGTAGTGTGTATGTGCAAAATTTGAGCACTGTAGCTGCTAAAATAAAGGGTTAAATGGCGGAAAAAATTGGCGTGGGCTCCCGCGCAATTTTCTCCGCCAGAGTGGTAAAGCCAGTGACTGAGGGCAGATATTAATAGCCAGGAGAGGGTCCATGGTTATTGGCCCCCCCCGTGGCTAAAAACATCTGCCCCCAGCCACCCCAGAAAAGGCACATCTGGAAGATGCGCCTATTCTGGCACTTGGCCACTCTCTTCCCACTCCCTGTAGCGGTGGGATATGGGGTAATGAAGGGTTAATGCCACCTTGCTATTGTAAGGTGACATTAAGTCAGATTAATAATGGAGAGGCGTCAATTATGACACCTATCCATTATTAATCCAATTGTTGGAAAGGGTTAAAAAACACACACACACATGATTTAAAAGTAGTTTAATGAAATAAACACAGCGGTTGTTGTAATAATTTATTGTTCTCTCAATCCATCAGGAACACCCTCGCTTGGAAAAATAATAAACGCACAAGATACATACCTTCTGGTGAACCGTCTCGTCCCACGAAGTAATCCATCTGAAGGGGTTAACTAATATTACAGGCAGGAGCCCTGCTAATGCAGCGGTGTGCTCCTGCTTGTAATTCCCCGGCGAATGAATGAAATGTAGGTCATTGACCTACATTTCCTTCAGTCGCGGTGATGCGCCCCCTGGTGGATGTCCTCATATGACCTGGAGCGTGGGAAAAAGTTCCCAGGCTGCAGTTCATGAGAATATCCACCAGAGGGCGCCTCACCGCGACTCAATGTAAGTACAGATCCAGCTTTCCTTTCAGCACCCGGGGATTACAGGCACGAGCGAGTGGTTTATCGCAGCTCGTGCCTGTAATATTAGTTAACCCCTTCAGATGGATTACTTCGTGGGACGTGATCTGACATCAGAAGGTATGTATCTTGTGCGTTAATTATTTTGCCAAGCGAGGGCCTGGAAATGGATTGCGAGAACAATAAATTATTACAACAACCGCTGTGTTTATTTCATTAAAATCCTTTTTAATAATGTGTGTGTGTGTGTGTGTTTTTTAACCCTTTCCAACAATTGGATTAATAATGGATAGGTGACATAATTGACGCCTCTCCATTATTAATCTGGCTTAATGTCACCTTACAATAGCAAGGTGGCATTAACCCTTCATTACCCCATAGCCCACCGCTACAGGGAGTGGGAAGAGAGTGGCCAAGTGCCAGAATAGGCGCATCTTCCAGATGTGCCTTTTCTGGGGTGGCTGGGGGCAGATATTTTTAGCCACGGGGGGGGCAATAACCATGGACCCTCTCCTGGCTATTAATATCTGCTCTCAGTCACTGGCTTTACCACTCTGGCGGAGAAAATTGCGCGGGAGCCCACGCCAATTTTTTCCGCCATTTAACCCTTTATTTCAGCAGCTACAGCGCTGAAATTTTGCACATACACACTACTAACATTAGTAGTGTGGAATATGCAAAAAAAAAGGGGATATGAGATGGTTTACTGTATGTAAACCATGTCTCATATCCTGTCGGGTTTGTGCAGGAGAAATGAAAAGCCGGAAATTGAATTACCGGCTGTTCACAGATATCGCGCTGAATGAAATCTAAATACAGAATATATATACACTCACCGGCCACTTTATTAGGTACACCATGCTAGTAACGGGTTGGACCCCTTTTGCCTTCAGAACTGCCTCAATTCTTCGTGGCATAGATTCAACAAGGTGCTGGAAGCATTCCTCAGAGATTTTGGTCCATATTGACATGATGGCATCACACAGTTGCCGCAGATTTGTCGGCTGCACATCCCAAAGATGCTCCATACAAGGCAGGATGGATCCATGCTTTCATGTTGTTTACGCCAAATTCTGACCCTACCATCCGAATGTCGCAGCAGAAATCGAGACTCATCAGACCAAGCAACGTTTTTCCAATCTTCTACTGTCTAATTTCGATGAGCTTGTGCAAATTGTAGCCTCAGTTTCCTGTTCTTAGCTGAAAGGAGTGGTACCCGGTGTGGTCTTCTGCTGCTGTAGCCCATCTGCCTCAAAGTTTGACGCACTGTGCGTTCAGAGATGCTCTTAGGCCTACCTTGGTTGTAACGGGTGGCGATTTGAGTCACTGTTGCCTTTCTATCAGCTCAAACCAGTCTGCCCATTCTCCTCTGACCTCTGGCATCAACAAGGCATTTCCGCCCACAGAACTGCCGCTCACTGGATTTTTTTTCTTTTTCGGGCCATTCTCTGTAAACCCTAGAGATGGTTGTGCGTGAAAATCCCAGTAGATCAGCAGTTTCTGAAATACTCAGACCAGCCCTTCTGGCACCAACAACCATGCCACGTTCAAAGGCACTCAAATCACCTTTCTTCCCCATACTGATGCTCGGTTTGAACTGCAGGAGATTGTCTTGACCATGTCTACATGCCTAAATGCACTAAGTTGCCGCCATGTGATTGGCTGATTAGAAATTAAGTGTTAACAAGAAGTTGGACAGGTGTACCTAATAAAGTGGCCAGTGAGTGTATATGTGTCTCAATGACATATATATATATATATATATATATATATATATATACTGTATATATGTTTTCCCGAACATTTGAGCACATAAATTCATTAGATGTCGGTTTTGCAAGCCTGCGTGAAAATCTCGCAGTACGGATGCCATACGGATTACATATGGAGGATGCCATGCGCAAAATACGCTGACACACCCTGACTACGGATCACTATTTTGGGAACATTTCTCCGTATTACGGCCGTAGTACGGACGTATAATACGTGGCGTATTGTCTTACGCCAAGTGTGACGCCGGCCTAAGGGTACCGTCACACAGTACCATTTACATCGCTACGACGGCACGATTCGTGACGTCGCAGCGTCGTATGATTATCGCTCCAGCGTCGTAGACTGCGGTCACACGTTGCAATCACGGCGCTGGAGCGATGCCGAAGTCCCCGGGTAACCAGGGTAAACATCGGGTTACTAAGCGCAGGGCCGCGCTTAGTAACCCGATGTTTACCCTGGTTACCAGCGTAAACGTAAAAAAAAAAAAACGTACATACTCACCATCTGATGTCCGTCAGGTCCCTTGCCGTCTGCTTCCTGCTCTGACTGAGATCCGGCCGTACAGTGAGAGCAGAGCGCAGCGGCGACGTCACCGCTGTGATCTGCTCTCACTTTCCGGCCGGCAGACAGTAAGAGCGGAAAGCAGACGGCAAGGGACCTGACGGGCATCAGATGGTGAGTATGTACGGTTTGTTTTTTTTTACTTTTACGCTGGTAACCACGGTAAACATCGGGTTACTAAGCGCGGCCCTGCACTTAGTAACCCGATGTTTACCCTGGTTACCAGCGAACGCATCGCTGGATCGCTGTCACACACAACGATCCAGCGATGACAGCGGGAGATCCAGCAACGAAAGAAAGTTTCAAACGATGTGCTACGACGTACGATTCTCAGCTGGGTGCCTGATCGCAGTAGCGTGTCAGACACTGCGAGATCGTAACGATATCGCTAGAACATCACGAATCGTGCCGTCGTAGCGATAAAAATGCCACTGGGTGACGGTACCCTAAGGTGGGAGGCTTGGAACATAATCAGCAGTTGTTTGGACAGACTCTGCAGGATTTGAGTACTCGCATGGACACCCATGAAAATAAATTTAAGAGCATGGAGTCTCAGTATGGACAGGCCTTTCAGGACTTAAGTGCTCAGATGGCCACTCAGGCGGTCTCACCCCCAGGGCAACCGCAGGCAGTCAGTCCTCCTAAGCTGCCACCATTTAGATACAATGGCGATCGTGACAAATTTCGTGGCTTTATAAACCAATGTATGTTGTATTTTGATGTGCACACCGACCGCTTTCCCACTGATCGTTCTAAGGTGTTGTGTATAATTTTGTTATTGATATCACGAGCACTCGCCTGGGCGAATCCAATGATCGACTCTCGTGACCCACGTCTAAATGTTTTGGAAGACTTTTTAGCTGCTATGGCCTTAATGTTCGATGATCCTAACCGTCGTGCCTCTGCTGAGACCGCCTTACTGTCTTTACGCCAGGGTAAACGTTCTGTAATTGAATATGCCACTGATTTTAGAAGGTTAGCAGTTGATACTAATTGGGATTGTTATGCACAGTTGCCTATTTTCAAGAGAGGTCTGTCTAATGTTATAAAGGATGAGCTAGCTCGTTCTGAGTCACCACAAGAACTAGAAACCTTTATCCAACATTGTGTACGCATTGATATTCGCCTTACTGAGCGGAGACAAGAGAAAATGGCAGTATTTAATTGCATGTCTAACTATTCCCTTTCTCCCAAGGAACCTGCAGGTAAAGCCACTCGGGAGTCTGAGGTGGTGCCTATGCAAATTGACTCAGTGCAGAAGCGTGAGAGTAATGAACGCCGGGAACACCGCTTCCGTGAGAGTCTATGCTTCTATTACGGCCACTTCCTGATCAATTGTCCCAAGCGGCCTAACAAGGTTTTAGCAGCAGTAGGGGAATATGATAACTGTGACGCTGAGTCAGATGTCTCTGAATTTAGTCTACCAGTGAATGCTGTTTTCTCTAGTCACCTTCCACGACGGCATATGGAGGTTGTCTCTTTGCCCTAATGGGGAACAGGAAACACAGAGGTTAAAAGGACCTCCCACCTCCCACTTGCCAGTGTCTTTCCTGTTCCCTATGGGACAGGTAGAGGTTTCCTCATGTGCTGTAGTGGCCGGTGGCTACGGTACCTTGCAGGCGCTGCCTGTTTAACCGGGCAGCAGATGGTCGCCTCTGGCCTCCTCCTCGTGCTGCTCCCGTCGTCCTGCTTGCAGGTCCTCGGGACCCCCTCCCGGCCTTCCCGCGCCCCCACGAGGGCAAAGCAGGCCGGGGTTCCCTGACCGGGCTCCTCCTGGAGCTGCCCGGCGTCCTCCTCCTCCATGTGGTCGGCTCGGCGTTCCGGAAGTGACGTCAGCGGCTCCCGCGCGTCACTTCCGGTTTCTTCATACACCCTGAAGCCGGTACTTCCGGGTTTCGCCGGCCGGCGTGTCGGACCGCACAGCTCCCTCACCTGGATTCTGGAGGGGGAGGGGGATTAACGCTGGAGCAGGTGCCTTGGACGGCGTCCATAAAAGCCTGCTGAACCACCACTGAGGTAAGGCTATCTCCTTCAGTATGGAAGGTTCTTCATGCCCCGTATCTGCGGAGCCCAGCGCCACCCCTGCCTCTGTAAGTGTTCGCAGGGATGGGATCAGGGAGGAGTATAGCAGGGGTTAGAGGTCCTCACCCCTCTCTCCCTTTATATATTTCAGGGAGAAAAACCTGCCCCTAAAGGTGCCTATAGAAAGAAGTGCCCTATCTGTTCCTCTAAATGTCCTCCTAACTGGGACAAGAAACTCTGTCAGTCATGTACGGACAAAATAATAAGAGCTGAGCAGCCATCACTATTGGATGAGATTCGCTCATTAGTAAAACAGGATAAAACAGGAGGTACAATCTTCTCTGGCAGCCTTTACACCTCCACCCCCACCTCCATCTCCGCAGCCACAACCTCATTCCCCGGCTAAGAAGAGGAAAATTCAGGTCGTGGAATCGGACTCTGATTCGGACCTCTCTCATGCCTCATCTGTTGGCTGGGAGGATCCAGTGTCACCTAAAGCTGAGGTCAGGAAGTACCTCTTTTCCTCAGACTATATTGAGGATCTAGTCTCTGCTGTCCGTAATACCATGGGACTAGAAGAGGAACCTGTACCGCAGTCCATACAGGATCAGATGTTCGGTGGTCTTTCATCGGAGAAGAGAGTGGGCTTCCCAGTTCATTCCAATATCATCAGTATGATCAATCAGGAATGGGAACTACCTGAGAGGCGTCTTAGTACCCCTTCAGAAATGAAGCACAGATTTCTGCTTGAGGATGACCTTAAATTAGATATTCCCAAGGTCGATGTGCAAGTGGCTAGAGTCGCCAAGAGGACTGCACTCCCCTTTGAGGATTCTTCTCAATTGAAGGATCCCATGGATAGGAAGATCGAAAGCCTCCTCAGAAAATCATGGGAAACTTCTGCAGCTGTCCTTAAAGCTAACGTCGCCTCCACCTGTGTGGCAAGAGCTCTCTCCTGCTGGCTTGAAAAATTGGAGAATCACATATCTCAAGGTACCTCAAGAGGCGAGATATTGGATTCCCTACCCATTTTACATAAAGCTACAGGGTATTTGGCGGACGCTTCTCTGGAATCTGTAAGAGTCGCCACCAGATCCCTCGTACTTTCCAACTCTGCCAGAAGAGCCCTCTGGCTTAAGCTCTGGAGTGGGGATATCACTTCTAAGTCTAAGCTCTGCACCATACCCTTTAAAGGAGACTACGTCTTTGGTCCTGCCCTAGACGATATTTTTGATAAAGCCACCGACAAAAAGAAGGCGCTCCCTGAGCAAAAACAGCCTAGGAAACGTTTTTTTCGTGGCCCACAACCTCAGTCCTCTCAAGCAAGAGGCAAAGGAAAAACCGGCAGGTGGAGCTACGCAAAGGGTAGGGGAAATAATATCTTTGTCCCGCAGCAGCAGCAGCAGCAACATTCCCAGCAGGACAAACAATGACTCCGACCCGGTGGGGGGAAGACTCGCGAAATATGTGGTTCAGTGGGAGGATATTACCAGCTCCCACTGGGTTCTCAATGTCATCAGAGACGGCTTGTTAATAGAGTTAATTTCTCCCCCACCTCAGGGTCTAAAAGTCACTTCCCTTCCATCATCAAGGGATCGCAGTCTATTGTCCGTAGGTCTCAAAGACCTTATCAGATCAAATGTAATTTCCCCAGTCCCACAATCAGAGTGGGGGAAAGGACACTACTCCCGACTCTTCCTGGTCCCCAAACCTTCAGGAGACGTCCGGATTATTATAAACTTAAAGGGTCTGAACCAGCACGTGAAATATCGCAAGTTCAAGATGGAGTCCGTAAGATCTGCGATTCCTCTGATAGAACATCACTCTTTTATGGCTACCATCGATCTCAAGGATGCGTATTTCCACATCCCTATTCACCCGAGACACCAAAAATATCTCAGGTTTGCGATACAGGGGAGTCATCGGGTGGAGCACTACCAGTTTGGAGTCCTTCCCTTCGGCATCTCATCAGCACCGAGAGTGTTCTCCAAAGTGATGGCCGAAGTAGTGTCATTCATCCGAAAACAAGGTGTCTGTATAGTGCCATATCTGGACGATCTTCTGATAGTAGCTTCCACCGAGATAACCCTGATAGCCCATGTGTCTACCACCCTAGACATTCTGAGATCCCTAGGTTGGATTCCAAACCTACAAAAATCTCAGCTTCAACCTGCAAAAACCAGGAGATTTCTGGGAGTAATGCTGGACTCAGCAAAACAAATGTCCTTCCTCCCAGACGATCACAGGCTTCCCCTACTAACAAAAATCAGGAAGTTCAAAGAAATGAGATCCCCTACTCTGCGAGAGGGAATGTCGCTGTTGGGTTCCATGACAGCATGCATACAGTCGGTGGCTTGGGCTCAAGCTCACTCAAGGACTCTACAAGCCCACATTCTACACAATTGGGATGGTCGACCTGGCACTCTTGCCAAGAGGATCCACACTCCGGGCAGAGTGAAAGCCTCTTTAACATGGTGGATGAAGCCCAGGAACCTTCTGAAAGGAGTATGCTGGATTCAGTCTCCTCTAACCACCATCAAAACAGATGCCAGCAAGAGAGGCTGGGGAGCCATAGTGAACCATGTCCCCTATCAGGGCCAGTGGAGCCAATCGATTTCCGAGAAATCATCAAATTTCAGGGAGCTCAAGGCTGTGGAAGAGACTCTACTAGCGGCAAGTCATCAGATTTCGGGTCAACATGTGCAGATATACTCGGACAACATGACCACGGTGGCCCATATCAGGCACCAGGGCAGTACAAGAACCCTCAGTCTAATAAAAATCTCCGCTCGTATCTTTTCTTGGGCCGAAAAGCACTTACTATCCCTGACGGCAATCCACCTCAAGGGAACTACAAATATTCAGGCAGACTACCTAAGCCGTCAGGAAATCCATCCTGGCGAGTGGAGCCTGGATCCTCAAATATTCAGCATGCTGGTTCACAGATGGGGTCATCCAGACGTCGACCTTTTTGCCTCTCACCAGAACGCAAAGGTCGAAACCTTTTTTTCCCTGAACCCGAGAGGCAATCCCAGGGGGTTGGATGCTTTAACACAAGATTGGCCGTTTCATCTAGCTTATGCTTTCCCGCCAATCCCTATCCTTGCCAAGGCTCTACGGAAGATACGCCTAGAAAGGACTCCAACTATCCTGATAGCTCCATTGTGGCCCAAAAGGAGTTGGTTCAACCTAATTACCCAACTACAAGTGGATGGACCAGTAATGTTGCCGATAAAACACGATCTTCTTTCTCAGGGTCCCATTCTCCACCCAGACCCTCAGAAGTGGAACTTGGCGGCGTGGTTGCTGAAACCCAGGTTTTAAGAGCTAAAGGACTATCAATTCCTGTCATAGCTACCCTACAAAAATCGAGAAAACCGGTGACCAACGCCATCTACAACAAGATCTGGAAAAAGTTTTCTTCATTCTGTCTGCCTAACCTTCCAGACCCCCTCAAACCTAATATACCCATTATATTGGACTTTTTGCAAAAAGGCTTGGAAATGGGTCTCAGGCCCAATACCCTCAAGGTCCAGGTCTCTGCACTTAGCTCGGTCTTTGATCAAGATTTAGCGAGTCATCGCTGGATTAAAAGATTCATGACATCGGCTACTAGAATGAATCCTAGAAAGCAGGTCATAGTTCCTCCATGGGATCTCAATATAGTTCTCCAGGGTCTGACAGGTCCACCCTTTGAACCACTATCATCTTGTTCTCCACAAAACCTAGCCTATAAAGCCGTGTTCTTGGTGGCCATTACTTCAGCCAGAAGGATTGGTGAATTACAGGCCTTGTCTACACGAGAACCTTATCTCCTGGTAAGAGATGATTCAATTGTGCTTCGTCTTGATCCGTCCTTTCTTCCGAAGGTTATCTCTGACTTCCACCGTTCTCAAGAGATTTTTCTACCAACCTTTTGCCACAATCCAACAAATTCGGAAGAAAGAAGATTCAACACCTTGGATGTTCGACGTATTCTTTTACAATACTTGGACCACACCAGTACATTCCGAATCGATCACAATCTGTTTGTCCATCTCTCAGGACAAAACAAAGGGAAAAAAGTAGCCAAAAGTACCATCGCTACATGGATCAAGAAGGCTATTACGGAAGCCTATCTCGCTCAAAACAAGTTACCTCCAGTAGGTATCAAAGCCCATTCAACTAGATCCACATCGGTTTCCTGGGCAGAAAGAGCAGGCGCATCTCCGGAGCAGATTTGCAGGGCAGTAACGTGGTCTTCACTCCATACCTTCTCTAAACATTACAGACTAGATGTATTGTCCAACAAGGACTTAGCCTTCGGCCGCAAAGTACTCCAGGCCGTTGTCCCTCCCTAGTGCCAAAATTAGTTGGTATTCCTCCATATGCCGTCGTGGAAGGTGACTAGAGAAAATAGAATTATTCTTACCGTTAATTCGGTTTCTAGGAACCTTCCACGACGGCACTAATTTCCCACCCGATATATATTCCTGGATTAGTTCTGGGATTTTAAAGGTAAACCAGTGCAATGGTCTCAGTTGTAAGTCACTGGCAAGTGGGAGGTGGGAGGTCCTTTTAACCTCTGTGTTTCCTGTTCCCCATTAGGGCAAAGAGACAACCTCCATATGCCGTCGTGGAAGGTTCCTAGAAACCGAATTAACGGTAAGAATAATTCTATTTTCCATGCACTCTCAATGACTACTTCTTCTACTGAGCAGGAGAGGAGTTCTCACTGTTCTCTTCCTATAAAAGTTTTGTGCTCTGGACAGTGGATCTCTAGTGCAGCTATGATTGACTCTGGTGCAGGGGGTAATTTCATGGACATTGCTTTTGCCAAGAAACATGGTATAGATATTCTGCATAGAGCTTCCCCAATTGCCATGGAGACAGTGGATGGGTCACCTTTAGTCTCTGGGCCTGTCGATCAGGAGACCGTCCCTCTTACCATTGTATTGGAGCCAGATCATCTGGAGCAGCTCTCCTTCTTATTAATTTCTTCTCCTCATTTTCCTGTGATTCTAGGCATTCCCTGCCTGCGTTCACAGAATCCAACAATCAACTGGGAGACCAGAGAGATTACATTTCCAACAAGAAGTGATTCAACATTTACAGAGACTCTACCAAAGTCCTTTGATTCGAAAACTCCAGAACCGGTATTAACTTTACCTTCTGTGTATAAGGAATTCTCAGATATCTGTGATAAGAAGAAGGCAGATCAGCTTCCACCACATAGGGCTTATGATTGTCCTATTGAACTGCTTCCAGGGGCAGCCATTCCTTTCAGCAATGTTTATCCATTAGCGGCTCCTGAACTCCAAGCTTTGAAGGAGTATATAGATGAGAATTTGGCCAAGGGCTTTATACGTCCTTCTTCCTCACCAGCAGGGGCACCTATTTTCTTCGTGAAGAAGAAGGATGGGACTCTGAGACCCTGTATTGACTATCGGGAACTCAACAAGGTGACTATCCGGAATAGATATCCTTTGCCTTTGATTCCAGAGCTATTGGAGAGAGTCCGTCATGCCAAGGTATTTTCTAAATTAGATCTTCGCGGGGCATACAATCTGCTACGTATACGTCCTGGTGATGAATGGAAGACTGCTTTCAGATGTCGGTATGGACACTTTGAATACTTGGTGATGCCTTTTGGGCTGTGCAATGCTCCTGCAACCTTTCAACATCTTGCCAATGATATCTTTAGAGATTTACTGGACCAGTTTGTCGTAATCTATCTGGATGACATCCTAATTTTTTCTGATTCTCTACAGGAGCATCAAGAACACGTCAAGGTGGTTTTGAGACATTTACAAGAAAACCATCTTTATATCAAGCCAGAAAAGTGTGATTTCCATCATTCTGAAATAGAATTCTTGGGGTATGTCATCTCTCCTCAAGGGATAAACATGGAATCTGGAAAGATTCAAGCAATACTTGATTGGCCGGTACCCAAAAATGTTAAAGATGTTCAACGCTTTATCGGCTTTGCAAATTTCTATAGACGTTTTATCCAAAATTTTTCAGAGATTGTCCGTCCCATCACTTCTCTGACTAAGAAGGAGAAATCCTTTAAATGGTCTTCACAGGCTCAGGAAGCCTTTGATCGGCTGAAATCATGTTTCACTTCAGCTCCGCTCTTGATTCATCCGGATCCAGCAATATGTTATGGTTCTCAATGGCAAGAGAACATAGCCCAGCAAACATAAGAACTAGCTCTTGGAAGGATGGAAACTAAACTGACCATGAACTAAACCTGCCGCACAACTAACAGTAGCCGGGTAGCGTTGCCTGCGTTTTATCCCTAGACGCCCAGCGCCGGCCGGAGGACTAACTAATCCTGGCAGAGGAAAATATAGTCCTGGCTCACCTCTAGAGAAATTTCCCCGAAAGGCAGACAGAGGCCCCCACATATATTGGCGGTGATTTTAGATGAAATGACAAACGTAGTATGAAAATAGGTTAAGCAAAATTGAGATCCGCTTACTAGATAGCAGGAAGACAGAAAGGGCACTTTCATGGTCAGCTGAAAACCCTATCAAAACATCATCCTGAAATTACTTTAAGACTCTAGTATTAACTCATAACATCAGAGTGGCAATTTCAGATCACAAGAGCTTTCCAGACACAGAAACGAAACTACAGCTGTGAACAGGAACAAAATGCAAAAACAAACGAGGACTAAAGTCCAACTTAGCTGGAAGTTGTCTAGCAGCAGGAACATGCACAGAAAGGCTTCTGATTACAATGTTGACCGGCATGGAAGTGACAGAGGAGCAAGGCTAAATAGCGACTCCCACATCCTGATGGGAACAGGTGAACAGAGGGGATGATGCACACCAGTTCAATTCCACCAGTGGCCACCGGGGGAGCCCAAAATCCAATTTCACAACAGCAATACCTTTCATCGTGGAGGTGGACGCTTCTGATTGGGCGTTGGGGGCCATTCTCTCTCAAAGAACTGGAGAGAAGGCCCTGTTACATCCTTGTGCTTTTTTTTCCCGTAGGCTTACCCCTGCAGAGAGGAACTACGACGTGGGAGATAAGGAACTTCTAGCGATTATTGCTGCCTTCAAGGAATGGAGGCACCATCTGCAAGGGGCCGCACAACAGATCATTGTGTTGACCGATCATCGCAATTTAGAGTTCCTCAGATCTGCTAAATGCCTTTCTCCACATCAGGCTCGGTGGAGTTTATTTTTAAACCAATTTAATTTTGTGATTTTGTACCGTCCAGGTTCACATAATGGGAAGGCTGATGCTTTGTCCCGAATCCATTCTGCGGATTCCGTACCTGGAGCCCCACCCAAGACCATTTTATCGGATGCCAACTTCATCGGAGTAATCCATGATCCAGACCTGTGGATGGAGATCAAGGAGGCCTATGATGGTGATGTATGTCTTGCTAACCCACCTGTGGATCTCAATCTTGTCCTTAAGGGAGGCTTGTGGTTCCATGACCGACGTATCTACATCCCTGAGGCCGTACGTCTGCAGATTCTCAAGTTGGTACATGACTCCAAGTTGGCTGGTCATAGGGGGGTACAGAAGACACAAGAATTCCTGAGCCGATTCTTCTGGTGGCCAACTTGCCTGAAGGACACTAAAGACTATGTTCTTTCTTGCGAGGTATGTGCTCGTTATAAGACTCCTTGTGCTTCTCCTACGGGTCTACTCCAACCACTACCAGTCCCATCTCGCCCATGGGGCTCAATTTCTATGGACTTCATTGTGGATCTTCCTACTTCTGGTGGTATGAATACAATCCTAGTGGTGGTTGATCGTCTGACGAAGGCTGCTCATTTTGTTCCTTTTGCCGGCCTCCCCACGGCAAAAGAGACTGTGAACTTAGTGATTCAGAATATTTTTTGGCTGCATGGGGTCCCAGATGAAGTCATCTCTGACCGTGGAGTACAATTCACATCAAGATTCTGGAAGGGGTTTTGTGTTGCACTTAATATTAATGTTCGTCTTTCTTCTGCATATCATCCTCAGACGAATGGTCAGACCGAGCGAACCAATCAGACTTTGGAGCAATATCTGCGATGCTACATCTGCCATCTTCAGGATGATTGGTTGGAGCTACTTACTTTAGCAGAATTTTCCTGTAACAATTCTCAGAGTGCCTCCTGTCATGATTCCCAATGGCAAGGGAACGTAAGAAACATATAAATAACGAACGAGCTCTCGGGTGATGGAAACTCGAGTTGACCGTGAGCTAAATCTACCACACAACTAATAGTAGCCAGGGAGCATACCTACGGCTTCCTAAATGCCACGCGCCAGCCGGAGGACTAACTACGCCTGGTAGAGGAAGAAACAGACCTGGCTTACCTCTAGGGAAATACCCCAAAAGATGATAGCAGCCCCCCACATGTAATAACGGTGAATTAAGAGGAAAAGACATACACAGTATGAAAGTAGATTTAGCAAAGAGAGGTCCACTTACTAGATAGCAGAAGGATACAAAAGAGGACTTCACGGTCAACTGAAAACCCTTTCAAAAACCATCCTGAAATTACTTTAAGACTCCTGTGTCAACTCATGACACAGGAGTGGCAATTTCAGCCCGCAAGAGCTTCCAGCTACAGAGAATTACAAAAACTGCAAACTGGACAAAAGATACAAAACAAAAGGACAAAGTCCACTTAGCTGATCAGCAGACTAGTAGCAGGAACATGCAACCGAAGGCTCTGGTTACAATGATGACCGGCAAGGAAATGACTGGAGAGCAAGGCTAAATAGGAAACTCCCAAACGCTGATGGAAGCAGGTGAAAAGAAGCAGCAAAGTGCAAACAAGTCACCAATACCACCAGCAACCACCAGGGGAGCCCAAAAAGCGGATACACAACAGTACCCTCCCCTTAAGGAGGGGGCACCGAACCCTCACAAGAACCGCCAGGGTGATCTGGATGAGCCCTATGAAAGGCACGAACCAAATCCGAGGCATGAACATCAGAGGCAGTTACCCAAGAATTATCTTCCTGACCATAGCCCTTCCATTTAACCAGATATTGAACTCTCCGTCTGGAAATACGGGAGTCCAAGATCTTTTCTACCACGTACTCCAATTCACCCTCCACCAGCACAGGAGCAGGAGGTTCAGTAGAAGGAACCACCGGTACCTCATATCTCCGCAACAGCGACCGATGGAACACATTATGGATAGCGAAAGATGCCGGGAGGTCCAAACGAAAGGAGACAGGGTTAAGAATCTCCAAAATCCTATAAGGACCAATGAACCGAGGCTTAAATTTAGGAGAAGAAACCCTCATAGGGACAAAACGGGAAGACAACCACACCAAGTCCCCAACACGAAGGTGGGGGCCAACACGACGACGGCGGTTAGCAAACTGCTGAGTCCTCTCCTGGGACAATTCCAAATTATCCACCACTTGTCCCCAAATCTGATGCAACCGATCCACTACTGCATCCACTCCAGGACAATCCGAAGATTCAACCTGACCAGATGAAAAACGCGGATGAAACCCTGAATTGCAAAAGAAAGGAGAAACCAAAGTGGGAGAACTAGCCCGATTATTAAGAGCAAACTCCGCCAACGGCAGAAAGGCAACCCAATCATCCTGATCCGCAGACACAAAACACCTCAAATAAGTCTCCAAAGTTTGATTAGTTCGTTCCGTCTGGCCATTGGTCTGAGGATGGAATGCAGACGAAAAAGACAAATCAATGCCCAACCTGGCACAGACTGCCCGCCAAAATCTAGACACGAACTGGGTACCCCTGTCAGAAACGATGTTTTCCGGAATACCATGCAAGCGAACCACATTATGAAAAAACAGAGGGACCAACTCAGATGAGGAAGGCAACTTAGGCAATGGCACCAAATGAACCATTTTAGAAAAACGGTCACACACCACCCAGATGACAGACATCTTCTGAGAAACAGGGAGGTCCGAGATAAAGTCCATAGAGATGTGCGTCCAAGGCCTCTTCGGAATAGGCAAGGGCAACAACAACCCACTAGCCCTAGAACAACAAGGCTTGGCCCGAGCACACACATCGCAAGACTGCACAAAAACACGCACATCTCGAGACAGGGAAGGCCACCAGAAGGATCTAGCCACCAAATCTCTGGTGCCAAAAATTCCCGGATGACCTGCCAGAGTAGAAGAATGAACTTCCGAGATGACTCTAGTGGTCCACTCGTCAGGAACAAACAGTCTACCAGACGGACAACGATCAGGTCTATCCGCCTGAAATTCTTGCAAAGCACGTCGCAAATCTGGAGAGACAGCAGACAAAACCACTCCATCCTTAAGGACACCAGCAGGTTCAGAATTCCCAGGAGAGTCAGGCTCAAAACTCCTAGAAAGAGCATCTGCCTTCACATTCCTAGAACCCGGTAAGTACGAGACCACAAAATTAAACCGGGAAAAGAACAACGACCAACGTGCCTGTCTAGGATTCAGGCGCCTGGCAGACTTCAAATAAATTAAATTCTTGTGATCAGTCAAAACTACCACCTGATGTTTGGCACCCTCAAGCCAATGACGCCACTCCTCAAATGCCCACTTCATGGCCAAAAGCTCCCGATTACCAACATCATAGTTTCGCTCGGCGGCCGAAAATTTTCGCGAAAAGAACGCACAAGGTCTCATCACTGAGCAGTCGGAACTTTTCTGCGACAAAACCGCCCCCGCTCCGATCTCGGAAGCATCGACCTCAACCTGAAAGGGAAGAGAAACATCAGGCTGGCGCAACACAGGGGCAGACAAAAAGCGGCGCTTAAGCTCCCGAAAGGCCTCCACGGCAGCAGGGGACCAATTGGCAACATCAGCACCCTTTTTAGTCAAATCCGTAAGAGGTTTAGCAACGCCAGAAAAACCAGCTATAAATCGACGATAAAAATTAGCAAAGCCCAAGAATTTCTGGAGACTCTTCAGAGAAGTAGGCTGCGTCCAGTCGTAAATAGCCCGAACCTTGACAGGGTCCATCTCAATAGAAGAAGGGGAAAAAATGTACCCCAAAAAGGACATTTTTTGAACCCCAAAAACACACTTTGAACCCTTTACACACAAAGAATTCTCCCGCAAAACCTGAAAAACCCTCCTGACCTGCTGAACATGAGACTCCCAGTCATCAGAAAAAATCAAAATATCATCCAAGTACACTATCATAAATTTATCCAAATATTCACGGAAAATATCATGCATTAAGGACTGAAAGACAGAAGGTGCATTAGAAAGGCCGAAAGGCATTACCAAATACTCAAAATGGCCCTCAGGCGTATTAAATGCGGTTTTCCACTCATCCCCCTGCTTAATTCGCACCAAATTATACGCCCCACGAAGATCAATCTTAGAGAACCACTTAGCCCCCCTTATGCGAGCAAACAAATCAGTCAGCAAAGGCAACGGATACTGATATTTGACTGTAATTTTATTCAGGAGTCGATAATCAATACAAGGCCTCAGAGAGCCATCCTTTTTAGAGACAAAGAAAAAACCGGCTCCTAAAGGTGATGAAGAAGGACGAATATGTCCCTTTTCCAAGGACTCCTTAATATACTCGCGCATAGCAGCATGTTCAGGTACAGATAGGTTAAACAAACGACCCTTTGGAAATTTACTGCCAGGAATCAGATCTATGGCGCAATCACAATCCCTGTGAGGAGGGAGTGAACCAATTTTAGGCTCTTCAAAAATATCACGATAATCAGACAAAAATGCCGGAATCTCAGATGGAATAGATGACGAAATGGACACCAAAGGAGTGTCCCCATGAGCCCCCCGACATCCCCAGCTTAACACAGACATAGCTTTCCAGTCAAGGACTGGGTTATGAGACTGTAACCATGGTAATCCAAGCACCAAAACATCATGTAAATTGTACAACACAAGGAAGCGAATAACCTCCTGATGGTCTGGAGTCATACGCATAGTCACTTGCGTCCAGAACTGTGGTTTATTACAAGCCAAAGGTGTAGAATCAATACCCTTCAGAGGTATAGGGACTTCCAGAGGCTCTAAATCAAACCCACAGCGCCTGGCAAAGGACCAGTCCATAAGACTCAGAGCGGCGCCAGAGTCCACATAGGCATCCACGGTAATAACTGATAATGAACAAATCAAGGTTACAGACAAAATAAATTTGGACTGTAAAGTGCCAATTGAAATAGACTTGTCAACCTTCCTAGTACGTTTAGAGCATGCCGATATAACATGAGCAGAATCACCACAATAGAAGCATAACCCATTTTTACGCCTATAATTCTGCCGCTCGCTTCTGGACATAATTCTGTCACATTGCATTTTCTCTGGCGTCTCTTCAGAAGATACCGCCAAATGGTGCACGGGTTTGCGCTCCCGCAAACGCCGATCAATCTGAATTGCCATTGTCATGGACTCATTCAGACCTGTAGGCGCAGGGAACCCGACCATAACATCCTTAACGGCATCAGAAAGGCCCTCTCTGAAATTTGCCGCTAAGGCGCACTCATTCCACTGAGTAAGCACAGACCATTTACGAAACTTTTGGCAGTATATCTCAGCTTCATCTTGCCCTTGAGATAGGGCTATCAAAGCTTTTTCAGCTTGAATCTCCAAATTAGGTTCCTCATAAAGCAACCCTAAAGCCAGGAAAAACGCATCCACATTGAGCAACGCAGGATCCCCTGGTGCCAATGAAAATGCCCAATTTTGAGGGTCACCTCGCAGCAAAGAAATTACAATCTTAACCTGCTGGACAGGATCTCCTGAGGAGTGAGGTCTGAGAGAAAGGAATAATTTACAATTATATTTGAAATTCAGAAACCGAGATCTATCTCCGGAAAACACCTCTGGTGTAGGGATTTTAGGTTCAGAAATAGGAGCATGAATAACAAAATCTTGTAAATTTTGAACCTTCGTAGCAAGATTATTTAAACCTGCAGCCAAACTCTGAGGATCCATCTTTAAACAGGTGAGCTCAGAGCCATTCAAGGATTATAAGGAGAGAAAGGCAAAGGCAGTAATTAGAGCTGAAATACAACTGATCCAACTATGGAGCAAGCATAGGGAAAAAGAAAAAAAAAATAAAAATTTACAGACTTCTTTTTTCTCTCCTTTCTTCTGCCAATAAGTTTAACACGGGCCGGTCATACTGTCATGGTTCCCAATGGCAAGGGAATGTAAGAAACATATAAATAACGAACGAGCTCTCGGGTGATGGAAACTCGAGTTGACCGTGAGCTAAATCTACCACACAACTAATAGTAGCCAGGGAGCATACCTACGGCTTCCTAAATGCCACGCGCCAGCCGGAGGACTAACTACGCCTGGTAGAGGAAGAAACAGACCTGGCTTACCTCTAGGGAAATACCCCAAAAGATGATAGCAGCCCCCCACATGTAATAACGGTGAATTAAGAGGAAAAGACATACACAGTATAAAAGTAGATTTAGCAAAGAGAGGTCCACTTACTAAATAGCAGAAGGATACAAAAGAGGACTTCACGGTCAACTGAAAACCCTTTCAAAAACCATCCTGAAATTACTTTAAGACTCCTGTGTCAACTCATGACACAGGAGTGGCAATTTCAGCCCGCAAGAGCTTCCAGCTACAGAGAATTACAAAAACTGCAAACTGGACAAAAGATACAAAACAAAAGGACAAAGTCCACTTAGCTGATCAGCAGACTAGTAGCAGGAACATGCAACCGAAGGCTCTGGTTACAATGATGACCGGCAAGGAAATGACTGGAGAGCAAGGCTAAATAGGAAACTCCCAAACGCTGATGGAAGCAGGTGAAAAGAAGCAGCAAAGTGCAAACAAGTCACCAATACCACCAGCAACCACCAGGGGAGCCCAAAAAGCGGATACACAACAGCCTCCACTATGGTAACTCCTTTCTTCGCTAATCTAGGTTATCATCCGAGCATCTTTCCTAGATCTCCAATTGATGTTCTAGTTCCGGCAGTGGAGGAGAGGTTGATTACCATGAGGGAGAATCTAGAAGTCCTTAAGGAATCTTTAACCTCAGCCCAGGAACGTTACAAGAAATCAGCTGATAGATTCCGGAAGCCAGCACCTATGTTTAAGGTAGGAGACTCAGTGTGGTTATCCACTAAGAATCTAAGACTTAACGTTCCCTCACAGAAACTGGGACAGAGGTTCATCGGTCCTTTCAAGATCAGCGGTAT
Organism: Ranitomeya variabilis; assembly: GCF_051348905.1. Classification (NCBI taxonomy): domain Eukaryota; kingdom Metazoa; phylum Chordata; class Amphibia; order Anura; family Dendrobatidae; genus Ranitomeya; species Ranitomeya variabilis. The sequence continues at coordinate 673,941,394 of NC_135235.1, read as the reverse complement.
CGTGAGCTCTGTGGCCTGCCGTCTAAAGCTGCCAAGGACTATGAAGGTACATCCAGTATTTCATGTCTCTCTATTGAAAAAGGTCTCTCCTAATAAATGTCAGGGACGCAGTGTGCCCCCTCCACAACCCGTACTGGTAGACGGGCAGGAACAATTCTTGGTGGAAGAGATCATCGATTCCAGGATTCGCAGGAATCGACTTCAGTATCTAATAACATGGCAGGGGTATCCACCTGAGGAGGACTCCTGGGAACCCGTGGCTAACATCTGTGCCCCACAGAAGATTGCTCAGTTTCATCAAAGACACCCAGAGAAACCAGGTCCAGGATCGTCCTGAGGCCGCTGTTAAGGAGGGAGTAATGTCAGGACTCTGGATTTCCTGTTTCATTTGTGGTACTTTTCGCCCTTTTCCAAGATGGCGTCTGCTGCCTCGCTTCTGCTCATGTGATCTGCCTTCCCTGTCTTTATAACCCTGGTTCACATCCAACTCTCTACTTGTGTATTCTGCTAGTATTCCAGGCTTGTGCTACAAGAGACTTTCCTCTTCAGATTCTCCGGCTCCGCCTCCTCAGCAAACCTGCTCATTTCTCAGTGGTCTTGTGCTGCAAGCTGTTTTTGCCTGAGTCTATCTACAACCTTCTCCTGCCTGCTAGGACACGTAAGCTCTGCCTGCTACAGCCAATCTAGTTTGGTATCCGCTGCCAGTTTGTCTGTTTCTGGACTCAAAAGCTCTGAACTGCTTCTGGACACTTTTCTAATGACTGCCTAACCTAGTATGAACTGTATCTGATTACCTCTTCACCACAGAGGGTGCTACACCCATCAGACTTTGCCCGCAGCAGGGCTGCAATGAACTACTCCTAAGAAGGACCTCGTTTGCTTTTTACTGGAACTGTTGTGCACATGCTGCAACCACGTTTGTGCATATAAACACTGACTCTGCCTGCAGCAGAGCTGCTAAGGCACTACTCCTGATTTCATCTTGTTTGCTGTGTTTGGACTTGCTCTCACCTTGCACCTGTGTTTTTTGAATAATGGAGACTTTTCACTGCACTTTGGTTTTGTTGCCTTATTTGTCTCAAGCCAAGAGATTCCTGAGTGTACCACTATAATCGTTACAAAGAGGCTTTTAAACATCATCCGTCTTCAATATCAGAGAAGCAACACCAAGACAGAGAACCCCTGGGAGAATTAGTACACTGCATGGGAGTCCCCAATTATGCAGGTATGAGCACACTGTATATGTACAGGTACCCCAGTTTTTGCATCTGTCTTAGGCTATGTGCACACTTTGCGGGGTCCTCTGCGGGTTCTCCCGCAGCAGATTTGATAAATCTGCAGGGCAAAACCGCTGCGGTTATCCCTGCAGATTTATCGCGGTTTGTCTTGCGGTTTCCGCTGCGGCATCAATAGTAATGTTAAAAATAATAAAAAATGGTTATATACTCACCCTCTGACGTGCCGATCTCCTCGGCGCTGCAAGCGGCGGTCTAGTTCCAAAGATGCTGTGCGAGAAGGACCTTCATGACGTCACGGTCATGTGACCGCGACGTCATCTCAGGCCCTGCTCGCACAGCAACCCTGCAACCGGACGGCCGCGTGCAGCGCTGAGAGGTGAGTATATCATTATTTTTTATTTTATTTCTTTTTTTTACACAAATATGGTTCCCAGGGCCTGGAGGAGAGTCTCCTCTCCAACCCGGGTACCATCTGCACATTATCTGCTTACTTCCCGCATCGTGGGCACAGCCCCATGCGGGAAGTAAGCGGATCAATGCATTCCTATGTGTGCAGAATCGCAGTGATTCTGCACAAAAGAAGTGACATGCTGCGGAATGTAAACCGCTGCGTTTCTGCGCGGTTTTTCCCGCAGCATGTGCACAGCGGATTGCGGTTTCCATAGGGTTTACATGTAACTGTAAACGCAATGGAAACTGCTGCGGACCCGCAGCTGCAGAAACGCTGCGGTTCCGCGGTAAAAACCGCTATGTGTGCACATAGCCTTAGTCATGTTTCTCTGGTCTTATATAGTGATTTACACTATGTAGTAACTCTAGTTTCACCCAGCCCTTCAAGTGGCCAGCTTTCAAGGTCGGATGAAACTGAGATATCATGGAGTCATCAGACGAGGGGCCATAAACCCCTAGAATATAAAAGCCACAAGGATTTAGATAAAACCACCACATGCAGAGTTTCAGTAAACCTTAATGTTGTACAATGACAAGCAGCAAACATATAGAGGCTTTGAACTGTTTGTGAAGTGAATAAACAAACATTTCTCAAGATTGTGTCACTATGAGCATTGTCTGTCACATCTGTAAATGTTTTACAAGAAATGCAGCTATGCAATTGTCTGAATGCATTCGGTATATTTCAATCTGGATTCCAAATCGCCATTTTTATATTCGTCATTTGTATATTTGATGCAGCCAAAGCTATGGCTCTCAAGGAGAGAAACTAATATAGTGCATAAAGAAATATTTGTAATGACCTGCTGAGCCAATCTAACAGCATTGCTTTATCAATTTTATATGAAGTGTATTGTGTCCAATGTGAGTAACCAGGCAACATGAAAAGGAGCTTTTCAAGTGAGCTATTTAAGGTACACAAATATTATGAAGTCTTTGCCAACAAGGATGTGGTTTCACCAATGGGGGGGGGGTACCTTTTTTAAAAATATGCCATTGCCATCACAACCCCCCTTGCCCAAAATTCAGTGGCCTATAACAGTACAGAACACGTTCACCCAGGTCATGTAGTCTGAGATAAGGAAGAGACATTGCAGGAAACCGAGTTAAGAAGTAGGCCCAATGTAGGGTCTCTGTGACTTGTGATGGAGTGCATGAGCTGACAAACAATTCCCCAATGGGTGGTACTTTTTTAATAAATAAAATAGTTCCATCACAGCCCCATTGCCCAAAATTCACCTGCCTATAACAGTACAGAGCACGTTCACCCTGGTCATCTAGTGGCAGGTAAGGAAGAGACATTGCAGGAAACAGAGTTAAGAAGTAGGCCCAATGTAGGGGTGTGGGTCTCAGACTTGTAATGGACTGCATGGCCTGACAAGCATTTGCTCATGTGGGGTACATGTTTTTAAAATATTTCATGGGGATCATAGACACCCATGCCAAAAAATTGACTGTCTGTAGCAGCACGGAACACGTGAACCCTGGTGATCTAGTTGTAGAAAATGATGAGAGGTGGAGGAAGGCCTCATTAACACCTAGGCCCAATTTAAAGGAGCATGTTTCCTACACTTGTAATGCCCATACACTGAGTGTATGGGCTGACAAACATTTCCCTGTGGGGGGTAAATTTTTTAAAAATATTTCAAGGGGATCATAGACCCCTTGCCAAAAAATTGACTGTCTGTAGCAGCACGGAACACGTGAACCCTGGTGAACTAGTGGTGGAAAATGATGAGAGGTGGAGGAAGGCCTCATTAAAAACTAGTCCCTATTTAAAGGATCGGGTCTCCTAGACTTGTAATGACCATACACGCAGTACATAGGCTGACAAACATTTCCCCAAGGGGGATACATTTATTAAAAACATACTATGGGCATCATAGACACCCTTTCCAAAAAATTGACTTCCTGTAGCGGTACAGAAGCCGATAAGCCTGGTAGTCTAGTGGTGGAGAATGAGGAGAAATTGCTGAAGGCCTCTTTAAAAACTAGGCCCAATTGAAAGGATTGTGTTTTCTAGACTTGTAATGCCCATACACACAGTGCATGGGCTGACAAACATTTCATCAAGGGGGATACATTTTCTAATATCATAGTATGGGCATCATAGACACCCTTGCCAAAAAAATTGACTGCCTGTAGCGGCACAGAAGCCGATAAGCCTGGTGATCTAGTGGTGGAGAATGAGGAGACATAAAGCTAAATCATCATGAAATCAAACAAATAAATAAAAAATGTGAATCCACCGATGAAAGTAAATACAAAAGGGAGGGGCAAACACAGGTTCATAGATTTGAAGCCAGAATGTGCCCAACGAGGTATGTTTGTCCCTAGCAACAGCTCAGAGACAGGGCTATAAATAAAAATATATAAAAGGCTTTGAATAATTTTCTATTTGAATTTCTATTTGAATTTTCTTTGAATAATTTTCTATTGTAGAGGTATACACTGCCTCATTAGAGGACTCTCCAGAGATAGGGAAAATGGAAAATATACGAAGAAATGGGAATAATAGACATACATCTCTTTTTTATGACATTTCCCCCTGTGGGAGTAACATTTGTTTTGGTTTCTAATTAGTTTCGGGCATCATATTAACCCCTTCACCCCGAAGCCTGTTTTCACCTAAGTGACAGGGCCAATTTTTACAATTCTGACCACTGTCACTTTATGAGGTCATAACTCTGAAACGCTTCAACGGATCCTGGTGATTCTGACATTGTTTTTTCGTGACATATTGTACTTTATGATAGTGGTAAAACTTCTTCGATACGACTTGCACTTATTTGTGAAAAAAACAAATTTGTCGAAAATTATGAAAATTTAGCAATTTTCAAATTTTTCGTTTTTATGCCCTTAAATTAGAGAGTTATATCACATAATATAGTTAATAAACAACATTTCCCACATGTCTGCTTTACATCAGCACAATTTTGGAAACATAATTTTTTTTTGTTAGGGAGTTATAAGGGTTAAAAGTTGACCAGCGATTTCTCATTTTTGCAACAAAATTTGCAAAACCATTTTTTTTACGGACCACCTCACACTTGAAGTGACTTTGAGGGGTCTATATGACAGAAAATACCCAAAAGTGACACCATTCTAAAAACTGCACCCCTCAAGGTACTCAAAACCACATTCAAAAATTTTATTAACCCTTCAGGTGCTTCACAGGAATTTTCGGAATGTTTAAAAAAAAATTGAACATTTAACTTTTTTTTCACAAAATTTTTAATTCAGATACAATTTGTTTTATCTTACCAAGGGTAACAGGAGAAATTGGACCACAAAAGTCATTGTACAATTTGTTCTGAGTACGCCGATACTCCACATGTTGGGGTAAACCAATGTTTGGGCACATGGCAGAGCTCGGAAGGGAAGGAGCGCCATTTGACTTTTCAATGCAAAATTGACTGGAATTGAGATCGGAACCCATGTCGCGATTGGAGAGCCCCTGAAGTGCCTAAACAGTGGAAACCCCCACAAGTGACACCATTTTGGAAAGTAGACCCCCTAAGGAACTTATCTAGATGTGTGGTGAGCACTTTGAACCTCCAAGTGCTTCACAGAAGTTTATAATGTAGAGCCATAAAAAAAATGTCATATTAATTTTCACAAAAAATGATCTTTTTGCCCCAAATTTTTTATTTTCTCAAGGGTAACAGGATAAATTGGACCCCAAAAGCTGTTGTGCAATTTGTCCTGAGTATGCTGATACTTCATATATGGGGATAAACCACTGTTTGAGCGAATGGCAGAGCTCGGAAGGGAAGGAGCGCCGTTTGACTTTTCAATGCCAAATTGGCTGGAATTGAGATCGGAACACATGTCGCGTTTGGAGAGACCCTGACGTGCCTAAACAGTAGAAACCCCCAACAAGTGACCCCATTTTGGAAAGAAGACCCCCTAAGGAACTTATCTAGATGTGTGGTGAGCACTTTTAACCCCCAATTGTTTCACTAAAGTTTAGAATGTAGCGCCGTGAAAATTAAAAAAATCATTTTTTCTTTCCACAAAATGATGTTTTAGCCTGCAATTTTTTTTCCCAAGGGTAACAGGAGAAATTGGACCACACACATTATTGTCCAATTAGTCCTGAGTACGCTGATACCCCATACATGGGGGGAAACCACTGTTTGGGCGCCCGGCAGAGCTCGGAAGGGAAGGAGCGCCGTTTGAAATGCAGACTTAGATGGATTGGTCTGCAGGTGTCATGTTGCATTTGCAGAGTCCCTGATGTACCTAAACAGTAGAAACCCCCCACAAGTGACCCCATATTGGAAACTAGACCCCCCAAGGAACTTATCTAGATGTGTTGTGAGAACTTTGAACCAACAAGTGTTTCACTACAGTTTATAACGCAGAGCCGTGAAAATAAAAAAAATTTTTCCACGAAAATGATATTTTAGCCCCCACATTTTTATTTTCCCAAGGGTAACAGGAGAAATTGGACCACAAAAGTTGTTGTCCAATTTGTGCTGAGTACGCTGATACCCCGTATATGGGGGGAACCACTGTTTGGGCGCACGGCAGAGCTCGGAAGGGAAGGAGCACTGTTTTACTTGTTCAAAGCAGAATTGGCTGGAATTGATATCGGACGCCATGTCGCGTTTGGAGAGCCCCTGATGTGCCTAAACAGTGGAAACTCCCCAATTCTTACTGAAAACCTAACCCCAACCCTAACCCCAGCCCTAACCCTAGCCCTAACCCCAACCCTAACCCTAGCCTTAACCCTAATAAGAAAATGGAAATAAAAACATTTTTTTTAATTTTATTATTTTTCCCCAACTAAGAGGGTGATGAAGGGGGGTTTGATTTACTTTTATAGCGTTTTTTTGGCGGATTTTTATGATTGGCAGTCGTCACACACTAAAAGATGCTTTTTATTGGAAAAAATAGTTTTTGCATCACCAGATTTTGAGAGCTATAATTTATCCATATTTTTGCCCACAGAGTCATGTGAGATCTTGTTTTTTGCGGGACGAGTTGACGTTTTTATTGGTACCATTTTCAGGTACATGACATTTTTTGATCGCTTTTTATTCCGATTTTTGGGAGGCGGAATGAACAAAAAACAGAAATTCCTGAAATTATTTTAGGGGGGGGCGTTTATAGCGTTCCACGTGTGGTAAAATTGATAAAGCAGCTTTATTCTTCAGGTCAGTACGATTACAGTGATACCTCATTTATATAATTTTTTTATGTTTTGGCGCTTTTACACAGTAAAAACTATTTTATATAAAAAAAATAATTGTTTTTGCATCGCTTTATTCTGAGAGCTATAACTTTTTTATTTTTCTGCTGATGATGCTGTATCGCAGCTTTTTTTTTGTGGGACAAGATGACGTTTTCAGCGGTACCATGGTTATTTATATCCGTCTTTTTGATCGCGTGTTATTCCACTTTTTGTTCGCCTGTATGATAATAAAGCGTTGTTTTTTGCATTGTTTTTTATTTATTTTTTTGCGGTGTTCACTGAAGGGGTTAACTAGTGGGATAGTTTTATAGAGCGGGTCGTTACGGACGCGGCGATACCAAATATGTGTACTTTTATTGTTTTTTAATTTACATAAATAAATGGATTTACTGGGAAATGTTTTTCTTTTCCTTTATTTGGGGATTTTTTTTTTTTTTATACATTCTATTTTTTTTTTTTTTTACTTTCTACTACACTGTGTTCCAAATTATTATGCACAAAGAGTTTAGGAGTAGGGTTGAGCGAAACGGGTCGATCATTTTCAAAAGTCGCCGACTTTTGGCTAAGTCGACGTCTCATGAAACCCGATCCGACCCCTGTGCTTGTCGGCCATGCGGTACGCGACTTTCGCGCCAAAGTCGCGTTTCAATGACGCGAAAAGCGCCATTTCTCAGCCAATGAAGGTGAACGCAGAGTGTGGGCAGCGTGATGACATAGATCCTGGTCCCCACCATCTTAGAGAAGGGCATTGCAGTGATTGGCTTGCTGTCTGCGGCGTCACAGGGGCTATAAAGGGGCGTTCCCGCCGACCGCCATCTTACTGCTGCTGATCTGAGCTTAGGGACAGGTTGCTGCCGCTTCGTCAGAAGCAGGGAGAGCGTTAGGCAGGGTCCACTAACCACCAAACCGCTTGTGCTGCAGCGATTTCCACTGTCCAACACCACCTTCGGTGTGCAGGGACTGTGGAAGCTATTTTTTTTTTTTTTTCCCCTCAGCGCTGTAGCTCACTGGGCTGCCCTAGAAGGCTCCGTGATAGCTGTATTGCTGTGTGTACGCCACTGTGGAAACCAACTGCTTTTTTCAAAGCACATATCCTCTTGTTCCTTCCTTTCTGCACAGCTATCTTTTTTGTTTGTCCACACTTTTTATTTAATTTGTGCATCAGTCCACTCCTATTGCTGCCTGCCATACCTGGCTTAGATTACTGCAGGGAGATAGTAATTGTAGGACAGTCCCTGTTTTTTTTTTGTTTTTTTTGTGGGAGATTAAGATTGGCATTTCTGCTACAGTGCCATCCCTGTGTGTGCCATCTCTCACTGAGTGGGCCATAGAAAGCCTATTTATTTTTTCCGTGATTTGTGTTCTAAATTCTACCTCAACACAAAAACACTACATCAATCAGTGGGAGAAAAATATTGGCCTCAGTCAGGGCTTGTGTGCCACTGCTGTGTGTGCTATCTCTCATTCAGTGGGCTATAGAAAGCCTATTTATTTATTTATTTTTTTTCTTATTATTTGGTTTCTAAAGTCTCCCTGAAAAAAAAAAAAAAACATAAAAAAACAGTGGGAGAGTAATATTGCCCTTTCAGCTTGTGTGCCAGTCTTGACTCCTGGGTGTGCCACCTCTCTCCCTCTCATTCAGTGGGCCATAGAAAGCCTATTTATTTTTTTTTTTAAATATTATTGGGTTTCTAAAGTCTCCCTTAAAAAAAAAAAAACATAAAAAAACAGTGGGAGAGTAATATTGCCCTTTCAGCTTGTGTGCCAGTCTTGACTCCTGGGTGTGCCACCTCTCTCTCTCATTCAGTGGGCCATAGAAAGGCTATTTTTTTTTTGGTTTTTTTAATATTATTTGGTTTCTAAAGTCTCCCTGAAAAAAAAAAAAAACATAAAAAAACAGTGGGAGAGTAATATTGCCCTTTCAGCTTGTGTGCCAGTCTTGACTCCTGGGTGTGCCACCTCTCTCCCTCTCATTCAGTGGGCCATAGAAAGCCTATTTATTTTTTTTTTTAAATATTATTGGGTTTCTAAAGTCTCCCTTAAAAAACAAAAAATACATAAAAAAACAGTGGGAGAGTAATATTGCCCTTTCAGCTTGTGTGCCAGTCTTGACTCCTGGGTGTGCCACCTCTCTCCCTCTCATTCAGTGGGCCATAGAAAGCCTATTTATTTTTTTTTTTTAAATATTATTGGGTTTCTAAAGTCTCCCTTAAAAAACCAAAAATACATAAAAAAACAGTGGGAGAGTAATATTGCCCTTTCAGCTTGTGTGCCAGTCTTGACTCCTGGGTGTGCCACCTCTCTCTCATTCAGTGGGCCATAGAAAGCATTTTTTTTTTTCCTTGATTTGTGTTCTAAAATCTACCTCAACACAAAAACACTACATCAATCAGTGGGAGAAAAATATTGGCCTCAGTCAGGGCTTGTGTGCCACTGCTGTGTGTGCTATCTCTCATTCAGTGGGCTATAGAAAGCCTATTTATTTATTTATTTTTTTTCTTATTATTTGGTTTCTAAAGTCTCCCTGAAAAAAAAAAAAAAACATAAAAAAACAGTGGGAGAGTAATATTGCCCTTTCAGCTTGTGTGCCAGTCTTGACTCCTGGGTGTGCCACCTCTCTCCCTCTCATTCAGTGGGCCATAGAAAGCCTATTTATTTTTTTTTTAAAATATTATTGGGTTTCTAAAGTCTCCCTTAAAAAAAAAAAACATAAAAAAACAGTGGGAGAGTAATATTGCCCTTTCAGCTTGTGTGCCAGTCTTGACTCCTGGGTGTGCCACCTCTCTCTCTCATTCAGTGGGCCATAGAAAGGCTATTTTTTTTTTGGTTTTTTTAATATTATTTGGTTTCTAAAGTCTCCCTGAAAAAAAAAAAAAACATAAAAAAACAGTGGGAGAGTAATATTGCCCTTTCAGCTTGTGTGCCAGTCTTGACTCCTGGGTGTGCCACCTCTCTCCCTCTCATTCAGTGGGCCATAGAAAGCCTATTTATTTTTTTTTTTAAATATTATTGGGTTTCTAAAGTCTCCCTTAAAAAACAAAAAATACATAAAAAAACAGTGGGAGAGTAATATTGCCCTTTCAGCTTGTGTGCCAGTCTTGACTCCTGGGTGTGCCACCTCTCTCCCTCTCATTCAGTGGGCCATAGAAAGCCTATTTATTTATTTTTTTAAATATTATTGGGTTTCTAAAGTCTCCCTTAAAAAACCAAAAATACATAAAAAAATAGTGGGAGAGTAATATTGCCCTTTCAGCTTGTGTGCCAGTCTTGACTCCTGGGTGTGCCACCTCTCTCTCATTCAGTGGGCCATAGAAAGCATTTTTTTTTTCCTTGATTTGTGTTCTAAAATCTACCTCAACACAAAAACACTACATCAATCAGTGGGAGAAAAATATTGGCCTCAGTCAGGGCTTGTGTGCCACTGCTGTGTGTGCTATCTCTCATTCAGTGGGCTATAGAAAGCCTATTTATTTATTTATTTTTTTTCTTATTATTTGGTTTCTAAAGTCTCCCTGAAAAAAAAAAAAAAACATAAAAAAACAGTGGGAGAGTAATATTGCCCTTTCAGCTTGTGTGCCAGTCTTGACTCCTGGGTGTGCCACCTCTCTCCCTCTCATTCAGTGGGCCATAGAAAGCCTATTTATTTTTTTTTTTAAATATTATTGGGTTTCTAAAGTCTCCCTTAAAAAAAAAAAACATAAAAAAACAGTGGGAGAGTAATATTGCCCTTTCAGCTTGTGTGCCAGTCTTGACTCCTGGGTGTGCCACCTCTCTCTCTCATTCAGTGGGCCATAGAAAGGCTATTTTTTTTTTTTGTTTTTTTTAATATTATTTGGTTTCTAAAGTCTCCCTGAAAAAAAAAAAAAAACATAAAAAAACAGTGGGAGAGTAATATTGCCCTTTCAGCTTGTGTGCCAGTCTTGACTCCTGGGTGTGCCACCTCTCTCCCTCTCATTCAGTGGGCCATAGAAAGCCTATTTATTTTTTTTTAAAAATATTATTGGGTTTCTAAAGTCTCCCTTAAAAAACAAAAAATACATAAAAAAACAGTGGGAGAGTAATATTGCCCTTTCAGCTTGTGTGCCAGTCTTGATTCCTGGGTGTGCCACCTCTCTCCCTCTCATTCAGTGGGCCATAGAAAGCCTATTTTTTTTTTTTTTTAAATATTATTGGGTTTCTAAAGTCTCCCTTAAAAAACCAAAAATACATAAAAAAACAGTGGGAGAGTAATATTGCCCTTTCAGCTTGTGTGCCAGTCTTGACTCCTGGGTGTGCCACCTCTCTCTCATTCAGTGGGCCATAGAAAGCATTTTTTTTTTTCCTTGATTTGTGTTCTAAAATCTACCTCAACACAAAAACACTACATCAATCAGTGGGAGAAAAATATTGGCCTCAGTCAGGGCTTGTGTGCCACTGCTGTGTGTGCTATCTCTCATTCAGTGGGCTATAGAAAGCCTATTTATTTATTTATTTTTTTTCTTATTATTTGGTTTCTAAAGTCTCCCTGGAAAAAAAAAAAAAAAACATAAAAAAACAGTGGGAGAGTAATATTGCCCTTTCAGCTTGTGTGCCAGTCTTGACTCCTGGGTGTGCCACCTCTCTCCCTCTCATTCAGTGGGCCATAGAAAGCCTATTTATTTTTTTTTTTAAATATTATTGGGTTTCTAAAGTCTCCCTTAAAAAACAAAAAATACATAAAAAAACAGTGGGAGAGTAATATTGCCCTTTCAGCTTGTGTGCCAGTCTTGACTCCTGGGTGTGCCACCTCTCTCCCTCTCATTCAGTGGGCCATAGAAAGCCTATTTATTTTTTTTTTAAATATTATTGGGTTTCTAAAGTCTCCCTTAAAAAAAAAAAAACATAAAAAAACAGTGGGAGAGTAATATTGCCCTTTCAGCTTGTGTGCCAGTCTTGACTCCTGGGTGTGCCACCTCTCTCTCTCATTCAGTGGGCCATAGAAAGGCTATTTTTTTTTTGGTTTTTTTAATATTATTTGGTTTCTAAAGTCTCCCTGAAAAAAAAAAAAAACATAAAAAAACAGTGGGAGAGTAATATTGCCCTTTCAGCTTGTGTGCCAGTCTTGACTCCTGGGTGTGCCACCTCTCTCTCTCATTCAGTGGGCCATAGAAAGCCTATTTATTTTTTTAAAAAAATATTATTGGGTTTCTAAAGTCTCCCTTAAAAAAAAAAAAAAACATAAAAAAACAGTGGGAGAGTAATATTGCCCTTTCAGCTTGTGCGCCAGTCTTGACTCCTGGGTGTGCCACCTCTCTCTCTCTAATTGTGGGCCATAGAAAGCCTTTTTTTTTTTTTTTTTTTTTAATATTATTTGGTTTCTAAAGTCTCCCTGAGAAAAAAAAAAAAATAAATTAGGTGGGAGATTAATATTGACATTAGTGCTTGAGTGACAGTCCTGCGTGTGTGTCATCTCTGTGATTTTGTGCCACAGAAAACAGAGTGTGTAACATTGTGCCTGATTTTCCTTGTGGTCTCACCAACCTGTTAAGGGATATTGAAATCATACTGAAGTTATAGCTCACCGTGTAAGTTGTTTGACAGCAACAAATAAAGTTACTTTGGTTAAGATTTTAAAACAATGAGGAAGTCTGGTGCAAGAGGTCGTCGTGGGCGTTCATTGTCAGCTGGTAATGATGGTAGTGGTAGTGGAGCATCAGGTGGTCGTGGGGATAAAAATATTCCACCTAAGTCTGGAGCTGTGGAGCCAGTTTCGTCGTCAGGCTACACAAGGCCTCGAACGCTCTCTTTTCTGGGAGTAGGAAAACCGCTTTTAAAGGCGGAGCAGCAACAGCAAGTTTTGGCTTACATTGCAGACTCAGCCTCTAGCTCTTTTGCCTCCTCTTCCGAAACTGGTAAATGTAAAAGCAGCGCGTCGCTTGTGGATGTTCACGGTCAGGGACAAGTCGCTTCCTTGTCCTCCTCAGCAAAAACTACAACAAGAGAGAAGGATGCAGCAGGCGACACAATGGGTCACTCCATGGAGCTCTTTACACATACCGTCCCTGGCTTAGAAAGTGAAACATTTAACAGGCCATGCCCATTACAAGTATATTCTGACATGGAGTGCACTGATGCACAGCCACAGCCAGAGTACTATGCTGCTCCTTTGACTCAGACCACCACATTGCCCTCTCAGGGTAAAGATCCACAATCAGACCCTGATGAGACTATGTTGCCCCGCCACGAACGCTATACCACCGACCGACACAGTGACACAGACGAAGTTGCACACGAGCTCGAAGAGGAGGTAATAGATGACCCAGTTATTGACCCCGATTGGCAGCCATTGGGGGAACAGGGTGCAGGCGGCAGTAGTTCAGAAGCGGAGGTGGAGGAGGGGCCGCAGCAGGCATCAACATCGCAACAGGTTCCATCTGCCGGGCCCGTATCTGGCCCAAAACGCGTGTCAAAGCCAAAACCTGTTGGAGCACAGCGTTGCCATCCGGTTAAAGCTCAGTCTGCAATCCCTGAAAAGGGATCCGAGTCTAGGAAGAGTGCAGTCTGGCATTTTTTTAAACAACATCCAACTGATCAGCGCAAAGTCATCTGTCAAAAATGTTCAACTAGCTTAAGCAGAGGTCAGAATCTGAAAAGTCTAAATACTAGTTGCATGCATAGACACTTAACCACCATGCATTTTCAAGCCTGGACTAACTACCAAACGTCCCTCAAGGTTGTAGCACCCTCGGCCAATGAAGCTAGTCAGCAACGCAACATCCCTTCCGTCACTGTAAGGACACCATTTTCCGCACCACCGGCAGTATCTGTGCAGGTTTCTTTGCCAGCCAAAAGCAGTCAGGGTCAGGGAATCACCAGTTTTGTAGGAGGAAATATTGCATCTAGGGCACCGGCGGAAACAATACCGTCTCCAACCGTCTCTCAGTCTGCCATGTACACCGGCACACCCGAAAGTTCCACGATCTCCAGCTCTCCAGTCCAGCTCACCCTACATGAGACTCTGGTTAGAAAAAGGAAGTACTTATCCTCGCATCCGCGTACACAGTGTTTTAACGCCCACATAGCTAGACTAATCTCGTTAGAGATGATGCCCTACCGGTTAGTTGAAAGCGAAGCTTTCAAAGCCCTGATGGAGTACGCTGAACCACGATACGAGCTACCCAGTCGACACTTTTTTTCCAGAAAAGCCATCCCAGCCCTGCACCAGCATGTTAAACAGCGCATCGTCCATGCACTCAGGCAATCTGTGAGTACAAAGGTGCACCTGACTACAGATGCATGGACCAGTAGGCATGGCCAGGGACGTTATGTGTCCATCACGGCACACTGGGTGAATGTGGTGGATGCAGGGTCCACAGGCGACATCAATTTAGGGACAGTTGTGCCTAGCCCACGGTCTAGGAAACAGTTGGCTGTAGGCGTTCGCACCCCCTCCTCCTCCTCCTCCTCGTCCTCCTGCAGAAGCTACAGCTCTTCCACAGAACGCAGTCTGCCAACCACTCCATTGGCAGATGACACTGTTGCACACCAGTTGTCCCATTATGGGCCAGCTACTGCCAAGCGTCAGCAGGCTGTATTGGCTATGAAGTGCTTGGGCGACAACAGACACACCGCGGAAGTTCTGTCCGAGTTCTTGCAACAAGAAACGCAGTCGTGGCTGGGCACAGTAGATCTTGAGGCAGGCAAGGTAGTGAGTGATAACGGAAGGAATTTCATGGCTGCCATCTCCCTTTCCCAACTGAAACACATTCCTTGCCTGGCTCACACCTTAAACCTGGTGGTGCAGTGCTTATTGAAAACTTATCCTGGGTTCTCCGACCTGCTCCTCAAAGTGCGTGCACTTTGCTCACATATCCGACGTTCGCCTGTACACGCCAGCCGTATGCAGACCTATCAGCGGTCTTTGAACCTTCCCCAGCATCGCCTAATCATAGACGTTGCAACAAGGTGGAACTCAACACTGCACATGCTTCAGAGACTGTGCGAACAGAGGCGTGCTGTTATTTATTTGTGGGAGGATACACGGGCAGGCAGTAGGATGGCAGACATGGAGTTGTCAGGTGTGCAGTGGTCTAAGATACAAGACATGTGTCAAGTCCTTCAGTGTTTTGAGGAATGCACACGGCTGGTTAGTGCAGACAACGCCGTAATAAGCATGAGCATCCCCCTAATGCGTCTGCTGATGCAAAGTTTGACGCACATAAAGGAGCAGGCGTCTGCACCAGAGGAAGAGGAAAGCCTTGATGACAGTCAGCCATTGTCTGGTCAGGGCAGTGTACAGGACGAGGTAGCGGGCGAAGAGGAGGTGGAGGACGAGGAGGATGATGGGGATGAGTATATTTTTAATGCCGAACCTTTCCCGGGGGCACAGGAAATTGGTTGCGTGTCACGGCCGGGTTCTGGTTTTTTGAGGGACACAAGTGACGTAGATTTGCCTGCAACTGCCCCTCAACCAATCACAACCGGAGATTTGACAACTGGAACTTTGGCCCACATGGCGGATTATGCCTTACGTATCCTAAAAAGGGACACACGCATTACGAAAATGATGAACGATGACGATTACTGGTTGGCCTGCCTCCTTGATCCACGCTATAAAGGCAAATTGCAAAATATTATGCCACATGAGAACTTGGAACTAATATTAGCAACCAAACAATCAACTCTTGTTGACCGTTTGCTTCAGGCATTCCCAGCACACAGCGCACATGATCGTTCTCACACGAGCTCCAGGGGGCAGCAGACTAGGAGTGTTAGGGGTGCACACATCAGAAGTGGCGTTGGACAGAGGGGTTTTCTGACCAGGTTGTGGAGTGATTTTGCTATGACCGCAGACAGGACAGGTACTGCTGCATCAATTGAAAGTGACAGGAGACAACATTTGTCCAGTATGGTTACTAACTATTTTTCATCCCTTATCGATGTTCTCCCTCAACCGTCATTCCCATTTGATTACTGGGCCTCCAAATTAGACACCTGGCCAGAATTGGCAGAATATGCATTGCAGGAGCTTGCTTGCCCGGCAGCAAGTGTCCTATCAGAAAGAGTATTCAGTGCTGCAGGTTCAATATTAACCGAAAAAAGGACTCGTCTGGCTACCCAAAATGTTGACGATCTAACATTCATTAAAATGAACCACAACTGGATTTCGAAATCTTTTGCCCCACCTTGCCCGGCCGACACCTAGCTTTCCTATGAAAAGCTCTTGCCTGTGAATTACTTTTCTAATGTCTAATTTGCTGCAGCTGATTGTACAGCATACGACATGTTTACACCTCCCTAAATGGCAAAACTCCCCACACGGGGCCGTGGTATCGCGACTTGGCGCAAGCACCCGTGAGACTGCTGTTTGTCTGAAGAGGTGGGTGTGCTCGCTTTTGGTTGACGGCATTGCTACTGGGTCCCTCATAGTACAATGTAGTGTCTCTGGCGGTGGTGGTGCGCACCCAACGTCAGACACACCGTTGTAACATGAGGGGCCCTGGGGCGGTCCCGCCGGCCTCAAGAGAGTTCCCCCCTACCCCAGCTCAAAATGTGCTCTACCACGTGCAAAATTATGTCGCACAGCTCCACCAATCTTTAGTCTATTCGCTGACATCATTCAATGTCTGGCACTGACAATACAAATTTGTAGACATCTATGATGCAACTTAAAGTAGTCTGTGTCTGTGTCCTATATTGGCACCATTAAATAGTTACTGCCAAATTACTATGTCAGAAACTCAGCAGATGAGCCCACCCCTGTACCTAAGTATGCCACCTTTTTTTTTGTTTTGGTTGTTTTGCGAGACATTAACATCTATTTATATTTTGGGAGTACTGGGACAGACACTCCTTGCACTACTCCTCCACTCACCACCAAGCTGCCCGTGTATCCATGTAACCGCTGTAAAACTGCCATGAGCCTATTGTTTGTTATTTTAGGCCTTTGAAGCCTGTCTGCAGTCCCTCCTTCCACTAGTCCTCCACTGGCCAGACCACTGCTGCCCGTGTACCCCTGGAACCAATTATAAAGTGCCTACAGCCAGCCCATTTTTTTATGTTAGGCCTTTGAAGCCTGTCTGCGGTCCCTCCTTCCACTAGTCCTCCACTGGCCAGACCACTGCTGCCCGTGTACCCCTGGAACCAATTATAAAGTGCCTACAGCCAGCCCATTTTTTTATGTTAGGCCTTTGAAGCCTGTCTGCGGTCCCTCCTTCCACTAGTCCTCCACTGGCCAGACCACTGCTGCCCATGTACCCCTGGAACCAATTATAAAGTGCCTACAGCCAGCCCATTTTTTTATGTTAGGCCTTTGAAGCCTGTCTGCGGTCCCTCCTTCCACTAGTCCTCCACTGACCAGACCACTGCTGCCCGTGTACCCCTGGAACCAATTATAAAGTGCCTACAGCCAGCCCATTTTCTTATGTTAGGCCTTTGAAGCCTGTCTGCGGTCCCTACTTTAAATACTCCTCCACTCACCACCAAGCTGCCTGCCCGTGTATCCATGTAACCGCTGTAAAACTGCCATGAGCCTATTGTTTGTTATTTTAGGCCTTTGAAGCCTGTCTGCGGTCCCTCCTTCCACTAGTCCTCCACTGGCCAGACCACTGCTGCCTTTGTACCCCTGTAACCAATTATAAAGTGCCTACAGCCAGCCCATTTTTTTATGTTAGGCCTTTGAAGCCTGTCTGCGGTCCCTCCTTCCACTAGTCCTCCACTGACCAGACCACTGCTGCCCGTGTACCCCTGGAACCAATTATAAAGTGCCTACAGCCAGCCCATTTTCTTATGTTAGGCCTTTGAAGCCTGTCTGCGGTCCCTACTTTAAATACTCCTCCACTCACCACCAAGCTGCCTGCCCGTGTATCCATGTAACCGCTGTAAAACTGCCATGAGCCTATTGTTTGTTATTTTAGGCCTTTGAAGCCTGTCTGCAGTCCCTCCTTCCACTAGTCCTCCACTGGCCAGACCACTGCTGCCCGTGTACCCCTGGAACTAATTCTAAAGTGCCTACAGCCAGCCCATTTTTTTATGTTAGGCCTTTGAAGCCTGTCTGCGGTCCCTCCTTCCACTAGTCCTCCACTGGCCAGACCACTGCTGCCCGTGTACCCCTGGAACCAATTATAAAGTGCCTACAGCCAGCCCATTTTTTTATGTTAGGCCTTTGAAGCCTGTCTGCGGTCCCTCCTTCCACTAGTCCTCCACTGGCCAGACCACTGCTGCCCGTGTACCCCTGGAACCAATTATAAAGTGCCTACAGCCAGCCCATTTTTTTATGTTAGGCCTTTGAAGCCTGTCTGCGGTCCCTCCTTCCACTAGTCCTCCACTGACCAGACCACTGCTGCCCGTGTACCCCTGGAACCAATTATAAAGTGCCTACAGCCAGACCATTTTCTTATGTTAGGCCTTTGAAGCCTGTCTGCGGTCCCTACTTTAAATACTCCTCCACTCACCACCAAGCTGCCTGCCCGTGTATCCATGTAACCGCTGTAAAACTGCCATGAGCCTATTGTTTGTTATTTTAGGCCTTTGAAGCCTGTCTGCGGTCCCTCCTTCCACTAGTCCTCCACTGGCCAGACCACTGCTGCCCGTGTACCCCTGGAACCAATTATAAAGTGCCTACAGCCAGCCCATTTTTTTATGTTAGGCCTTTGAAGCCTGTCTGCGGTCCCTCCTTCCACTAGTCCTCCACTGGCCAGACCACTGCTGCCCGTGTACCCCTGGAACCAATTATAAAGTGCCTACAGCCAGCCCATTTTTTTATGTTAGGCCTTTGAAGCCTGTCTGCGGTCCCTCCTTCCACTAGTCCTCCACTGGCCAGACCACTGCTGCCCGTGTACCCCTGGAACCAATTATAAAGTGCCTACAGCCAGCCCATTTTTTTATGTTAGGCCTTTGAAGCCTGTCTGCGGTCCCTCCTTCCACTAGTCCTCCACTGACCAGACCACTGCTGCCCGTGTACCCCTGGAACCAATTATAAAGTGCCTACAGCCAGACCATTTTCTTATGTTAGGCCTTTGAAGCCTGTCTGCGGTCCCTACTTTAAATACTCCTCCACTCACCACCAAGCTGCCTGCCCGTGTATCCATGTAACCGCTGTAAAACTGCCATGAGCCTATTGTTTGTTATGTTAGGCCTTTGATAGCCTGTCTGCGGTCCCTACTTTAAATACTCCTCCACTCACCACCAAGCTGCCTGCCCGTCTATCCATGTAACCGCTGTAAAACTGCCATGAGCCTATTGTTTGTTATGTTAGGCCTTTGATAGCCTGTCTGCGGTCCTTACTTTAAATACTCCTCCACTCACCACCTAGCTGCCTGTGTATCCATGTAACCGCTGTAAAACTGCAATGAGCCTATTGTTTGTTATTTTAGGCCTTTGATAGCCTGTCTGCGGCCCCTACTTGCAATACTCCTCCACTGACCACAATGCTGCCTGGAGTGCCTGCCTGTGTATCCATGTAACCGATGTAAAACTGCCATGACTGCCTACTGTTTGTTATTTTAGGCCTTTGATAGCCTGTCTGCGGCCCCTACTTGCAATACTCCTCCACTGACCACAATGCTGCCTGGAGTGCCTGCCTGTGTATCCATGTAACCGATGTAAAACTGCCATGACTGCCTACTGTTTGTTATTTTAGGCCTTTGATAGCCTGTCTGCGGCCCCTACTTGCAATACTCCTCCACTGACCACAATGCTGCCTGGAGTGCCTGCCTGTGTATCCATGTAACCGATGTAAAACTGCCATGACTGCCTACTGTTTGTTATTTTAGGCCTTTGATAGCCTGTCTGCGGCCCCTACTTGCAATACTCCTCCACTGACCACAATGCTGCCTGGAGTGCCTGCCTGTGTATCCATGTAACCGATGTAAAACTGCCATGACTGCCTACTGTTTGTTATTTTAGGCCTTTGATAGCCTGTCTGCGGCCCCTACTTGCAATACTCCTCCACTGACCACAATGCTGCCTGGAGTGCCTGCCTGTGTATCCATGTAACCGATGTAAAACTGCCATGAGTGCCTACTGTTTGGTATTTTAGGCCTTTGATAGCCTGTCTGCAGCCCCTACTTGCAATACTCCTCCACTGACCACACCAATGCTGCCCGTGTACCCCTGGAACCTATTTAAAAGTTCATAGAGCCTAGTTATATATTTTATTTACTATTAATAAGGCCATGATGGACTACGCTGTACCACGCTACAAGCTAACCAGTCGACACTTCTTTTGCGAGAAAAGCCATCCCAACCCTCCACCAGCATGTAGAAGACCGCATTGTCCATGCACTCTGGCAATCTGTGAGTACAAAGGTGCACCTGACAACAGACGCATGGACCTGTAGGCATGGCCACGGAAGATTACGTGTCCATTACGGCGCAATGGGTTAATGTGGTGGATGCATGGTCCACAGGGGACAGCCTACTAAGTCTGTCTGCAGTCCCTAATTCAAATTGTCCTCCACTGTCTAAATCGGAGCTTCCACCTTCTGGCTTTCGGCCTATAGTATCAGAAATTAAACTGCATTTGGCCTTCAACTTTGGTTAGGGCCTACTAACGGCTTCTGCCCCTCCCTGGTGTTGCCCTCAACTAAATAAAGCTGAGCTTCAACCTTCCGGCTCTCATTAAGTGGTTTTTAAAAAAAAAAATGGTGGTTAGGGCCTACTAACGGCTTCTGCCCCTCCCTGGTGTTGCCCTCAACTAAATAAAGCTGAGCTTCAACCTTCTGCTCCAAATTACCATTTTAAAAAATGCAATAGGCTTTTCCGGCCTACTAAAGGTGTCTGTCTGTGTGCCCCTGCCTGGTGTTGTCCTCAACTAAATAAAGCTGAGCTTCAACCTTCTGCTCCAAATTACCATTTTAAAAAATGCAATAGGCTTTTCCGGCCTACTAAAGGTGTCTGTCTGTGTGCCCCTGCCTGGTGTTGTCCTCAACTGAATAAAGCTGAGCTTCAACCTTCCGGCTCTCATTAAGTGGTTTTTAAAAAAAAAAATGGTGGTTAGGGCCTACTAACGGCTTCTGCCCCTCCCTGGTGTTGCCCTCAACTAAATAAAGCTGAGCTTCAACCTTCTGCTCCAAATTACCATTTTAAAAAATGCAATAGGCTTTTCCGGCCTACTAAAGGTGTCTGTCTGTGTGCCCCTGCCTGGTGTTGTCCTCAACTGAATAAAGCTGAGCTTCAACCTTCCGGCTCTCATTAAGTGGTTTTTAAAAAAAAAAATGGTGGTTAGGGCCTACTAACGGCTTCTGCCCCTCCCTGGTGTTGCCCTCAACTAAATAAAGCTGAGCTTCAACCTTCTGCTCCAAATTACCATTTTAAAAAATGCAATAGGCTTTTCTGGCCTACTAAAGGTGTCTGTCTGTGTGCCCCTGCCTGGTGTTGCCCTCAACTAAATAAAGCTGAGCTTCAACCTTCTGCTCCAAATTACCATTTTAAAAAATGCAATAGGCTTTTCCGGCCTACTAAAGGTGTCTGTCTGTGTGCCCCTGCCTGGTGTTGTCCTCAACTAAATAAAGCTGAGCTTCAACCTTCTGCTCCAAATTACCATTTTAAAAAATGCAATAGGCTTTTCCGGCCTACTAAAGGTGTCTGCCCCTCCCTGGTGTTGTCCTCAACTGAACAAAGCTGAGCTTCCACATTCTGGCTTTCGCCCTATACTATCAGATATTAAACTGCATTTGGCCTACTAGTGTGGTTAGGCCCTTGAAACAGTGTCTGCTGCTCTTGGGTTTGCTACTCCACTGAACAAAGCAATGCCGCCTGTTTAGTCCTGTTACCAATTTTGAACTGCATTTAGCCTACTTTATTCTTTGGCCCTATATCTGTTTCCTCCTCATCCTGCCCATTGCCCAGCCACTGCTAAATGAGTCTGCTGGTACATTGACCTAGACCACTACATTCCCCTTGTACTCTACACAGCCAGAATCTGACCCTGCTGAAAGTAAGGTTCCCCTTCCCGCATGTTATACCACCTTACACAGGGACAAAGAGGAAGGTGCAGATGAAAGTGCAGGTTCCTTCATCAGGTGGGGGGGCATACTCGTTGGCGACGTCACTGGCACAGGGCCCCTCAGAGTACGCAAAAGTGTCGCTGCTGGTGGGAGGCGCCCCCGCCATGCAAACACACCGCCGTACTTTGAGGGGCCCTGTGCCAGTGCCAATGCGAACGAGTGGGCCCCCCCTGCTTGCTCAGGATCACAGCACTTGCAACGTTTAAATACTTACCTTTCCCTGCAACACCGCCGTGACGTAGTCCGCATTTCCTGGGCCCACGAAAAACTTGAGCCAGCCCTACTCCCCCCACAACTTTCCCCCAATTCCCTATGCCCAACTATTATTATACAGTTAATTAAGATTGGCAAGCTTCAGAAACAAGAATGGATGTTTTTGGCATTAAAATGGGCACTGTAGGTGTTTTCCTGGCCTCCACTCACTGCCGACTATGCTTCCCCATTGACTTGCATTGGGTTTCGTGTTTCGGTCGATCCCCGACTTTTAGCGATAATCGGCCGACTGCACTCGACTCGACTCTGGACAAAATCGGGTTTCCCAAAACCCTACTCGATCTTAAAAAAATGAAAGTCGTTCAACCCTATTTAGGAGTGATAAGGTTATACTTTTTCTGTTTGTCATTTAAACTTATTGATGGTGATGTGTGTCAGGGCTCTTTATATCACTGAAAGCAATTGCAGATACCTGTGCAAATTAGTTTGGCAGGTGTGTCCAAATAAAGGCAAGACTACTTAAGAAGGCTGTTCCACATTATTAAGCAGCCTACATTTTTTGACAAAATGGGAAAGAAAAAGAATGTGTCGGCTGCTGAGAAGCAACAAATTGTGGAGTATTTAGGTCAAGGCATGACTACAATCAACATTGCCAAGACACTTCATCGTGATCATCGCACAATCAAGAAGTATGTAGCTGATTCCCAGCACACATGTGTGCGTGGTGAAAAGGAAAAATTGAGGACTCTTTCCAACAGGCAATTGCGTAAGGTTAAAAGAGCAGCTGCAAAAATGCCTTGTCATAACAGCAGACAAGTTTTTGAAAATGCTGGTGCCTCCAACGTCCCCAGAACAACAAGATGCAGGGTCCTTCAGAGGTGCGTAAGCTATCCTGTTGACCACCTCTATCCACTGGACACAAGCAGAAACGGCTCCAGTGGGCCAAACAATACATGAAGACTGACTTCCAAACTGTTTTGTTCACCGATCAGTGCCGTGCAACGCTCGATGGTCCAGATGGATGGAGTGGAGGATGGCTGGTTGATGGACACCCCATGAAAACACGGCTAAGCGCCAACAAGGAGGAGGTGGAGTAATGTTTTGGGCTGGAATCATGGGGAGAGAGATTGTTGGCCCCTTTATGATCCCTGAAGGGGTAAAGATGAACTCCATAATCTATGTGGAGTTTCTAAAACAACACTTCCTGCTATGGTTCAAGAGGAAGAACCGTGCTTTCCGAAGCAAGATCATTTTCATGCATGATAATGCACCGTCTCATGCTGCAAAAAACACATTTGCATCTCTGGCTGCTGTGGGCATAAAAGAGGACAAACTTATGGTGTGGCCACCATCTACCCCTGACCTCAACCCCATTGAGAACCTCTGGAGCATCATCAAAAGGAGTGTCTATGATGGCGGGAGGCAGTTCACATCTAAGCAACAGCTCTGGGAGGGTATTCTGTCCACATGCAAAACAATTGAAGCAGAAACCATCCAAAAACTGACAAATTCAATGGACGAGAGAGTTCAGAAGCTTCTTTCGAACAAGGGGTCCTATGTGCAAATGTAACATCACCTAGAATAAAGTTTTCACTTGAAAACTGTTTGATTTCATTTTGTAATAAGCTGATAATGCTTCTAACTTCACAATTGACCATTTTTTTGTTCAAAATAAAAAAAAAAGGTTGAAAACTCTGCTGTGCATAATAATTTGGAACATGCATTTTGAGTGTTTATTTTTTTTAAAAAGATACTGTTTTCATAGGCAGTTTGTTCCAAAACATTGCAATTATACTAGAATAGTAAATGACTGGAAAATAACAATGACTGCAATTCAGATAATAATTTAGAGAAAATATGAGGAAATATTATTTGCATAATAATTTGGAACACAGTGTATTGTCCCAGGGTGGGACATCAATGTATTAGATCAGATCGTTGATCTGACAGTGTGCATAGCAATGATCTGACAGGCAAGGTTAGGTGGCTTTCCGGCGCCTGCTCTCAGCAGCTCTCAGCAGGCGCCGGCTAGCCAGGTCATTTCATGACCCGGAAGGAGTCCCGCCGCCATCTTGGATCCGGGGACTCCTTCCGGATCACCGGAGCAACGCGATGAGATCGCGTTGCTCCAGTGGGAGAGCGCAGGGAGCCCCCGTCCCTGCGCAATCCCCCTCTATGCCGCTGTCACTACTGACAGCGGCATCAGAGGGGTTAAATGCCCGCGATCGGCGCTAGAGCCGATCGTGGGCATTGCTGCGGGGTGTCAGCTGTCATATACAGCTGTCATATACAGCTGACACCCGCAACCGATCACCGCGGCGCTCAGCGTGAGACCACGGTGATCGGTGCGCCGTACTAGTACTGCTGCTGGCACAAATGCAGTGCCGGCAGCGCAGTACTAGTACGGCGCATGTCGCGAAGGGGTTAACACCCTTGCAAAAAAAATTTTGTGACTTTGGCATCACGAAATCCGTTCACCCCAGTTGTGGATGATGATGAGGATAAGTAGGAGGATAACAACAAACAGAACAAATCTGGAAGCATATACCCATGTGTGGTTGTGAAGAGGTGCATGAGAATACACCTCTCCAAAACAGAGAATGTATTTGAGGTTATGTTTCGCTGTTTTCACTTGGTGGTGTACAGAAGTCCTTCCCAATCCAGCCCTTGTTCATTTTTATAAGAGTCAGTCTGTCAGCATTTTCAATTGACAGGCGGATGCGATTATCTGTTATAATTCCACCAGCGGCACTAAAAACCCGCTCTGACAGAACGCTAGCAGCAGAGCAGGCCAGGACCTCCAAGGTGTAGAGAGCCAGTTCATGCCACGTGTTCAGCTTGGATACCCAATAATTAAAAGGCACAGAGGAATCCCGGAGAACGTTTGTACGATCTGCAAGGTACTCCCTTCACATTTCCTAAACATTGCACTTCTTGTGACAGCACCCCTTGCCTCTGTGCCCTCACAATGGGAGGGTCTGAGAAAACTGTCCCAGAACTTTGCCATTGTTCCCCTGCCTGAGCTGGATTGTACTTCTGTCTCTCTCGCTAGGACTCCTTGGTTGCACAACAAACTCTGACGTCTGCGGCCAGCATTCTCACATGGGAATTTTCTAAGAAATTCCACTACAAGGGCCCTCTGGTACTGCAGCATTTTAGTACACCTCTCTGCCTCTGGCAGAAGAGATTGAAAGTTCTCCATGTATCATGGGTCTAGAAGTGTCACCAACCAGTAATGAATGTCACCCAATCTTTTTGTAAAGTGAGGGTCACGTGAAACGCAGCGCAACATAAAGTCAGCCAATGCATGTCAGACTGCTAACAGGCTAGACTTTCGTGTCACAAACAGGATGACTGACCATGCTGTCCTCCTCCTCCTCATCCTCCTCCTCCCTGTCCTCAGGCCATCCCCACTGAACAGATGGTATGACAGGTGTGCTTGTAGTACAGTCTATAGTGCATGAAAGTAGCTCCTGTTCTTCCTCCTCCTATTTTGCCTACCAATCAATGTTGAGAAGACATGAGGCTGGGCTGAGTATAATCCCCCTGTATGGTTCCTTGCTCCATGTCCTCTTGCTCTGCCTGCAATGCATCCTCTTTCATTGTGAGCAGAGAGGTTTTCAGAATGTTGAGAAGCGGGATGGTGACGCTAACTATGGCGTCATCACCGCTCACCATCTTGGTGCAGTCCTCAAAGTTCTCAAAGTTTTGTAGGATGGTACATATGTCTGACATCCATGTCCATTCCTGAGGTCTTATGTGTGGAGTCTGAACTGAATATTGACGGCCTTGTTGATGTTTGTAGTCAACAACTGCCCTCTTCTGCTCACAAATCCTTTCCACCATATGCAGCGCAGAGTTCCAGCGTGTGGGTACATCACTAGTGTTGAGCGATACCTTCCGATATTCAGAAGTATAGGTATCGGATTGGATCGGCAGATATTCGAAAAATATCGGATATCGCCGATACCGATACCCGATACCAATGCAAGTCAATGGGACCAAAATATCGGAATTAAAATAAACCCTTTCTTTCCTTGTAGGTTCATTCTACATGAAGGAAAACAACTAAGAATAATGTAGGATGTATTGGGGGAGGTGGAGGAGACATTAAAGGCATAGAGGTTTAGTCCAGTCAAATGGAATAGCAGGAATTATTTTTTTTTCTTTTAAGACGTTCGGAGTTACAAAGATATTGACTATGTTAAAATTTTTTATATTTTGTCAGATATTGATGTTTCACCAATTCCATGCTCTTCACCTTTTTTACTTCTCTGACACTTTCTTCTTCATCATCCTCAGCAGCAGCATCTTTTACATTTACTTCTTCTTCACCTTCTTCATCTTCTTCACCTTCCTATTATTCTTTTTTGTTACATTCTTCATATTCTTTTTATTAAACTATTATTCTTCTTCATATTCTACTTCATCATATTCTTATTTGTGACAGGCATTCCTGTAGTTGTTTTCTATAAAAGTTTGAAGATTACACCTTCCGTTCTGCCTGTCACAAAATCGTTACAACAAGATTTGTCCGCGTTCAGTTTGGCCTGCAGCAGCAGGCTTTTTCCAGGGGCACCACGAGGAGGAACGGACTCACCCCCATACACTGCTTAGTCTTCTTCTGCTTATAATTTAGATAATATCTTTTGCTCTGATGTTTAGTCTTATGCTTAATGTTCTTCTGCTCTTTGTTCTGCAGCTTCTTGTTCTTCTGCTTCTCGGTCTTCAGGGTCATCGTCTCCAGGGTCGTCGTCTCCAGGGTCGTCTCTGGGGTCGTCGTCTTCGGGGTGGTCTTCAGGGTCGTCGTCTCAGGGGTCGTCGTCTCTGTGGTCATCGTCGTCTTAGGGATGGTCTTCAGGGTCATCGTCTTCAGGGTCTTGAACTTGGAAATATAGCAGAAGGTACAAGAAGACTGTGGAAATGCCGAGAACCAGCTGACAGTGCTGGAACCCGGATGGCTACCCGAAGGTCCAAGTGCCAATGGAAATACCGAGGACCAGCTGACGGTACTGGAACCCGGTTACAAAGCAGGAGGTACCCCTGCCAGACAGCACTAACAAGGACCACCTGACGTTGGTGGAACTCGGATACCCAGAAGGAGGCGCCTAAGCCATAGGCTCTGTCCGGAACCAGCTGACGGTACTGGAACCAGGAAGGGGAGCAGAAGGTATAAGAGCCAAAGACACTGCCGAGAACCAGCTGACGGTACTGGAACCCGGATGGTGGCCGAAGGTACAAGAGCCAATGGAACTACCGAGGACCAGCTGACGTTACTGGAACCCTGTTACTAAGCAGGAGGTACCCATGCCAGAAAGCACTACCAAGGACCACCTGACGTTGGTGGAACTCGGATACCCAAAATAAGGCACCTAAGCCAAAGGCTCTGCCTGGAACCAGCTGACGGTACTGGAACCAGGATGGGGAGCAGAAGGTATAAGAGCAAAGACACTGCCGAGAACCAGCTGACAGTACTGGAACCCGGATGGCTACCCGAAGGTACAAGAGCCAATGGAACTACCGAGGACCAGCTCACGTTACTGGAACCCGGTTACTAAGCAGGAGGTACCCGTGCCAGAAAGCACTACCAAGGACCACCTGACGTTAGTGGAACTCGGATACCCAGAAGGAGGCACCTAAGCTAAAGGCTCTGCCTGGAACTAGCTGACAGTACTGGAACCAGGATGGGGAGCAGAAGGTACAAGAGCAAAAGACCCTGCTGAGAACCTGCTGACGGTACTGGAACCCGGATGGCAAGCCGAAGGTACAAGAGCCAATGGAACTACCGAGGACCAGCTGACTTTACTGGAACCCAGTTACTAAGCAGGAGGTACCCGTGCTAGAAAGCACTACCAAGGACCACCAGACGTTGGTGGAACTCGGATACCCAGAAGGAGGCACCTAAGCCAAACGCTCTGCCCGGAACCAGCTGACGGTACTGGAACCAGGAAGGGGAGCAGAAGGTATAAGAGCCAAAGACACTGCCGAGAACCAGCTGACGGTACTGGAACCCGGGTGGGTAGCCGAAGGTACAAGAGCCAATGGAACTACGAGGACCAGCTGACTTTACTGGAACCCTGTTACTAAGCAGGAGGTACCCGTGCTAGAAAGCACTACCAAGGACCACCAGACGTTGGTGGAACTCGGATACCCAGAAGGAGGCACCTAAGCCAAACGCTCTGCCCGGAACCAGCTGACGGTACTGGAACCAGGATGGGCAGGAGGGACTACCCGTGACAAAGACACTTCTAAGCAGCAACTGGTGGTGTTGGAGCCCAGGGAATCCAGGAGAAGCAGAGTATAGGCTGAGGCCTAATTGGAGCAAGTTGAAAGGGAACCTTTAACCCCCAAAGGTGTTTGCAACTAAAAGAGCCTCCTTGTGCAACACTAATGCTGCACAAGGAAAATGTGCCTCTTTTCATTATGCTCCTTGCACACGCTGAAGTTAACACTTATAAAATGTGTCCCCTCATACCCTGAAACCGTCCCGGAGGCGGGACTTTCTTAATGAGAAGCAGCACAGCTGTCTTTCACACCCCCTTGGCGCTGTGCGCCGCCTCCTCAGCATTGTTTGAATATGTCCCGTAGCCTGCGCTGTTATGTTATCCCTTGGCCATGCGCAGTTAGCGCTGCCTGTCTTCAGACATCATTTGTTGTCAGGCTCGCTGCGTCTGTGCGACTGCCCTGCCAGAGATCCCACCCCGCCGTGTCTTCTCATTTATTCACACTGCGGGCCTGGGATTCATGGGCATCCGCAGTGCATATCTTCGCCTCTCACTCATCTCCTTCCGCCTTCCTCAGACAGTGCCACGCCAGCTGATCCCAAATTGCATGCCGCGGCCGTGACGCGGCACAGTCAGAAGAAGGCAGAAGGAAATGAGTGAGAGGCGAAGATATGCACTGCGCATGGCCATGAATCACAGGCCCGCAGTGTGAATAAATCTGAAGACGCTGTGGGCCTGGTATTCATGGGCAACCGCAGTGCATATCTTCGCCTCTCATCTCCTTCCATCTTCTTCAGACTGTGCCGCGCCAGCTGATCCCAAATTGCATGCCACGGCCATGACGCAGCACAGTCAGAAGAAGGCGGAAGGAGATGAGTGAGAGATGAAGATATGCACTGCGCATGCCCATGAATCACAGGCCCGCAGTATCAATTAATCTGAAGAAACTGCGTTGCGTGATCACGGTCAGGGCGGCCACACTGGCGCAGCCCGCCTGACAACAAATGATGTCTGAAGATGGGCAGCGCTAACTGCGCATGACCAAGGGATAACATAACATCGCAGGCTCCGGGACAGATTCAAACAATGCTGAGGAGTTTTATATCAGTTGTTGTGTCTGCGTGGCGGTCGCAGGACACATTGCCGGCTACACAACAGGGGAACAGCTGACGTTACTGAACCTCACTGACACAGTGGCGAGTGTTTTTCTCTGTGCAGTCAGCACTTCTGAGCACCAACTGGCGGTGTTACAGCCCAGGGAATCCAGGAGGAGCAGAATGTAGGCCAAGGCCTGCACTGGAGGCAGTTTAATATCTGTTGTTGTGTCTGCATGGCGGTCGCAGGACACATTGCCAGCTACACAGCAGGGGAAAATCTGGCATTACTGAACCCCACTGACACAGTGGCGAGTGTTTTTCTCTGTGCAGCCAGCACTTCCGAGCACCAACTGGCGGTGTTAGAGCCCCGGTACAGCAGGAGGAGCAGAGTGTAGGCCGAAGCCTGCACAGGAGGCAGTTTTATATCAGTTGTTGTGTCTGTGTGGCGGTCGCAGGACACATTGCCAGCTACACAGCAGGGGAACAGCTGGCGTTACTGAACTCCACTGACACAGTGGCGAGTGTTTTTCTCTGTGCAGCCAGCACTTCTGAGCCCCAACTGGCGGTGTTAGAGCCCAGGGAATCCAGGAGGAGCAGAGTGTAGGCCAAAGCTAGCACAGGAGGCAGTTTTATATCAGTTGTGTCTGCGTGGCGGTCGCAGGACACATTTCCTCCTACACAGCAGGGGAACAGCTGACATTAGTGAACCTCACTGACACAGTGGCGAGTGTTTTTCTCTGTGCAGCTAGCACTTCCGAGCACCATCTGGCGGTGTTAGAGCCCAGAGACAGCAGGAGCAGCAGAGTGTAGGCCGAAGCCTGCACAGGAGGCAGTTTAATTTCTGTTGTTGTGTCTGCGTGGCGGTCGCAGGACACATTGCCGGCTACACAGCAGGGGAACGGCTGGCGTTACTGAACCCCAATAACACGGCAGCAAGTGTTGACTGTGCAGACAGCACTTCTGGGCAGCAACTGGCAGTGTTGGAGCCCAGGGAATGCAGGAGAAGCAGAGTGTAGGCCGAAGCATAATTGGAGCAAGTTGAAAGGGAACCTTTAACCCCCCAGGCGTTTGAAACTGAAAGAGCCACCTTGTGCAGCAGTAATGCTGCACAAGGAAAAGGTGGCTCTTTTAATTATGCTCCTTGCAAACGCAGAACTAAACACTTATAAAATGTGTCCCCTGATACCGTGAAACCGTCCCGGAGGTGGGACTTTCCTTCGTAATGGGACGCAGCACAACCGTCATTCCTACCCCCTTGGCGCTGTGCGCCGCCTCCTCAGCATTGTTTGAATCTGTCCCGGAGCCTGCGCTGTTATGTTCAACCTTGGCAATGCGCAGTTTGCGCTGCCCGTCTACTGACAACATTTTGTGTCAGGCTGACTGCGCCTGTGTGGCCGCGCTGTCCGATATCCCGCCTCGCAGTTTCTTCTGATTTAATCACACTGCGGGCCTGGGATTCATGGGCATGTGCAGTGCATATCTTCGACTCTCACTCCCCTCCTTCCGGCTTCTTCAGACTGTGCGGCGTCACGGCCATGGCATGCTATTAGGGATCAGCTGACAACACACAGTCAGAAGAAGGCGGAGGGAGATGAGTGAGAGCCTGAGGTCAAGATATGCACTGCGCAATCCCATGAATCCAAGGCCTGCAATGTGATTAAATCAGAAGACACTGCGAGGCGGGATCTCGGGCAGCACGGCCGCACAGGCACAGTCCGCCTGACAACAAATGATGTCAGAAGACAGGCAGTGCTAACTGCGCATGGTTGAACATAACAGCGCAGGCTACGGGACAGATTCAAACAACGCCGAGGAGGCGGCGCCTGGCGCCAAGGGGGTAGGAATGACGGCTGTGTTGCGTCTCATTAGGAAGGAAAGTTCCACCTCCGTGCCGTTTTCACGGTGTGAGGGGACACATTTTATAAGTGTTAAGTTCAGCGTGTGCAAGGAGTATAACTAAAAGAGCCACCTTTTCCTTGTGCAGCATTACTGCTGCACAAGGTGGCTCTTTCAGATACAAACATCTGGGGGGAGAGGACAGGTTTCCTTTAATATCTGTTGTTGTGTCTGCGTGGCGGTCGCAGGACACATTGCCGGCTACACAGCAGGGGAGCAGCTGGCGTTACTGAACACCACTAAAACAGTGGCGAGTGTTTTTCTCTGTGCAGACAGCACTTCCGGGCAGCAACTGGTGGTGTTGGAGCCCAGGGACAGCAGGAGGAGCAGGCTAGAGTTATTCCCGCAACTCAGCAGGGGAGCAGCTGGCGTTACTGAACCCCAATAACAGAGGAGCAACTGTTGACTGTGCAGACAGCACTTCCGGGCAGCAACTGGCGGTGTTGAAGCCCAGGGAAAGCAGGAGCAGCAGACTGGAGGTATTTCCACACACACAGCAGGGGAGCAGCTGGCGTTACTGAACCCCAATAAAAGAGGAGCAACTGTTGACTGCGCAGACAGCACTTCTGTGCAGCAACTGGCGGTGTTGGAGCCCAGGGAAAACAGGAGGAGCAGACTGGAGGTATTACCACACACACAGCAGGGGAGCAGCTGGCGTTACTGAACCCAAATAACAGGAGGAACTGTTGACTGTGCAGACAGCACTTCCGGGCAGCAACTGGCGGTGTTGGAGCCCAGGGTCAATGCTAGAAACTGATGGCAGAAATTGCTGCACACACAGCAGGGGAGCAGCTGGCGTTACTGAACCCCAATAACAGAAGAGCAACTGTAGACTGTGCAGACAGCAATTCCGGGCAGCAACTGGCGGTGTTGGAGTCCAGGGAAAACAGGAGGAGCAGACTGGAGGTATTGCCGCACACACAGCAAGGGAGCAGCTGGCGTTACTGAACCCCAATAACAGAGGAGCAACTGTTGACTGTGCAGACAGCACTTCCGGGCAGCAACTGGCGGTGTTGGAGCCCAGGGAAAGCAGGAGGAGCAGACTGGAGGTATTGCCGCACACAGCAGGTTCCCTTTAATATCTGTAGTAGTGTGAGAGTGGACGGAGCAGGAGAAATTGCCGGATACACAGCAGGGGAGCAGCTGATGTTACTGAACCCCAATAACAGAGGAGCAAGTGTTGACTGTGCAGACGGCACTTCTGAGCAGCAACTGGTGGTTTTGGAGCCCAGGGTCAATGCCAGAAACAGAGCGTAGGCTGAGGCCTACACTCGAGGCAGTTTAATATCTGTTGTAGTGTGAGAGTGGACGGAGCAGGAGAAATTGCCAGATACACAGCAGGGGAGCAGCTGACGTTACTGAACCCCAATAACACAGCGGCAAGTGTTGACTGTGCAGATGGCACTTCTGGGCAGCAATTGGTGGTGTTGGAGCCCAGGGTCAATGCTAGAAACAGAGTGTAGGCTGAGGTCTACACTCGAGGCAGTTTAATATCTGTTGTAGTGTAGTGTGAGAGTGGATGGAGCAGGAGAAATTTCCAGATACACAGTAGGGGAGCAGCTGGCATTACTGAACCCCACTAACACAGGAGAGAGTGTTTTTCTCTGTGCAAACGACACTTCCGAGCAGCAACTGGCGGTGTTGGAGCCGAGGGTCAATCAGGGTGTAGGCCGAGGCCTGCACTCGAGGCAGTTTAATATCTGAAGTAGTGTGAGCATGGAGGTAGCAGGCCAAATTGCTGGATACAAACAGGGGAGCAGCTGACGTTACTGAACCCCACTAACACAGGAGGGAGTGTTTTTCTCTGTGCAAACGGCACTTCCGAGCAGCAACTGGCGGTGTTGGAGCCCAGGGTCAATCAGAATGTAGACCAAAGCCTGCACTTGAGGCAGTTTATTATCTGAAGTAGTGTGAGCATGGAGGTAGCAGGCCAAATTTCCGGATACACAGCAGGGGAGCAGCTGACGTTACTGAACCCCACTAACACAGGAGCGAGTGTTTTTCTCTGTGGAAACGGCACTTCCGATGAGCAACTGGCGGTGTTGGAGCACAGGGTCAATCAGGGTGTAGGCCGAGGCCTGCACTCGAGGCAGTTTAATATCTGAAGCAGTGTGAGCGTGGAGGTAGCAAGCGAAATTGCTGGATACACAGCAGGGGAGCAGCTGACGGTACTGAACCCCACTAACACAGGAGCGAGTGTTTTTCTCTGTGCAAACGGCACTTCTGAGCAGCAACTGGTGGTGTTGGAGCCCAGGGAATCCAAGAGAAACAGAGTGTAGGCTGAGGCATGCGCATATTCATGGGCATGCGCAGTGCATTTCTGGACCTCCCACTCATCTCCTTCCAGCTTCTTCAGACTGTGCGGCGTCACGGCTGTGGCATGCGATTAGGGATCAGCAGACGGCGCATAGTCTGAAGAAGCCGGAAGGAGATGAGTGAGAGGCGAAGATATGCACTGCGCATGCCCATGAATCTCAGCCCCGCTGTGTGAATAAATCAGAAGACACTGCGGGGCACGATCCCGGGCAGAGCGGCCGCACAGGCGCAGTCAGCCTGACACCAAATGATGTCAGAAGATGGGCAGCGCTAACTGCGCATGCCCAAGGTTGAACATAACAGCGCAGGCTCCAGGACAGATTCAAACAACATTGAATAGGTGGCGCCTGGCGCCAAGGGGGGTATGAATGACGGCTGTGCTGCGTCTTATTATGAAGGAAAGTCCCACCTCCGGGATGGTTTCACGGTATGAGGGGCCACATTTTATAAGTGTTAAGTTCAGCGTCTGCAAAAAGCATAACTAATAGAGCCACCTTTTCCTTGTGCTGCATTAGTGCTGCACAAGGTGGCTCTTTCAGTTACAAACGCCTGGGAGGGGGGGACAGGTTCCCTTTAATTTCGGTAGTAGTGTGAGTGTGGAGGTAGCAGGAACAATTGACGGATACACAGCAGGGGATCAGCTGGCTTTAGTGAAACCCTAGGTCACTGAGTCATGTGTTGACTGTGCAGACGGCACTTTTGAGCAGCAACTGGCAGTGTTGGAGCCCAGGGATTGCAGTTCAGGTGGTAGAAACATGAACACAACAGGAGACCTGGATACTGTTGCCAACCAATTATTTAATCT
This sequence comes from Ranitomeya variabilis, assembly GCF_051348905.1. NCBI lineage: Eukaryota > Metazoa > Chordata > Amphibia > Anura > Dendrobatidae > Ranitomeya > Ranitomeya variabilis. Next base: position 673,906,989 of record NC_135235.1, on the reverse strand, counting down.
GGAAGAGGAGTGGCAAATTCCTGCGAGATCCAGGTCTTGTTCATTTTCAGAAAAGTAAGCCGGTCAACGTTATCGGAGGATAGTCGCATGCGACGGTCTGTTAGTACACCACCTGCAGCACTAAAGGCACATTCCAATAATACACTAGCAGCAGGGCAAGCCAGCACCTCCAATGAATACTGGCTAAGCTCTGGCCATGTATCCATCTTAGAGACCCAAAACTTGAAGGGGAAAGTGCTGTCTGGGAGTACACTGTGTGATGTAGTCTGTCACCATCGGAAACGTTGCCTCCTGCTGACTGGAGCCGTCTGTGATGGTGTAGACATTTGTGGCGGGCACACAAAACTTTGCCACTGTTGGGCCATATTGGTCTTGCCTTGTGCTGAGGCACTGCTTCTGCTCCCTCTTTGTGCAGCGCTTCCTCCACTGCCTCGACGCATTGAGCTGCTTTGTAATGCACTAGCAGCACTGCTCCCGATTGGACTGGATAAGATGATTGACTGCACCAGTGTGTCTTGGTACTCCCGCATTTTACACTGCCGATTCAATGGTGTTATAAGGCTTTGACAGTTGTCCCGGTAGCGAGGATCTAGGAGGGTGTACACCCAATAATCAGCCGTGTTGAGAATGTGGGCGATGCGGCGGTCGTTTCTCAGGCACTGCAGCATGAAATCAACCATGTGCTGCAGACTGCCGACTGGCCAAGAAACGCTGTCTCCTGCTTGAGGTGTGATCTCTGCCTGCTCTGCATCACCCCACCCTCGTTCTACATACTGACTACTGGAGATTTGTGTAACTCCCTCCTCTGGAAAGATATCTTTCTCCTCCATTGACTCCTCACAAAGTGTCCCCTGCCTAGGCCTTTGTGAGGAACCACGTTGCGCAGACTGTCCAGAAGCAGATGGCGTTTGTGAATCCTCATCCTCCACCTCTTCCACAACCTCATCCCTTAGCGCTTGCAGTGTTCTTTCAAGCAGGCAGATGATGTGGATAGTCATGCTGACTAGTGCATCATCTGCACTCGCCATCCGCGTGGAATCATCGAAGGCATGCAAAACCTGACAGATGTCCTTCATAGTGGCCCACTCAGTGGTTGTGAAGTCTGAACGGCGCACAGTGCGACTTCTTTGCGCCTGATGCAGCTGGTACTCCATTACTGCTTCCTGCTGCTCACACAACCGCTACAACATATGTATCGTAGAATTCTACCTGGTGGGTAGATCACATATGATGCGATGTTCCGGAAAGCGGAATCGGCACTGCAGAGCTGCAATGCGCGATCTTGCCATGCTGGAACACCGCAAGTGAGCACACTCTAGGTGGACCTTGTGCAGCAGTGCATCAAGATCCGGATAGTCCCTCAAAAAACTCTGCACGATGAAGTTGAGTACATGTGCCTGACATGGGATCTGAGTGAGGTTGTCTAGAGCCAGAGCTGCCACCAGATTTCGGCCATTGTCACACACTACCATGCCTGGCTGGAGATTCGCTGGCACAAACCACATGTCGCTCTCCTGCTTGATGGCATTTCAGAGCTCCTGCGCTGTGTGGCTTTGATTCCCCAAAGAAATTAATTTCAATATGGCCTGTTGACATTTGTCCACAGCTGTGCTCATATCAGTCGTAACAGGTAATCGTTCACGGGTCCATGTGGAGGTGGACTGTGACGGCTCCTGCAGCGCTGATTCAAGGAACTTGAGTATGAGGAGGAGTCAATGTGTACAGACTGGATTCCTGCAATCCCTGGAGTTGGCAGAGCACGTACAGCGCCACTCTCACGATCTGTACCCGGCTCCACAACATTTACCCAATGGCAGTGAGGGAAAGGTATCGTCCCTATCCATGGTGACTGGTCCACGCATCGGTGGTGAGGTGGACCTTGCTACTGATGGCGCTTAGTAGCACATGTTTAATGTTTCCCTCCACATGCTTTTGCAGGGCAGGGACGGCTTGCCTGCTGAAATAAAAGCAGCTGGGCACATTGTATTGTGGGACTGCCAATGCCATCAAGTTACGGAAGCTGTCCGTCTCCAACAGCCTGAATGACAGCATTTCAAGGGTTAGTAGTTTTGCAATGCCAGCATTCAGAGCCTGTGCTAGGGGGTGGTTTGCCGAGAATGGCCTCCTTTTCTCCCATGCCTGTGCTACCGGTGGCTGCAGACTGGGCTGGGAGTGTGAGGGTGACAGGGAACATGGTGCTGTGGGTGAAATTACACTGGGTCTCTGAACAACAGTGCCAGAGCTTCTTCCATGGCGATCCTGTGAGGAAGCCAAACCAGCTGTGTGTGATCTGGAGGAAGAGGCTACAACACGAGCTGAAGAGGTGGTAGGTGCCGCTGTAGGTTGGCCTAGGTCTTCAGTGTGTTTTTGTAACTCCACCGCGTACTTGGTCCGCACGTGTTTCCACATATTTGTGGTATTGAGGTTGCTGACACTTTTCCCTCTTTTGACTTTCTGATGACACACCTTGCATTTGACTAAGCAAATGTCATCTGCAACTGTGTCAAAAAAGGACCAGGCACTGCAAGTCTTGGGAGCGCCCGTTTTGGCTTCTGGAAGAGGCATGCTCCTAATGGGTGCCGAAGTGGAGGCTACAGGCAACGCAGTCTTCCCCCTCCCTCTCCCTCTTTGGGCCGTTCGGGGAATCTCTGTAACAACTCTGCTGGCATCACGGCATGGCCTCACATCTCTCACACTATCTTACCCACTGCTCCAGGCCATGATGTGATTTCTGTTTTATGCCAGCTCCATGTTCTGTGTCTCTGCTCTCTGCATGCTTCATGGCTTTGTGTATAGGGGGGCGGCGCCTGAACTCTCTGGTTCTTATAGCAATCAGGTGCATCTGTCTAATCTGTTCCTGACCAATTACCAATAGGCCTCTAGTATATAGTGCAGCTCCACCCAGTGTTCTGGGCCTGTGCAATGTGTTAGCTCAGTTAGTGTTTAGCTTCTGAGTTTGCCAGGCCTTGCTGTGAGTTACTCCCTCTCTGGAGGCTTTTCTCTGTATTTTTGCCTTGGTCTTGTTGTCCGCCCTCCAGGAGGCAGAATATCCTGGTCCCTGTGTCTTTGTCCTTGTGTCTTGTTCCATTGCCTTGTCTGTACTTAGTCTTATCTCTGTCTCCTTGTCTGTGGCTTCCTTCCCTGCTGTGTCTTTCCTTGTGTTCTCAGTCTGCTTACACTCTGCACTCTTGCAGCTCTGCCTGCTCTGTACCTTTGTGGCTTTTACCTCTGATCCGCACTCCTGCGGTTCTCTTCCTGTGTGAACAGGTCTCTACCTGTTCCTTCATTCTCCCTTCCTTCGGGTTTATTTCCATACCTACATCTCCTGTGTGAACAGGTCCTACCTGTTCCTTCATATTTCATATCCGTTCCCACACCACCTGTGTGAACAGGTCCCTACCTGTTCCTCCTAACTACATATCCGTACCTGCACCTCTAGTGTGAACAGGTCCCTACCTGTTCCTTCTTACACCACATCAACCAGTCCTGTGTTCTCTGCCGTGCCTGCCAATCCAGTGTTCCTGCCAATCCCGTGTTCCTGCCAGTCCTACCGTTCCTGCCGTGCCTTCCAGTCCTGTGTTTCCTGCCATCCTAGCCAGTCCTGTGTTTCCTGCCGTCCCTGCCAGTCCTGTGTTCCTGCCAGCCCTGTGTTCTCTGCTGTGTTTCTGCCAGCCCTGTGTTCTCTGCCGTGTCTCTGCCAGCCCTGTGATCTCTGCTGTGTCTCTGCCAGCCCTGTCTCAGCCGTGCCAGCCTACTCGTCTGAGTTTCAGCCATGCTCTTCTGCCAGTCCTGCCTGATGCCCGCACCAATCCTGCAGCCACAGCCAGACACCGCCCTGGAGTAGCACCTGGCAGCTGCCTGCTGCACAAGCCTGACCTCACCATCAGGGGCTCCAGTGAAAACCCAGGCAGCTGTCATAGTCACCATAGTCACGCCCCTTCCAGGGTAGTCTGGTTTGTGGCACAGTGGGGCCACAAACCCCCAAGCTCACGCCTACCAGTCAGGGCGTGAGCGTGACAATCTCTTCCTCAGAGCTGCTCCCACCACCTTCCTGTACCTCTAGCCATGGGTCAAGGACCTCATCATCTACACTACCCTCTTCCACCAACTGCTTCTCCCGGATAGTCTCGCAGCACAGTACGCACCAGAAAGTGGCACCTGGGTCTCATCATCAGATGCGTACTGAGGTGTGCTGACCGGAGGCACTGGCCCACCCGCCTCTTCAGATTCAGAGAGACAAAGCAGTTGGGCATCACTGCATACTGGCTCTTCCATTTCTCGAATGCTGCTTGGCTGGCCCCCTCTTTCCAAGCCAAGAGATTCAGAGAACAGAAGTAGAAATGGCTCCTGTCCTGGGCTCTCTGACTGCCTGGGCAATTTGGCAGGTTGTGAAGAGACAGATGGGTGCTGTTCAGTGCTCTGTGCCTGAGAGGATGTGGTACTAATTGAAGTCGATGCTTTTGCTGCCATTCATCCGACAACAGCTTCAATTTGTTCGTCCCACAGCAACGCGGTACGGCGGGCTCCAACAAAGCTGCGCATGAAGGACTGTTCCCTGCTAAAACTGGGGGATGATGAGTCACTGGTGCCCGCAGCAGGCACAGAATCCCCACGTCCTCTCCCTGCTCCACCCCCACGCCCACGTGCCTTACTCCCTGCCTTCTTCATCTTGGTAGACTGATAAAGATAGGCAGAAAAGTACTAAGGGCTTGGTGTGCTTATTCCTGAACAGCTGCTAACAGGTATAAGAAACACTAATTTTATCAAGTGTGGACTAGACTTTAATATAAGCTAATGTGGCCTACACAACTGTAAAGTGGAGTGTTTGGTGAACTTTATAAACGTTTTGTTTTTTTTGCAGAACAGACTACACAGTGAGCTGCACTCACACAGAGACCGTGCAGACAGCCGTGAGCAGCGCTGCAAGGCCAAAAAAACTCCTCTATGTAATCCTATATAGTGTTTTTCCACAATCTAGCAGGATACGGATGGAAAGCCACTAATAGGATAAATTTGAAAAAATGTGCAGCAGGCTGCACTAATTGAAAAAGGACAATGGAGCGGTATGAGGCAGTGACGCACCCTGAGCTGACTACAACTGGCTGTGGTGGCAGAACAGACTACAGAGTGAGCTGCATTCATACAGAGACCGTGCAGACAGCCATGAACGGCGCTGCAAGGCCAAAAAAAGCTCCTCTATGTAATCCTATATATTGTTTTTCCACAATCTAGCACGATACGGATGGAAAGCCACTAATAGGATAAATTTGAAAATATGTGCAGCAGGCTGCACTAATTGAAAAAGGACAATGGAACGGTATGAGGCAGTGACGCACCCTGAGCTGACTACAACCGGCTGGGGCGGCAGAACAGACTACAGAGTGAGCTGCACTCACACAGAGACCGTGCAGACAGCCGTGAACGGCGATGCAAGGCCAAAAAAAGCTCCTATGTAATCCTATATAGTGTTTTTCCACAATCTAGCAGGATACAGATGGAAAGTCACTAATAGGATAAATATGAAAAAATTTGCAGCAGGCTGCACTAATTGAAAAAGGGCAATAATAATAATCTTTATTTTTATATAGCGCTAACATATTCCGCAGCGCTTTACAGTTTGCACACATTATCATCGCTGTCCCCAATGGGGCTCACAATCTAAATTCCCTATCAGTATGTCTTTGGAATGTGGGAGGAAACCGGAGAACCTGGAGGAAACCCACGCAAACACGGAGAGAACATACAAACTCTTTGCAGATGTTGTCCAGGGTAGGGCTTGAACCCAGGACTCCAGCGCTGCAAGGCAAAAACAAGGTTCTCACACAGCCGTTGCTAACTTAGACTGGGTAAAGCACAATGAAGCAAATCGCTATCTCAAAACTGGCCCTCAGTCAGAACACAGCGTCCTGTCCCTAACTGAATTCACAGCAGAGTGAACCCAAAATGGCGGCAGCGACATTTATAGTGCATCATGACATCATTTCAGCAGCCAATCACAGCCAAGCCAGTAGTTACAAGCCTAACATGCAGAACACGATGTGCCCACACTTCTAATGATTCCCCATTGGCTGAATTCTGGCTCTTTGAATTATGGGAACTTCTGATTCCGGTATCCGATTTACTGAAAGTATCGGAACTCGGTATCGGAATTCTGATACCGCGAATATCGGCCGATATCCGATACTTGCGGTATCGGAATGCTCAACACTAGTTACAAAATGATGTAGGACTCCCCCATTTGAGGCAAGGATTCTGGAGGACACAGACTCTGCGAGACCGGAAGATACGGTCCGACCTGGGGCTGAACATAGAGGAGAGGACAGAGCAGGGACAGAAAAGAAGGTACTGACTGTGATACCCGAAGTGCCTGTATTTGAGCAAGCTGTGTTGTGTAAACAAGTTCATATTGAAGTTAAGCCAGAGTGTGTCTCCTTTATTTCGGAACCGTCCATTAGGAATACACCCCCGTATCAGGAAAGTTCACATGGGGCAGAGAGTCGGCATAGAGGTAACGCAGCAGAGAAATGTGAACTAGGGTTGAGCGAAACGGGTCGGCAATTTTCAGAAGTCACCGACTTTTGGCAAAGTCGGGTTTCATGAAACCCGACCCGACCCCTGTGTGGGGTCGGCCATGAAGTCGGCGATCTTCTGAATCTGGAATCGGAATTCCGATACCGATTCCCGATATGTTTAAGATATCGGGAATTGGTATCGGAATTCAGATTTAAGTGTAAAATAAAGAATTAAAATTAAAAATATCGCTATACTTACCCTCTGATGCGCCCTGGTACTAAGTGGGAACCTTCCTTCCTTAGAATCAGCCTTCCAGGACCTTCGGTGACGTCACGGTTTGTGATTGGTCGCGTGAGCGGTCACGCGACCAATCACAAGCCGCAACGTCACCGCGACGTCACTGCAAGGTCCTGGAAGGCTGATTCTAAGGAAGGAAGGTTCCCGCTTAGTACCAGGGCGCATCAGAGAGTAAGTATGGCGATATTTTTTATTTTAATTCTTTATTTTACACTTAAATATGGATCCCAGGGCCTGAAGGAGAGTTTCCGCTCCTTCAGACCCTGGGAACCATTGGAAACTCAATGCACTGCATTGGGTTTCGAGTTTCGGCCGACCCCGACTTTTTTATAGGATCGGCCGATTTCACTCGACCCGACTTTTGAAAAAGTCACGTTTCGTGAAACCCGACCCGATCCTATAAATGTAAAGGTCGCTCAACCCTAATGTGAACTTTTGGTAGGAAGGGACCAGAGAGTCATCCAAGGATTGCTATTGGCCATGATGACCTCCCTGGTTCCCCCTTCCTACATGTGTACAGTATGTAATTATATGGGAGCAGTGTGTGTACAGTATGTGATTTTATGACTGCAGAGTGTGTGCAGTATTTGATTGTATGGGAGCAGTGTAAGTACAATATATGATTGTATGGGAGCAATGTATGTACAGTGTGCAATTGTATTGATACCGTGTGTACAGTATGTTATTGTATGGGAGCAGTGTGTGTACAGTATGTGATTGTATAGGTACAGTGTGGTTGAATGTGTGTAGAGTGTGTATAGTATGTGATTGTAAGGATGCAGTATACAGTTTGTGCAGTGTGTAATTATATGGGTACATTTTGCAAGCCCCAATTTTCCAGCCTCCACTAGCCAGGAACCAGAGACTGATAAGTAGTGTTGAGCGATACAGTCCGATATCCAGAAGTATCGGTATCGGATTGGATCGGCCGATATCCAAAAAATATCGAATATTGCCAATACCGATACCCAATACCAATGCAAGTCAATGGGACACAAATATTGGAATGTAAATAAGCCCTTTCTGTGCTTCTACATCCTGTTTCGGAGGGAGGGAGAGTGTGGGTGGTGCGTGAGCGGACACTGTGCGTGTCTGTGTGTGCGGGCGAGGTCTGTGCGGGCCTGTCGGTGATCTGTACAGGCGTCTCGTGGCTGTTAAATGTAAAAAAAAAATACCACATAAATACATACTACACACATGCTACATACATGCTACATACATACTACATGCTACATACATGCTACATACATACATACAAAGTACATACATACTACATACATGTTACATACTACATACATACTACATGCTACATACATACTACATACATGCTACATGCTACATACATACTACATACTACATACATACTACATACATACTGCATACATACATACTTACATACTACATACAATACATTCATACATTACATACATATAGACATACAGTACATTAAACATAGAGTTCATACTCACCATCACTTGTCACTTTGTTCCCCGAAGCCAGTGTCATCTGTAAAAAAGATTAAAATAACAAACAACCAATATACACCCTGTCCGCAGAAATCCACGAGTGTCCTACGACGATCTCCCATGGAGAACGGAAGCATCAGCTGATGCGACCGCGCTCTAGGGGCTTCAGGAACACAATGACGGGAGGAAGGTACCCTTCCGCACTGTATTCCTCCGCCGCTGTAAAAAAAATAGTCCCTAGTCTCACTTTATGCCATTGCTGTGTGAGAAATTTTCCCATGCAATTGACAAAGTAAGACTCAGAGGTTACTATAATTCAGTGATGCACTGCATGAGCCATTGCCTCCTGTCAGTGTGTCACTGAAGGTCCTATAGAGCAGTGACATCACCCGATGTCACTGTTCTATAGGGGAGATCGTTGTGGGACACTCGTTATTAATTGGACTATGGCGGACAGGTAGTATACGGTTTATTATTTTATATTTTTTGCAGGTGCTGAAGTATGGTAAGTATGGGGAAATGAAGAATATTAAAATACTTTTTTCCTAATGTGTGTGTGTTTTATTAACCCTTTATTATTTGTAAGATTGCTCTTACTGAGTGTATTGGGGGACACTCGCTTGGAAGCAGAATCAAAGCACTCGGGCACGGTTTTCTATCAAAAACAGTCTTTTCGGTTTATTTCACATAATGTAAACCACATCCACAGGAACTTGGTAACAGTTTGAACACAGTCTGCATATATTCATCTTTACCACAGTTCGTCTCTTACCCCGGTCAGCATTATACACGGTTTTCAGACCGTTACCCTTTGGCAACCTTTACGGGTTCCTGGACACCCCTTGGCCTCCGAGGTGCCCATATACAATGTCTCTTACTCTCACTGACTTCAGGTCACTCCCAGGTCCTCAACACAGACCTCCCAGGTCTACGGTCTCCAGGTGCTTCCAGGACGACTCCACTCGCCAGAGCCTCCAACACCAACCGTCTGTGCTATGTCCAGCACGCAGGCTCTCCAGCCTGGAATGGTCACTGTGTGCTTCCAAGACGTCTGTCCCCACCTGGGACCGTCCAGCACACAGGCCACTTTGCAGTGTCCTGCCAGGACACACGGAAGTGTGTCCACCCTGACGGACACTTACCCACTAACACTCACATTCCGCCATGTGCTCCACACACCTCCTTTACATAGGTGTAACCACACCCAGGTACCTGTCACATGGCTAGTCAGGTGAGCGTGACATCACCACAGGTCCTTGCACACCATATATATGCCTCAATGCATATCTCAAGGAGCACACACAGCGCCCCCTAGCTGCCACAGGGGTCGCTATACCACATATTATTTAATTAATAATGGATAGGCGCCTTATTGACGCCTCTCCGTTATTAACCCGGCTTAATGTCACCTTACGATAGCAAGGTGAAATTAACCCCTTATTACCCCATATCCCACCGCTACACGGGAGTGGGAAGGGAGGGGCTGAGTGCCGGAATTGGCGCATCTTACAGATGCACCATTTCCGGGGCAGCTGCGGACTGTTATTTGTAGCCGGGGGGGGGGGGGCGCCCAATATCCATGGCCCCTCTCTAGGCTATGACTATCAGCCTGCAGCTGTCTGTGTAGCCTTTCTGGCTATAAAATATAGGGGGACCCTACGTCATTTTTTGGGGGTCCCCCTATTTTAATAGCCAGTAAAGGCTACGCAGACAGCTGCGGGCTAATATTCATAGCCCAGGCTACAAATATTGGTCCCCGGCCGTCGGCTTTCCCCCTCTGGCGCAGAAAATTGAGAGGGAGCCCATGCCGTTTTTTTTTAAATTCAATGCACATTAAGGCCTCTTTCATACTTGCGTCAGTACGAGTCCAACGCTATGCGTCGGGCCGATGTACCGACGAAGTTGTGAAATTTGTGCACGACGTGTTTTTCAACGCATCCGCTGCTCATTCTGAAGTCCGGGGAGGAGGGGGCGGAGTTTCGTCTGCGCATGTGCAGTAGAAAATGGTGGACGCGACTGACAAAAAAAAGTTCACTTAAACGCTTTTTCGTGCCGACGATCCGCCAAAACACGACGGATCTGTTGCACGATGGACGCGACGTGTGGCCATCCGTCGCTAGTACAAGTCTATGGGTAAAAAAAACGCATCCTCGAGCACATTTGCAGGATCCGTTTTTTTCCACCACAGAGTCCCGACGCGCTGCACAGAGCCACTGCACGCCGCACAAAGCCCCGGCAGCCCGCACAGATCCCCGGCACAACGCACAGAGCCCCACACAGAGCCCTGGCAGCCCGCACAGAGCCCCGGCACGCGGCACAGAGCCCCGGCACAACGCACAGAGCCCCACACAGAGCCCCGGCAGCCCGCAGAGAGCCCCGGCACGCGGCACAGAGCCCCGGCAGGCACGCACAGACCCCCCCACGGTCCCGCACAGACCCCGCCCGCACAGAGATATGCAGTCTCCGCCCACGCACCGCCCACACTCAATTAAAGTGCATTATTGCTCTATGGGAACTTCCGATTCCGATATCCGATATCGCAAAAACATCGGAACTCTGTATCGGAATTCCGATACAGCGAATATTGGCGATACCCGATATTTGCAGTATCGAAATGCTCAACACTACATAAGTTAACTCGTTATTTGACCCTCTGTTATTACCCTATTACTGTTACCACTTTGTGTTTCTATATATTCTCACCCCGGTACTCGCTGTGTGGAGTATCTACTGCTGTTATAACTTTATATAAAAAAACCTGTTAACCCTTGCTCTGCCTCCTGCTCGTCACTGCATCCCACGTACCTGCTAGTACCCTACATATATATAGCACTAAGCCTCCTATACTGTATATACAGCACTCGGCCTCATATTATGTATATATGCAGCACTCGGCCTCCTATCATGTATATACAGCACTCGGCCTCATATGTATATATGCAGCACTCGGCCTCCTATCATGTATATACAGCACTCGGCCCCCTATCATGTATATACAGCACTCGGCCTCCTATCATGTATATACAGCACTCAGCCTCCTATCATGTATATACAGCACTCGGCCTCCTATCATGTATATATACAGCACTCGGCCTCCTATCAAGTATATATACAACACTCGGCCTCCTATCATGTATATATACAGCACTCGGCCTCCTATCATGTATATACAGCACTCAGCCTCCTATCATGTATATACAGCTCTTGGCCTCCTATCATGTATATACAGCACTCGGCCTCCTATTATATATATACGGCACTCGGCATCCTATCATGTATATACAGCACTCGGCCTCCTATCATGTATATATAGCACTCGGTCTCCTATCATGTATATACAGCACTCAGCCACATATCATGTGTATACAGCACTCTGCCTCCTATCATGTATATACAGCACTCAGCCTCCTATCATGTATATACAGCACTCGGCCTCCTATCATGTATATATACAGCACTCTGCCTCCTATCATGTATATACAGCACTCAGCCTCCTATCATGTATATACAGCACTCGGCCTCCTATCATGTATATACAGCACTCGGCCTCCTATCATGTATATATACAGCACTCTGCCTCCTATCATGTATATACAGCACTCTGCCTCCTATCATGTATATATACAGCACTCTGCCTCCTATCATGTATATACAGCACTCAGCCTCCTATCATGTATATACAGCACTCAGCCTCCTATCATGTATATACAGCACTCGGCCTCCTATCATGTATATATACAGCACTCTGCCTCCTATCATGTATATACAGCACTCAGCCTCCTATCATGTATATACAGCGCTCGGCCTCCTATCATGTATATACAGCGCTCAGCCTCCTATCATGTATATACAGTGCTCAGCCTCCTATCATGTATATACAGCACTCGTCCCCCTATCATGTATATACAGCACTCTGCCTCCTATCATGTATATACAGCACTCAGCCTCCTATCATGTATATACAGCACTCAGCCTCCTATCACGTATATACAGCACTCAGCCTCCTATCATGTATATACAGCACTCAGCCTCCTATTATGTATATACAGCACTCAGCCTTCTATCATGTATATACAGTAGTGTTGAGCGATACCGTCCGATACTTGAAAGTATCGGTATCGGAAAGTATCGGCCGATACCGGCAAAGTATCGGATCTGATCCGATACCGATACCCGATACCAATACAAGTCAATGGGACTCAAGTATAGGAAGGTATCCCTGATGGTTCCCAGGGTCTGAAGGAGAGGAAACTCTCCTTCAGGCCCTGGGATCCATATTAATGTGTAAAATAAAGAATTAAAATAAAAAATATTGATATACTCACCTCTCTCCAACGCAGCCTGGACCTTACCGCTGTGAACCGGCAGCCTTCTTTGCTTAAAATGAGCGCGTTCAGCACCTTCCATGACGTCACGGCTTCTGATGGCGGTGATGTCCAGGGGCCTCCGGACAGGTGAGTATATCAATATTTTTTATTTTAATTCTTTATTTTACACATTCATATGGATCCCAGGGCCTGAAGGAGAGTTTCCTCTCCTTCAGACCCTGGGAACCATACACTGGAAACTTCCGATTCCGATTCCCGATACCACAAAAGTATCGGATCTCGGTATCGGAATTCCGATACCGCAAGTATCGGCCGATACCCGATACTTGCGGTATCGGAATGCTCAACACTAATATACAGCACTCAGCCTCCTATCATGTATATGGAGCGCCCCCAGACGCAGGGCCATGGGGTACTCAGTACCGGGCCTCTCAGTCTCAGTCCTGGGGTTGTCACGGTGGCTAAACCCGGTCCGTGACCCTGCTAAGGGGCGTCCAATGAAAGGTGTGATGAGGGTGCGTGGTGCAGGTTGCGATGAATAACGAGGACACAGGGTTGTAGTCTCTTTACCTCTTTACTGAAGGCTTCAGGATCCGCAATCCAGAGTACTGTTAACAGGGCTGGCTGAGACCGGCCGGTCCGAAGGCACATCCAGAGTTCCCTTTGAGGGTGGAAATCAGTAGCCTTCTTACTAGCGTGTGTGTGTTGTAGTACCTCCCTGCTGAGCACCACGGGATAGTCCTCACAACTGTTGTGTCTGTTTCTGATGTTCTTTCTCACAACTCATTTCTGTTCTGATGTTCTTTCTCCGTCCCCCAGATGATATGGCTAGGACACACCCGTATGACAGGTAGGCCTGGAGTTCTTCCGGGACCCTAGCGTCGCCCCTCTCCCACAATTGCCCCCTATGTCTGCTTAGGTGATTTAGGTGAGACAGCCAACCTATAGTCAACTGTCCTGCCGCTGTTTGAAGTAATGCTTGGAGCCCAATACTTCCTCTGCGTTCCGGCCACCGGCTACGCGCCTCAGTAGGATGTTGCCACGATCTTAAGGCACGACTCCTACTGGTTTATCTCCTTTTTGCTGCGATCTCGTTTCTCACTTCTCCACAGTAAACCTCGCTTCGTTTCCTTTCTTAGGATGCCACCGCAACGGGTTCATGCGCGGCTCCGTAACGTTGTTCTGTTCGCTAGGCCACTGTCAGGATCCCACCCCTGACAGAGGCCCCCCTGAATCTTCCCCTGCAACACCCTCTGCCACAGGATGTTGCCTGGATCCAACCCAGTTAGCTTCTGACTAACTTCCTATCCGGCCCCCAGTTTTACCAGATTGTGAGGAGTGGCCTAATACATAGAACCCTTTGCTCCCCCTGGTGGCCAGAGTGTGAAGTGTAATGTGTGACTGTGATACCTGGTCAGGTGAACTCCTTAAGTGCCATCAGACGTACCATCACTCCCCTTAGTGGTGGGGCGTCAGTACTGCAACGACCAGGACTCTGGGGCGCTGCATATATACAGCACTCGGCCTCCTATCATGTATATACAGCACTCAGCCTCCTATCATGTATATACAGCACTCGGCCTCCTATCATGCATATACAGCACTCTGCCTCCTATCATGTATATACAGCACTCGGCCTCCTATCATGTACATACAGCACTCGGCTTCCTATCATGTATATACAGCACTCAGCCTCCTATCATGTATATACAGCACTCAGCCTCCTATCATGTATATACAGCACTCGGCTTCCTATCATGTATATACAACACTCAGCCTCCTATCATGTATATACAGCACTCTGCCTCCTATCATGTATATACAGCACTCGGCCTCCTATCATGTACATACAGCACTCGGCTTCCTATCATGTATATACAGCACTCACCCTCCTATCATGTATATACAGCACTCGGCCTCCTATCATGTATATACAGCACTCGGCCTCCTATCATGTATATACAGCACTCAGCCTCCTATCATGTATATACAGCACTCGGCCTCCTATCATGTATATATACAGCACTCTGCCTCCTATCATGTATATACAGCCCTCAGCCTCCTATCATGTATATACAGCACTTACATCTGTCTCTGCGGTTTGGGGACTTATTTCTGTCACTAATAAATGATTGCAGTGCGGTTCTCTATGTCCGGCTCTGGTCACATCTGTTATTATACAGGAGCCACAGCTCAGAGCCGAATCCTCGGCCCCACAGACACCACTGACCCCTGATGGGCGACACTGAGGGCAGAGGGGCTTGATGGGTTCTCCAGAGTTTCCATCATTATGGGAGGAATTATCGCTGCAGGTAGAGCTGATTTATCCCCATGAATATGGATGTAATTGGGGCGGAGGGTCGGATATAGATGAGAATGGAGTCTGCACTTATGTCTCATGAGAAATACAGAATACGGGCTCCTTTTCACTTGCGAGAAATACGTGCGAGTCTCGCATGTTAAAACCAAGCTCTGGCGCCGGCTCTCCAGAGCGGAGCGTGCGGCTCCATGTATTGCTCTGCAGCCGCACGCTCCGCTCCTAAGTGCCGGCGCCAGAGCTTGGTTTTAACATGCGAGACTCGCACGTATTTCTCGCAAGTGACAAGGAGCCCTTAGGAATATAAACTTACCGGTAGTTGTTGTCCAGAGTTGTATTAGATGTGGTCAGATTATCAGCAGCATCGTCCATTCTGAGGATTCACCTACAGTAATAATAATACAACAGACCATGTAATCACCGTATCAGTAGGATTCCTGTGGTAAAGGAGCTCTCCAGCCATTGTTTCCTCACTGTCCCCCTGTTAGTAATCAGTAATGTGTGTAGCGAGTGTATTACATTACTGACCAGTCACCGTCTTTTGCCGTTTCCAGCTTTCTTTGCCTCGTTTTGCGTCTCATAGATTAATACTTAAAGGTGACCTCCGGCCACAGAGAAGTGGAGTGGAGCCGCAGTAGACTGGAGCAGCGCTGGAAACGGCAGATGACGGCAGCTGGTAAGTAATGGAATACACTCTACACACATTACTGATCGCTAACGGGGGGACAATAACCACATCGGAGGCTCCTGTAATCACACGGGTCTCCAGCTTACACTATGGGGGATTTATATAAAGCCGGCTGGAGTAAGATGAGCTGCACGCTGTATAGTTATAGTTCATGGCAACAGGATCCAAAAATATTGGTGCTGGGGAAAGCTTAGATAGGAACCAGTTATTAACAAAGTTGGATCCCACCACTGATAAAGACACCACTATCTGCTGTGGAATGACGTCTTACAGATTTATCATTATCACTCATCGCACGAGACATAACACCCAAACCAGGGCAATATCTTCTGGAGATGCCTCATGGGAATCTGTCAGCACAATCCTCTCCCCAACTGTTTATATGGTCGTGTTCCTCTGTGACCATACTGAGAAGACACAACACAACCATATACACAGATTGGGGGTTGGGAGAATTGTGCCGGCAGATTCCCTATAAGAAAGAAAATTCTATCAGGAGCAAATTACTATTATAATAAACTGTTGGTCTGTAAGAAAATTATAATAAAAGATAGATAATAGACAGATAATAGATAGATAGATAGATAGATAGATAGATAGATAGATAGATAGATAGATGATAGATAGATAATAGATAGATGATAGATAGATGATAGATAGATGATATATAAATGATAGACAGATAATAGATAGATAGATAGATAGATAGATAGATAGATAGATAGATAGATGATAGATAGATAATAGATAATAGATAGATAGATAGATAGATAGATAGATATATGATCGATAGATGATAGATAGATAGATAGATAGATAGATAGATAGATAGATAGATAGATAGATAGATGATAGACAGATAATAGATATATGATAGATAATAGATAGATATAGATAGATAGATATCATTACCTTCCTTTCTTCTCCACCAGGATCCCTTCTCTTTGGTCAGTGAGTGCAGCGGATCTTCTGCCCATAACCAGCATTGCTGCTGTATATACTGTATATATATATACTTCTCCGCCCCAATCCATCAGACACTTCTGGTAAGTGTAATTTATCATAAACTACAGAATAATTGTTTTTTTAGATCATTTATTTAGTTGTTATTGAAACATCCGGATATATTAGTTTATACATATTTTATACATATAATTATTAATGCTTTTTCCTGACTCTTATACAATCATCTGCACTTTGATTCCATTATGAGAAAAGTGTAATACAAATATTTTTATTGTTGTATTTAAAGTAGACTTTCTACCAACATTTTTCACCTAGGGCTGGACACACAATGTAATAGCGGCTGCAGAGCAGAATAAAATATATATATTTTTTATTTTGCCTTTCCGTTGTGGAGATATTAGCAATCAATGTATTTGGTACTTAATGAGTAAATCTTTAAGTCCAATTGGGTATTATCAATAACTTGCACTTCTTCTCCCTGTATGATGTTGATCAATCATAAGCAGGCAGCACTCGAGCAAATCATCAAGACCCTCTGCTGGCAGCTCCCTTTGCAATTGCCGTCATTGACGTCCCAGATGTGCTTGATGGGAAACAAGACGAAAGAGCAAACGTCCAAGATAAAAACTTGACTCATTGCTGAAGACCTTAAACCCCATTCCAGACCCCATTGCTCTATTCCAGCCTCTGGTCTCTTTTTGGAGAACATGTGAGCAATGCATTAAAGGGGCCAACACGAGTGAATGGCACACAGGTCCTATTGCTGTGATTATGTTGTGGAGTGGCATAATCTATGAAAGACACTCTGCACTATATGGGATTTATATTTATAAAAAGCCACTGGAATAAACTCCTCTATATGCTTCTTAATAAGTTAGGGCCGTCTTTGGACAACTTTCTATAATTTAGAGGGGGATAGCTAAGCTTTCTTATGCTAGTGAAAAAAATCTGAGAATTCTTATCTATTACTCTATCGCCCTGTCTGTCTTTTTATCTCTATCTATTTATCTATCTATTGTGAGGAAGTGACTGGTGTCGCTATGTGTCCCATAGGATGCGCAAAGAAGCATATTGAGGCAGCGGGAGTGCATTGCAGTCACAGGCGTAGCTGTGATTGCAATGCAGAATAAAAGTGAGTGTTAGTCTTGGACAAGCTATTTGTCCAAGGAGATTAAAGACCTGCCATGGGCTTTTATTTTTTAAATGGACTACAGGAAGTTAGCGGGGCAGTCTGTTTCCTCCCCCGGCCTGGGTTTTCCATGTGGCCTACGGCCACAGGATCTCTGTAGAAGCCCCTGCAGCAGAGGGTTGGGTGTGTCAGTGTGGAGTTTCCAAGGTGCAGGGCAGACAGCTCTGCAAAAGCTCAGCATGTGTGAGGGAACACAGCACCAACCAGAGTGAACTCCTGGCATCCCGCAGCATTATATAGTGGTGAATTCACCCTCGGCAACAGGCCGCATTTACGGACTGTCTTGTTTCCCTGCTGCAAATCGGAGGATACTGTTTGTTTTGTTTGCAAGTTTTGAACATTATACCTGTGTTTACTTTGAACTCCCCTGGGTCACTGCCTCTTCACTGCACAGTGAGGACACCGCTGCACTACACTATATATATCTATCTGGTAGGTGTTAGTGATGAGCGAGCACAAAAATGCTCAGGTGCTCGTTGCTCGGGTCGAGCAAATTGCAGTGCTCGAATGCTCGACCCTAGCAATAAGCCCAATCTAAGTCTTTGAAACTCGAGCATTTTTGCCATTCCCCCCCCCCCCCCCGGAGGTCTTTAGAGGGTCTAAAAACTGCGGAAATCATTGGGAACATTGCTCAAATGACATGGGAACATCATGGGGAAGACCCCTGGAAGCATTTCTGACTGCCGGGTCACTGCTGTGAACAATGTTGTCAGGGTCTTATGCCACTTTTATGCCACTCACCAAAAAACATACAAAAACGAAAGCAAAATGGACTTTCCTGAGAAATATGTTAAGGAACATCCTTTCCAGGGTAATGACTTGCATAAAAGGCAAAATAAATTACCAAAAACAAAAATGCTCCTCCACACCTTGGGCTATGTTCACACGTAGCGTTTTTGATGCGTTTTTCTACTTTAGCATTGCTTTCAACCAAAACAAATGCATTCACTGGGAAATGTAATTTTAACATTTTACAACCTTAGCTGGCCATATGGTGTGTGACACATCCTGTCTCACTTATGAGACTTAAAGTCACAAAGCCTATTTTTATAGGGTCATCAGGCAGCCTTTACTATTCTTAAAGGGCCAGCTGTCGGCCCTCACTATTCTTAGAGAGCCAACAGCCGGCTATGCTTTGTTGATCCCATTATTAAACAGTGGGTCTCTTATCATGTTATTGTGTATGCAGTGAATGGCAGGGCTGCACAACATTTTGGATGCACCCCAATACCCCTTTGAAGAGACTTATAGGATGGCCACCTGAAAGCAATGTTGCCATTAATATGAAGTTGGTGCTCCCATACTGTTTGCCTATGCAGTGAATGCAAGGTCTGCCCCAAGTTTAGATGCACCCCAATACCCCTTAGAACAGCCACCTCTTTGAAGAGCTGTACAGGATGGCCTCCTGAAAGCAATGTTCCCATTATTATGAAGTTGGTAATGCCATACTGTTTGCCTATGCAGTGAATGCAAGGCCTACCCCGAATTTAGACGCACCCCAATATCCCTTAGAACAGCCACCCCAATACCCCTTAGAAGAGCCACCTCAATACCTCTTTGAAGAGCCGTACAGGATGGCCACCTTAAAGCAATTTTCCCATTATTAGGAAGTTGATGCTCCGATACTGTTTGCTTACGTATTGCATGCAAGGCCTGCCCTGCATCAAATTTAGACGAACCCCAATATCCCTTTGAAGAGATGTCCTGGATAGCCACCTGAAAGCATTGTTCCCATTATTAGAAATTTGGTACTCCCAGTGAATTGTTGAGCCACAAGAACAACCTGCATTGGAGAATGTCAGTGTTGAGAATGAAGACCCGGTATTCGAGCATTGCAGTGTTGAGGCTAAACACCCAGCAGTGATGCATTTCAGTGTTGAGCATGAAGAACATGCATTGGAGAATTGCAGTTTTGAGGCTGGAAAACCTGCAGTGGAGAATTTCAGTGTTGAGTCAGAAGAAACTGCAGTGAAGAATTGCAGTGTTGAGGTTGAAGAACCTGCATTGGTGAATTGCAGTGGGGAGTCTGAAGAACCGGCAGTGGAGCATTGCAGTGTTGAGGCCGAAGAACCAGCAGTGGAGAATTGCACTGTTGAGGCTTAACACCTGGCGATGGAGCATTTAAATGTTGAGCCTGAAGAACCAGCAGTCTGGAATTGCAGTGTTGAGGCTGAACAGCCGGCATTGGAGCATTTCAGTGTTGAGCATGAAGAACCAGCAGTGGAGAATTGCAGTGTTGAGGCAGAAGAAACTGCAGTGGAGAATTGCAGTGTTGAGGCTGAACACCCGACATTGTAGGAACCAGGCCGCAGTAGGGGATCTGGTGTTGTGAACTATACTTCTTGGCTCCCTCTTGTGGTCACTAGTGGTTGGCACTTGGATTGTCTTTCCCCAGGTTGGTACTCACCTGGTTCGTTAGGCCTGGGGTGTTGCTATTTAAACTTCCTGGATTCTCAGTCCAGTGCCTGGCATCATTGTAATCAGTTCATTTCTGTTTGCTCCTGTCTTCAGGTCCTGGTTCCTTGCAAGATAAGCTAAGTCCTGCTTTCTTATTTTTGTTTATTTGCATTGTTCTTATTTTTGTCCAGCTTGTACAAAATGTGATTCCTGATTTCACTGGAAGCTCTAGGGGGCTGATATTCTCCCCCCTCACCGTTAGTCGGTTCGGGGGTTCTTGGATATTCAGCGTGGATATTTTGTAGGGTTTTTTGCTGACCGTATAAGTCATCTTACTATCTTCTGCTATTAGTCAGTGGGCCTCTCTTTGCTAAAATCTAGTTCATTCTTACGTTTGTCTTTTCTTCTTACCTCACCGTTATTATTTGTTGGGGGCTTGTACTATAACTTTGGGGTCTTTCTTCTTGAGGCAAGAGAGGTCTTATTTTCCTTGACAGGGTTAGTTAGTTCTCCGGCTGGCGCGAGACATCTAGAATCAACGTAGGTACGTTCCCCGGCTACTGCTAGTTGTTTGTGCTAGGATCAGATATACGGTCAGCCTAGTTACCACTTCCCTATGAGCGGGTATTTATGTTTGCAGACTTTGCTGAAATCTCTGAGATCCTCTGCCATGGGGATCATAACAGTATGCCAGGCCTAGTGAATAGTTAATGCATTGCAGAAGCGGGATTAAAAGAAAAGAAGTTCTGAGTTTTTTTTGTTTTTTTTTCTTTCTTCCTTCCCCTTTTTCTCTGAGTGGCTTGAAGCCTTGCTGAAGACATGAATGTTCAGACCTTGATTACTAGTGTGGATCAGCTTGCTGCACGAGTGCAGGGCATTCAGGATTTTGTTGTTAGCAGTCCTATGTCAGAGCCTAAGATACCTATTCCTGAGCTGTTCTCTGGAGATCGATTTAAATTTAGGAATTTTAGGAATAATTGTAAATTGTTTCTATCTTTGAAACCTCGTTCGTCTGGAGATTCAGCTCAGCAAGTTAAAATTGTTATCTCCTTCTTGCGTGGCGACCCTCAGGATTGGGCTTTCTCGTTGGTGCCAGGAGATCCGGCATCGGCAAATATTGATGCGTTTTTTCTGGCGCTCGGATTGCTTTATGAGGAGCCTAATCTTGAAATTCAGGCAGAAAAAGCTTTACTGGCTATCTCTCAGGGCCAGGATGAAGCTGAAGTGTATTGCCAAAAATTTCGGAAATGGTCCGTGCTTACTCAATGGAATGAGTGTGCTCTGGCCGCAAATTTCAGAAATGGCCTTTCTGAAGCCATTAAGAATGTGATGGTGGGTTTCTCCATTCCTACAAGTCTGAATGATTCTATGGCGCTGGCTATTCAGATTGATCGGCGTTTGCGGGAGCGCAAATCCGCTAATCCTCTGGCGATGTTGTCGGAACAGACACCTGTCTCAATGCAATGTGATAGAATCCTGACTAGAACTGAACGACAAAATCATAGACATCAGAATGGGCTGTGTTTTTACTGTGGTGATTCTACACATGTTATATCAGCATGCTCTAAACGCCTAACAAAGGTTGTCAGTCCTGTCACCATTGGTAATTTGCAGCCTAAATTTATTTTGTCTGTGACTTTAATTTGCTCATTGTCTTCCTACCCTGTTATGGCGTTTGTGGATTCAGGTGCTGCCCTGAGTCTTATGGACTTGTCGTTTGCCAAGCGCTGTGGTTTTGTCCTGGAGCCTTTAAAAATTCCTATTCCTCTCAGAGGAATTGATGCTACGCCACTGGCGGAAAATAAACCGCAGTATTGGACACAAGTGACCATGTGCATGACTCCTGAACATCGGGAGGTGATTCGTTTTCTTGTTCTGCATAAAATGAATGATTTGGTCGTTTTAGGTCTGCCATGGTTACAGACCCATAATCCAGTTTTGGATTGGAAGGCTATGTCTGTGTCGAGTTGGGGTTGTCAGGGAATTCATTGCGATTCTCCGCCGGTGTCTATTGCTTCCTCTACTCCTTCAGAAGTTCCTGAGTATTTGTGTGACTATCAGGATGTATTCAGTGAGTCCAGGTCCAGTGCTCTTCCTCCTCATAGGGACTGTGACTGCGCTATAGATTTGATTCCTGGTAGTAAATTTCCTAAGGGACGATTATTTAATTTGTCTGTACCCGAGCATGCCGCAATGCGTTCTTATGTCAAGGAGTCTTTGGAGAAGGGACATATTCGTCCATCCTCTTCCCCTCTTGGTGCGGGATTCTTTTTTGTGGCCAAGAAAGACGGGTCTTTGAGACCTTGTATAGACTATCGGCTTCTGAATAAAATCACTGTTAAATTTCAGTATCCTTTGCCACTATTGTCGGACTTGTTTGCTCGGATTAAGGGTGCCAAGTGGTTCACCAAGATAGATCTTCGTGGTGCGTACAACCTTGTGCGCATTAGGCAGGGAGATGAATGGAAAACTGCATTTAATACGCCCGAAGGTCATTTTGAGTACTTGGTGATGCCCTTTGGGCTCTCCAATGCTCCTTCAGTGTTTCAGTCCTTTATGCATGATATCTTCCGGAAGTATCTAGATAAATTTATGATTGTTTATCTGGATGATATTCTGTTTTTTTCTGATGATTGGGATTCTCATGTAAAGCAGGTCAGGATGGTGTTTCAGGTTTTGCGTGATAATGCTTTGTTTGTGAGGGGCTCAAAGTGTCTCTTTGGAGTGCAGAAGGTTTCCTTTTTGGGTTTTATTTTCTCCCCTTCTGCTGTGGAGATGGACCCAGTCAAGGTCCGAGCTATTCATGATTGGACTCAACCCACGTCTGTTAAGAGTCTTCAGAAGTTCTTGGGGTTTGCTAATTTCTACCGTCGTTTTATCGCTAACTTTTCTAGCGTTGTTAAACCTTTGACAGATATGACCAAGAAAGGTTCTGATGTGGCTAATTGGGCTCCTGCAGCCGTGGAGGCCTTCCGGGAGCTGAATTGCCGGTTTACTTCGGCGCCTGTTTTGTGCCAGCCTGATGTCTCACTTCCCTTTCAGGTTGAAGTGGATGCTTCTGAGATCGGTGCTGGGGCTGTTTTGTCACAGAGAGGCTCTGGTTGCTCTGTGATGAGACCATGTGCTTTTTTCTCTAGGAAGTTTTCGCCTGCTGAGCGGAACTATGATGTTGGTAATCGGAAGTTGTTGGCCATGAAGTGGGCATTTGAGGAGTGGCGTCATTGGCTCGAGGGTGCTAAGCATCGTGTGGTGGTCTTGACTGATCACAAAAATCTGATGTATCTCGAGTCTGCTAAGCGCCTGAATCCTAGACAGGCTCGTTGGTCATTGTTTTTCTCTCGTTTTGACTTTGTGGTCTCGTACCTGCCTGGGTCGAAGAATGTGAAGGCTGATGCTCTTTCTAGGAGCTTTGTGCCTGACTCTCCTGGAGTCTCAGAGCCAGCTGGTATTCTTAAAGAAGGAGTAATCGTGTCAGCCATATCTCCTGATTTGCGACGTGTGTTGCAGAGATTTCAGGCTGGTAGACCTGACTCTTGTCCACCCGACAGACTGTTTGTTCCTGATAAATGGACCAGCAGAGTTATTTCCGAGGTTCATTCCTCGGTGTTGGCAGGGCATCCGGGGATTTTTGGTACCCGAGATTTGGTGGCCAGGTCCTTTTGGTGGCCTTCCTTGTCACGGGATGTGCGGTCATTTGTGCAGTCCTGTGGGACTTGTGCTCGGGCTAAGCCTTGTTGTTCTCGTGCTAGCGGGTTGCTTTTGCCCTTGCCCGTCCCGAAGAGGCCTTGGACACACATTTCCATGGATTTCATTTCTGATCTTCCGGTGTCTCAAGGAATGTCTGTCATCTGGGTGGTGTGTGATCGTTTTTCCAAGATGGTCCATTTGGTGCCCTTGCCTAAGTTGCCTTCCTCTTCCGATCTGGTTCCTTTGTTTTTTCAGAATGTGGTTCGTTTACACGGCATTCCTGAGAATATCGTGTCCGACAGAGGATCCCAGTTTGTGTCCAGATTCTGGCGATCTTTTTGTGCTAAAATGGGCATTGATTTGTCGTTTTCATCTGCCTTTCATCCTCAGACTAATGGCCAAACGGAGCGAACTAATCAGACACTGGAGGCTTATTTGAGATGTTTTGTTTCTGCGGACCAGGATGATTGGGTGACCTTCTTGCCATTGGCTGAGTTTGCCCTTAATAATCGGGCTAGTTCCGCTACTTTGGTTTCACCATTTTTCTGCAACTCTGGTTTTCATCCTCGTTTTTCCTCGGGTCATGTTGAGCCTTCTGACTGTCCTGGGGTGGATTCCGTGGTGGATAGGTTGCAGCCGATTTGGAATCATGTGGTGGACAACTTGAAGTTGTCACAGGAGAAGGCTCAACGTTTTGCCAACCGCCGCCGCGGTGTGGGTCCCCGACTTCGTGTGGGGGAGTTGGTTTGGTTGTCTTCTCGGTATGTCCCTCTGAAGTTTCCTCTCCTAAGTTTAAGCCTCGCTTTATTGGTCCTTATAAAAATTTTGGAAGTTGTTAATCCATTATCATTTCGTTTGAATCTTCCGGTGTCGTTTGCCATTCACAACGTGTTCAATAGGTCTTTGTTGCGGCGGTACGTTGTGCCTGTGGTTCCTGCTGTTGAGCCTCCTGCTCCGGTGTTGATAGAGGGCGAGTTGGAGTACGTGGTGGAGAAGATCTTGGATTCTCGTCTCTCTAGACGGAGGCTTCAGTATCTGGTCAAATGGAAGGGCTATGGTCAGGAGGATAATTCCTGGGTGGTCGCCTCTGATTTTCATGCGGCCGATTTGGTTCGTGCCTTCCACGCTGCTCATCCTGATCGCCCTGTTGGTCTTGGTGAGGGTTCGGTGACCCCTCCTTAAAGGGGGGGTACTGTTGTGAACTATACTTCTTGGCTCCCTCTTGTGGTCACTAGTGGTTGGCACTTGGATTGTCTTTCCCCAGGTTGGTACTCACCTGGTTCGTTAGGCCTGGGGTGTTGCTATTTAAACTTCCTGGATTCTCAGTCCAGTGCCTGGCATCGTTGTAATCAGTTCATTTCTGTTTGCTCCTGTCTTCAGGTCCTGGTTCCTTGCAAGATAAGCTAAGTCCTGCTTTCTTATTTTTGTTTATTTGCATTGTTCTTATTTTTGTCCAGCTTGTACAAAATGTGATTCCTGATTTTGCTGGAAGCTCTAGGGGGGCTGATATTCTCCCCCCTCACCGTTAGTCGGTTCGGGGGTTCTTGGATATTCAGCGTGGATATTTTGTAGGGTTTTTTGCTGACCGTATAAGTCATCTTACTATCTTCTGCTATTAGTCAGTGGGCCTCTCTTTGCTAAAATCTAGTTCATTCTTACGTTTGTCTTTTCTTCTTACCTCACCGTTATTATTTGTTGGGGGCTTGTACTATAACTTTGGGGTCTTTCTTCTTGAGGCAAGAGAGGTCTTATTTTCCCTGACAGGGTTAGTTAGTTCTCCGGCTGGCGCGAGACGTCTAGAATCAACGTAGGTACGTTCCCCGGCTACTGCTAGTTGTTTGTGCTAGGATCAGATATACGGTCAGCCTAGTTACCACTTCCCTATGAGCTGGTATTTATGTTTGCAGACTTTGCTGAAATCTCTGAGATCCTCTGCCATGGGGATCATAACAATCTGGCTCCTGAATTAGTGGGAACACTCCAGGCACCAGCTAAGAATCCGGAGGCTGCTGTGATTGCAGGTGCAGCAGCCACATTTGCACCTACTCGCCGAAAAGGTGAACACATAGGGTCCAGGGGACAAAGAGTACATCGTCCAACAATACCCTCATTCACTGGCTTGGGACATTGGGTGGCAAGCGCCGAGGCAGGAGAGGTGATAGCCAGTGCAGAAAGACGGCCAGGAGAGGCATACATATAAGTGGAGTTCTGGACAGATGCCCGACTTGCTGGAGAGTTTTCTGAACTTCTTACCTGGAGGACACAGCAACCCGGCTGGGGTACCGAACCAGGGCCGCCATCAGGGCATTACTGCCCTGACTGGCGTATGGGGCCAGGTTCTGAGACGCAGGTTCAGTGTTCCCTATTGCCTTGCGGGCCACAGTTAAAGCCACCAGCCAATCGGAGGCTGTCATTCACCGGCGAGTGCGCGGTGAAACACTGGGAGACTGATCTTAGCCGCAGGATCGCAGCCAGGTAAGAAGAAAGTTTTTTTTTAATTGAAACCGGCAAGCCGCAATGTTTCAGGATAGAGACACATGGACGGGGGCAGTATTGGAGACAAGGGGCAATGTGAAGAAACCAGATTGTATCTTAATTTCCCAGACAACCATGTTTTTGGAAACCAAAAAGAACTGATTTTTTATCTGTAAATTGGCTTGTGAATGTAAGTGTTTATGGCTGGTGGGTCAAGAAGACAGACTTGCCAACTGATATACTATCTAACATAGTGTGTAAATCTGTAAAGGTACCATCACACTCAGCGACGCTGCAGCGATATAGACAACGAGCCGATCGCTGCAGCGTCGCTGTTTAGGTCGCTGGGGAGCTCTCACACAGACAGCTCTCTCTAGCGACCAACGATCAGGGGAACGACTTCGGCATCGTTGAAACTGTCTTCAACGATGCCGAAGTCCCCCTGCAGCACCCGGGTAACCAGGGTAAATATCGGGTTACTAAGTGCAGGGCCGCGCTTAGTAACCCGATATTTACCCTGGTTACCATTGTAAAAGTAAAAAAAAAACACTACATACTCACCTTCTGATGTCTGTCACGTCCCCCGGCGTCCACAGGGTTACGTGCTGCTGCCGAGAACTTCCTGCACTGACTGTGTCAGCGCCGGCCATAAAGCAGAGCACAGCGGTGACGTCACCGCTGTGCTTGTGCTCTGCTTTACTGCCGGCGCTGACACAGTCAGTGCAGGAAGCTCTGAGCAGCAGAGCGTAACCCTGTGGACGCCGGGGGACGTGACAGACATCAGAAGCTGAGTATGTTGTGTTTTTTTTTTCTTACTTTTACAATGGTAACAGGGTAAATATCGGGTTACTAAGCGCGGCCCTGCACTTAGTAACCCGATGTTTACCCTGGTTACAAGTGAACACATCGCTGGATCGGTGTCACACACACCGATCCAGCGATGACAGAGATCAAGCGACGAAATAAAGTTCTAGACTTCTAGCTCCGACCAGCGATATCACAGCGGGATCCAGATCGCTGCTGCGTGTCAAACACAACGAGATCGCTATCCAGGACGCTGCAACGTCACGGATCGTCGTCGTTCTCGCTGCAAAGTCGCTTAGTGTGAAGGTACCTTAATAGTGGCTGTACATAGGGTGTATTAAGCTTTGTTTATTGATGTGTTCTGATATGCTAATAGTGCTACTTAATCCCATCACCATTGTTTACCTTATCTTGATGTTGGACTGAAGGACCCTGGGTAATTCTAAAAATAGCTTACAGGTCTCAGGTATAAAAGAGACTTTTTTTCTTCTGGTAAGGGACTCTTCAGGATCTTAGCCAAGGGTCTGTCGGACGCGGCTGAAGAACACAGGACTGCTCTCGGATATATCCCTACGCTTGTCGTTACCTCCTCTCTGCGTGAATCCCACAGATGGATTCATACACATACTGACCAATGAACATGTTATTAAACCGCATTGAATCAAAGAGTGTTGTAGTTTTTTTAAAAAGTTACAATTTTATTTAACATATATGCCAACAGACAAAACATACAATTAAAATAGTGCTTCAAAACCGCTAAAATTCTATATTAATAGGTAAGCGTAAGGAATATATAAATCCAGGGAACATTCAATTATAAAAGTTTCCAATTTTTGTGAATAAATCAAAACCTTAAACAAGCATTATTGTTGAACAAACTTTTAGCATGGTAAACAACGCTGTAACAGTAACATTAATAGCTGTATCTAAATCATACAATAAGGTGCTCTATGGCAGCCGCATATCTACCAGAAAAAATTAGCTAAATACACATTGTTACTAAAGCATGCTTGTAACGCGGTCAGTACCGCTATTAACTAGCAACACTGGTAACTAAATATAAATCATGCAATGAGTCACGCTGTGACAGCCGTATTCCTACCCGAGATATCGCTAAATCAGCAGGGTTAAGGTACCTTCACACGAAACTACTTTACAACGAGAACGACAACGATCCGTGACGTTGCAGCGTCCTGGATAGCGATATCGTTGTGTTTGACACGCAGCAGCGATCTGGATCCTGCTGTGATATCGCTGGTCGTTGAATAAAGTTCAGAACTTTATTTGGTCGTCAGACCGGCGTGTATCGTCAGGTTTGACACCAAAAGCAACGATACCAGCGATGTTTTACGCTGGTAACCAGGGTAAATATCGGGTTACTAAGCGCAGGGCCACGCTTAGTAACCCGATGTTTACCCTGGTTACCAACGTAAAAGTAAAAAAACCAAACAGTACATATTCACCTGCGCGTCCCCTGCCGTCCGCTTCCTGCTCTGACTGAGCGACGGCCCTAAAGTGAAAGTAAAAGCACAGCAGTGACGTCACCGCTCTGCTGTTAGGACCGGCGCTCACACAGTACAGGAAGCGGACGCCGGGGGATGCGCAGGTGAGTATGTACTGTTTGTTATTTTTACTTTTACGCTGGTAACCAGGGTAAACATCGGGTTACTAAGCGCGGCCCTGCGCTTAGCAACCCGATGTTTACCCTGGTTACCCGGGGACCTCGGCATCGTTGGTCGCTGGAGAGCGGTCTGTGTGATAGCTCTCCAGCGACCAAACAGCGACGCTGCAGCGATCAGCATCGTTGTCGCTATCTGTTGTGAACTCCGTTTTCAGGCTCCCTCTTGTGGTCACAGATGGTATTGTGTGACTTTGGTTTTTTGGCTCCCCCTGGTGGTTTGGTTTATTATCCTGCGGGTCTGGCTGGATCAGCTGCCTCGTTATTCACCAGGGAGGCTCCTATTTAGCTCTGCTTCACTTCCACTAGTTGCCGGCTGTCAATGTATTCAGTGCTATTCTGATTACTCCTGATTATCTCGTTTTCTGCCTCTTCAGGATAAGCTAAGTTCTGTTTGAATATTTTTTGCTCATCTGCCTGCAATATGATTTCTGTGTATGATGAGTCTATTCCAGCTTGCTAATATGTGATTTCTTGTTGCTGGTAAACTCTGGGGTACGGAGTTGCTTCCCCTGCACCGTTAGTTGGTGCGGGGGCTCGAGCAATCTCTGCGTGGATATTTTGAATAGGGTTTTTTTATTGACCGCACAGTTCCCTTCCTATTTTCTGCTATCTTGTATTAGCGGGCCTCATTTGCTAAATCTAATTTCATCTCTGTGTTTGTGCTTTCCCCTTAACTCACCGTTAATATTTGTGGGGGGCTATTCTATATCTTTGGGGTCATTCCACTGAGGCAAGAGAGGACTTTCTTTCCCTCCAGGAATAGTCAGTTTCTCAGGCCGTGAAGAGACGTCTAGGATTTTCAGGTAACGTTCCACGGCTACCTATAGGTGTTTGCGGATAGGATCAGGTTGCGGTTAATCTAGTTACCACCTCCCCAGAGCTAGTCGTCTGTTCAGTTACTTAGCTAGTCCGACCTGCGATCCTTGCCACTAGGATCATAACAGTACAGCCGGCCGGTAAAGTGTTAATTACATGGCAGAAGCAGGAGAAAAGAAGCTTGGAGAAATTTTTTTTTTTTTTTGCTGCCGTGTGTCTAGCTGCTGTGTGTCTGGCTTCTATCCTCCTCTTAATCTTGGTGTGGCTCTGAGTTCAGCTGCTGATATGGATATCCAGAGTTTAGCCTCCAGTGTAGATCATCTTGCTGCAAGGGTACAAAGTATTCAGGATTTTGTTGTGCACAGTCCTATGTCAGAGCCTAGAATACCTATTCCAGAGTTGTTTTCTGGAGATAGATCTAGGTTCCTGAATTTTAAGAACAATTGCAAATTGTTTCTTTCTTTGAAACCTCGTTCTTCTGGGGATTCTGTTCAGCAAGTTAAGATTATTATTTCTTTCTTGCGTGGCGATCCTCAAGATTGGGCTTTCGCATTGGCTCCAGGGGATTCTGCATTGCTCAGTGTGGATGCGTTTTTTCTGGCCCTTGGATTGCTCTATGAGGAACCTAATCTTGAGAACCAGGCTGAAAAAGCGTTGTTGGCCCTCTCTCAGGGGCAAGATGATGCAGAGGTGTACTGCCAGAAATTTCGGAAATGGTCGGTGCTTACTCAATGGAATGAGTGTGCCCTGGCTGCAAATTTCAGAAAAGGTCTTTCTGAAGCCATTAAGAATGTCATGGTGGGGTTCCCTTCGCCTGCAGGTCTGAATGAGTCAATGACTCTGGCCATTCAGATTGATCGGCGTTTGCGGGAGCGCAAACCTGCGCACCATTTGGCGGTGTCTTCTGAACAGACACCTGAGTCTATGCAATGTGATAGAATTCTGACCAGAAGTAAACGGCAAAATTATAGACGGCAAAATGGGTTGTGCTTTTACTGTGGTGACTCAGCTCATGTTATCTCAGCATGCTCTAAGCGCACAAAAAAGATTGATAAATCTGTCACCATCGGTACTTTACAGCCTAAGTTCATTTTGTCTGTTACCCTGATTTGTTCCCTGTCATCTTACCCGGTTATGGCTTTTGTGGATTCAGGTGCTGCCCTGAGTCTGATGGATTTGTCATTTGCCAGGCGCTGTGGTTTTGTTTTGGAGCCTTTAAAATTCCCTATTCCACTAAGGGGAATTGATGCTACACCATTGGCTACGAATAAACCTCAGTACTGGACACAAGTGACCATGTGCATGACTCCTGTTCATCAGGAGGTGATTCGCTTTCTTGTATTGCATAATTTGCATGATGTTGTCGTGTTGGGCCTGCCATGGTTGCAGACTCATAATCCAGTCCTGG
Organism: Ranitomeya variabilis; assembly: GCF_051348905.1. NCBI lineage: Eukaryota > Metazoa > Chordata > Amphibia > Anura > Dendrobatidae > Ranitomeya > Ranitomeya variabilis. The sequence continues at coordinate 673,875,957 of NC_135235.1, read as the reverse complement.
ATTGGAAAGCAATGTCTGTGTCAAGTTGGGGTTGTCAGGGAATTCATGGCGACGCTCCTGTGGTGTCAATTGCTTCATCCACTCCTTCTGAGGTCCCTGCGTTTTTGTCGGATTACCAGGATGTATTTGATGAGCTCAAACTCAGTTCTCTACCTCCTCACAGGGATTGTGATTGTGCTATAAATTTGATTCCTGGTAGTAAGTTTCCTAAGGGACGACTTTTCAATTTGTCAGTGCCGGAGCATGCTGCTATGCGGAGTTATATAAAGGAGTCTTTGGAGAAAGGACTTATTCGCCCCTCCTCCTCCCCTCTTGGTGCGGGGTTCTTTTTTGTGGCTAAGAAGGATGGTTCCCTGAGACCTTGTATTGATTATCGCCTTCTAAACAAAATCACGGTTAAATTTCAGTATCCTTTGCCATTGTTATCTGATCTGTTTGCTCGCATTAGGGGGTCTAGTTGGTTCACCAAGATAGATCTTCGTGGTGCGTATAACCTTGTGCGTATTAAGCAGGGTGATGAATGGAAAACTGCATTTAATACGCCCGAAGGCCATTTTGAGTACTTGGTGATGCCTTTTGGACTTTCTAACGCTCCTTCTGTCTTTCAGTCCTTTATGCACGACATCTTCCGCGAATATCTGGATAAATTTATGATTGTGTATCTGGATGATATTCTGTTTTTTTCGGATGATTGGGAGTCCCATGTTAAGCAGGTCAGGATGGTGTTTCAGGTCCTGCGTGCCAATGCTTTATTTGTGAAGGGCTCAAAATGTCTTTTTGGAGTCCAGAAGGTTTCTTTTTTGGGTTTCATTTTTTCTCCTTCTGCTATTGAGATGGACCCAGTCAAGGTTCAGGCTATTCATGACTGGACTCAGCCTACATCTGTTAAGAGTCTTCAGAAGTTCTTGGGTTTTGCTAATTTTTACCGTCGCTTCATCGCTAATTTTTCTGGTGTTGTTAAGCCATTGACGGATTTGACCAAGAAGGGTTCTGATGTTACTAATTGGTCTCCTGCGGCTGTGGAGGCATTTCGGGAGCTGAAGCGCCGGTTTTCTTCGGCTCCGGTCTTATGTCAGCCAGACGTCTCCCTTCCTTTCCAGGTCGAGGTTGATGCTTCTGAGATTGGAGCGGGGGCTGTTTTGTTGCAGAGAAGCTCTGATGGCTCTGTGATGAAGCCATGTGCTTTCTTTTCAAGAAAGTTTTCGCCTGCCGAGCCGAATTATGATGTTGGTAATCGGGAGTTGTTGGCTATGAAGTGGGCATTTGAGGAGTGGCGACATTGGCTCGAGGGAGCTAAGCATCGTGTGGTGGTCTTGACTGATCACAAGAATTTGATTTATCTCGAGTCGGCCAAGCGGCTGAATCCTAGACAGGCTCGTTGGTCGTTGTTTTTCTCTCGTTTTGATTTCGTGGTCTCATACCTGCCTGGTTCGAAGAATGTGAAGGCTGATGCTCTTTCTAGGAGTTTTGTGCCTGACTCTCCTGTTGATTCAGAGCCAGCTGGTATCCTTAGAGAAGGGGTGATTTTGTCTGCCATCTCCCCAGATTTGCGACGAGTGCTGCAGGAGTTTCAGGTGGATAGACCTGACCGTTGCCCACTGGAGAGACTGTTTGTCCCGGATAGATGGACCAGCAGAGTTATTTCCGAGGTTCATTCTTCGGTGTTGGCAGGCCATCCTGGGATTTTTGGTACCAGAGATTTGGTGGCTAGGTCCTTCTGGTGGTCTTCCTTGTCACGGGATGTGCGTTCCTTTGTGCAGTCTTGTGGAATTTGTGCTCGGGCTAAGCCTTGCTGTTCTCATGCCAGTGGCTTGTTGTTACCTTTGCCTGTCCCGAAGAGGCCTTGGCGCACATTTCCATGGATTTTATTTCAGATCTCCCTGTCTCTCAGAGAATGTCTGTCATTTGGGTGGTGTGTGATCGTTTTTCTAAGATGGTCCATTTGGTGCCCTTGCCTAAGTTGCCTTCCTCCTCCGAGTTGGTTCCTTTGTTTTTTCAAAATGTGGTTCGTTTGCACGGGATCCCTGAAAATATTGTTCCCGACAGAGGATCCCAGTTTGTGTCTAGATTTTGGCGGACCTTTTGTGCTAAGATGGGCATTAATGTGTCTTTTTCGTCGGCCTTCCATCCTCAGACGAATGGCCAAACCGAGCGCACTAATCAGACTTTGGAAACCTATTTAAGATGTTTTGTTTCTGCTGATCAGGACGACTGGTTGACTTTTTTGCCATTGGCCGAGTTTGCCCTTAATAATCGGGCTAGTTCTGCTACTTTGGTTTCGCCTTTTTTTTGTAATTCAGGGTTTCATCCTCGTTTTTCCTTGGGTCAGGTGGAGCCTTCTGACTGTCCTGGAGTGGATGTTGTGGTGGATAGGTTGCATCAGATTTGGAATCATGTGGTGGACAATTTGAAGCTGTCACAAGAGAAGGCTCAGCGCTTTGCCAACCGCCGTCGCTGTGTGGGTCCCCGACTTCGCGTTGGGGACTTGGTGTGGTTGTCTTCTCGCTTTGTTCCTATGAAGGTCTCCTCTCCTTAGTTTAAGCCTCGGTTTATCGGTCCTTATAAGATTTTGGAAGTCCTTAACCCTGTGTCATTTCGTTTGGACCTCCCGGCATCGTTTGCTATTCATAATGTGTTCCATCGGTCGTTGTTGCGGAGGTATGTGGTGCCTGTGGTTCCTTCGGTTGAGCCTCCTGCCCCTGTGCTGGTTGAGGGAGAATTGGAATACGTGGTGGAGAAGATCTTGGATTCTCGTATTTCTAGACGGAGGCTTCAGTATTTGGTTAAGTGGAAAGGCTATGGTCAGGAGGATAATTCCTGGGTTGTCGCCTCTGATGTTCATGCGGCCGATTTGGTTCGTGCCTTCCATGTGGCTCACCCTGATCGCCCTGGGGGTTTTGATGAGGGTTCGGTGACCCCTCCTCAAGGGGGGGGTACTGTTGTGAACTCCGTTTTCAGGCTCCCTCTTGTGGTCACCGATGGTATTGTGTGACTTTGTTTTTTTGGCTCCCCCTGGTGGTTTGGTTTATTATCCTGCGGGTCTGGCTGGATCAGCTGCCTCGTTATTCACCAGGGAGGCTCCTATTTAGCTCTGCTTCACTTCCACTTGTTGCCGGCTGTCAATGTATTCAGTGCTATTCTGATTACTCCTGATTATCTCGTTTTCTGCCTCTTCAGGATAAGCTAAGTTCTGTTTGAATATTTTTTGCTCATCTGCCTGCAATATGATTTCTGTGTATGATGAGTCTAGTCCAGCTTGCTAATATGTGATTTCTTGTTGCTGGTAAGCTCTGGGGTACGGAGTTGCTTCCCCTGCACCGTTAGTTGGTGCGGGGGCTCGAGCAATCTCTGCGTGGATATTTTGAATAGGGTTTTTTTATTGACCGCACAGTTCCCTTCCTATTTTCTGCTATCTAGTATTAGCAGGCCTCATTTGCTAAATCTAATTTCATCTCTGTGTTTGTGCTTTCCCCTTAACTCACCGTTAATATTTGTGGGGGGCTATTCTATATCTTTGGGGTCATTCCACTGAGGCAAGAGAGAACTTTCTTTCCCTCCAGGAATAGTCAGTTTCTCAGGCCGTGAAGAGACGTCTAGGATTTTCAGGTAACGTTCCACGGCTACCTATAGTTGTTTGCGGATAGGATCAGGTTGCGGTCAATCTAGTTACCACCTCCCCAGAGCTAGTCGTCTGTTCAGTAACTTAGCTAGTCCGACCTGCGATCCTTGCCACTAGGATCATAACAGCTATGGCTGCAGCGTCGCTTCGTGTGAAGGTACCTTTACTGCGCAGGCTTGTAGCAGGATAAATAACGCTGTACTAGCAACATCAACAGCTGTGTACAAATCACACAGTGACTCACCTCATATACTGAGGCACCATATGCTAGCCACGTGCCTAACAATAGATATCCTTAAATAAGCAGTTTAGCCAAACAAGCTTATAACATAATAAAGAACGCTGTCACAGTAGCACTCACAGCTGTGTTGAAATCATGCAATCCGGCACCTTGTGACTGCCACAATCCTAAAAATACCTATTGAACCACAAATAAATTCTATAATGAAAACTTATGAATACATATTACTTGGATAAATGATATGCGCCGTGTCTGGCCAAATGGCACGCTACAGCTAGGCAAACCCCGACGCGCGTTTCGCGACAGCTTCCTCTTGGCGGCGTGTCCCGAGGTACGGGATCATAGAGTTTTTAAAGTCCCATAAACCAATCACATCCAACGGAGGCGGGCTTTATGTCAAAACGTCATTACTGCCCTGATATCGTCCGTCCCGTGGGGCAGAATTGCACAGGTTAGACAGAATGTCAGTAAGAGCAAATCCCGACTGAAGACCAAAACCAAGTTTGTACAATATTAAAGTGCACACAAACCCACTCAAGTTGGAAATGTGCCACCGGCATGCAAACCGCATTTGCAATAAGGCATGCTGATGGTATTAAGGCTGTAGGGTGGTATTTGAGATCAAGTAATCTGGATGGGAGACTGGTCTCATTATTATTGGAATTGCTGGATTTTGTTTTGTCACACATTTTTGTTTTTGGGCGGGGCATATATCTGCAGTTACAGGGCACTGCAATGGGGGCCTGCTGTGCCCCCTCCTATGCAAACCTGTTTTTGGGGGCTTGGGAGAGAGACATTTTCATGAGTAATCCCATCCCCCTTAGTCATCTCATCCAAGAGTGGATGAGATATATTGATGACATTTGGTTTGTATGGGAGGGGAGTATTGAGCATCTTCACACCTTCATGGCGGCCCTCAATTGCAATGATCTCAACATTAAATTGACATTCAAATTTGGTAGATCGTTTGATTTTCTTGACTTGCAGATACATGCCCGCCGGAGGGTGACATTGTCACTAAAGTCTTTAGGAAACCCACAGCAATGAATTCATTGCTTCACGCGGAATCTGCACATCTGCCGTCTACAATTAAAGGGATACCAGTTGGGCAATTTTTGCGGATTAGATGTATTTGCTCTAGAGATATCGATTTTGAAACTCAAGCTGGTGAGCTGACAGAAAGATTTTTACAACGAGGATACAACAAAAAAGCAATACATAAGGGCTTGACAAGGGCAAAAAAGACAACGAGAAATGCCCTATTATATAACAACAGTACCAGAATGAACAAGGATAACAAAGAACAGGTGAGGTTGATTACAGGCTACCATAATAAATGGCATCAATTCAGACAGATCAATGAGAAGCATTGGTCTGTTCTGCACACGGATCCGATTCTTAAACAAATTCTGTCCTCAAAACCATCTATAGTGGCTAAAAGATCCAGAAATATTCCTGATATTTTGGTGCACAGCCATTACGAACCAACTGTAAAAAATAAAGGGTTTAAGAATGATTTAAGCGGATTTTTTTCCATGTGGCCGGTGTAAGGCGTGTGCAAATTATGTGAAAGCTAAAAAATTCACTAATTTTGATGGTTCTAAAACCTATGATATTAGGAAATTCATCTCTTGCACTTCCAATGGAGTAATTTATCATCTGACCTGTTTATGTGGTAAGATCTATATAGGCCTCACTACGAGAGAATTAAAAATACGGATCCGCGAACACTATTTGGACATAGAAAAAGCCAAGACAGTGGAGGATATTGAGAGTCTTAAAACACTTCCAAGACATTACAAAAAATGTTATAATTGTGATCCGAGATCTATGAAAGTGAAAGCGATAGATCTGGTTAATGTGGGGCCTAGGGGAGGCGATTTAGCTAAAATGTTGGCTCAAGTTGAAAGCCGGTGGATCTACCGGTTGGGCACTTTAGCACCCCAGGGTCTGAACGAAAACATGGGTTTCAGCGCTTTTTTGTGATTCTTATGGTTCTTGTAATGTGTACTTTGTACTTTGTTTCATCGGTCAGTTTTATTTATATGTGTCCCTTGTAGGGTATTTTAGTATTTTTTTATTGCATTTAGTATTAGTGCTTGTTTTAATTGTTTTGTTTATTGTTTCATAGAGTTCTATGTTCCACCAAATTATCCAAGTGAATACTCCATGTTCAGCAATGAAGAGAGATCTTCTCAAATACATGTTGGCAAGGATAATAAAGAGCGAAGCTATACGTCCGATTCAAGTACTGGCTTATAGGGATGCTGAATCCACTCCTAATCTCGGGGAGAGAGGACTTAAGCTTGTTTTGGGAGTGCATGCCACACTGGACTTCTGAAGGACTTCAAGTCATAATACCCCATTTTTTTGTAGGGTGATTTATATCAACATGAACCTTTTTATTAATAAATATGGATTGTGCTATTTATGTTCTCTAATGGGATTTTAATTTATTATTTGTGCAAGCCATGTGGTATGTTTATTCCGGCTATTTGGGATATGGCGTCTACTAAATATTGATGTATTGTCTTTTTTTGTGTTAAATCCATTAGTTCTGTATAATCTAGGGATTCAGTTTACTTTATATTGGTTCCTTGGTGCTGTTACTAGGGAACTGACAGGGATAATTATGTATATGAATTAATTGGGTTTGAACGTAAATGTTAGTAGTAGTAATGATTATTTAGGGGTTTATGTACATTTTCATTTAATTATTGGTACCTTTTTGGTGGTCGTCTTTTCTTCACTATATTTGTACCTAATACATTCACATTGGTGTTTTTTTTTATATATCTGTCACTTCTGGTATATTCAATATTAATATATTTTTGTTATTGTTCACTTAATACTCTAGTGATTCATCATCACAGAATAATTACCTGTTTATGTATATGAATTAGTTGGGTTTGAATGTAAATGTTGGTAGTAGTAATGATTATTGAGGGTTTCACCAATATTTTCATTAAATTATTGGCACTGATTTTGGTGGTGTTTCTTTTTTCACAATAATTGCACCCGACACTTTCACAATGTCTGTTTTATTGAATTATTTTGTCACTTTTGGGGCATTTAATTATCTTAATATTATTTTCTTTGTTCACTTAATATGTTTGTAATTTATCACTACAGAGCAATTATTTATCTATTCACCATCACTCTTGTAGTATTAGTTGACTGTCAGCCGGGGATATGGTCCTTACTGGTAACCCCATCCTGCAGGGGGGGTTCCAGTGGTTCCTTTCTGGTCTGTGCTGAGAGGTCAGCAAACCTGTCTGTCACTTTTTCTGCCTATTTGTCACGCAATATATCATTATTTCGGGTGTTTACATTATATTTTAATTAGTCTTTGTACAGACTATGATGATTGAGTTTTGCGCATATGTATTGCTGCGTTTAGTTTTTTCTGTTAGCTCTATCCCATGTAGTTGAAGGATGTTGTAGCCTGTACTTATAGGAGTTGAATGTTTCTATCTGTTAAACTATATGCTATATGATAAGATGTAATCCACATTGGCTTGCTTTTTATAATGGAGTACTTCTATAGTGATTTAGTTCTGGTTATCTGCAAATGCGGTTTGCATGCCGGTGGCACATTTCCAACTTGAGTGGGCTTGTGTGCACTTTAATATCGTACAAACTTGGTTTTGGTCTTCAGTCGGGATTTGCTCTTACTTACATTCTGTCTAACCTGTGCAATTCTGCCCCACGGGACAGACAATAGCAGGGCTGTAATGACATTTTGACATAAAGCCCGCCTCCATTGGATGTGATTTGTTTATGGGACTTTAAAAACTCTATGATCCCGTACCTCGGGACACACCCCCAAGAGGAAGCTGTCACGAAACGCGCGTCGGGGTTTGCCTAGGTGTAGTGTGCCATTTGGCCAGACACGGCGCATATCATTTATCCAGGTAATATGTATTCAGAAGTTTTCATTATAGAATTTATTTGTGGTTCAATAGGTATTTTTAGGATTGTGGCAGTCACAAGGTACCGGATTGCATGATTTCAACACAGCTGTGAGTGCTACTGTGACAGCGTTCTTTATTATGTTATAAGCTTGTTTGGCTAAACTGCTTATTTAAGGATATCTATTGTTAGGAACGTGGCTAGCATATGGTGCCTCAGTATATGAGGTAGTCACTGTGTGATTTGTACACAGCTGTTGATGTTGCTAGTATAGCGTTATTTATCCTGCTACAAGCCTGCGCAGTAACCCTGCTGATTTAGCGATATCTCGGGTAGGAATACGGCTGTCACAGCGTGACTCATTGCATGATTTATATTTAGCTACCAGTGTTGCTAATTAATAGCGGTACTGACCGCGTTACAAGCATGCTTTAGTAACAATGTGTATTTAGCTAATTTTTTTCTGGTAGATATGCGGCTGCCATAGAGCACCTTATTGTATGATTTAGATACAGCTATTAATGTTACTGTTACAGCGTTGTTTACCATGCTAAAAGTTCGTTCAACAATAATGCTTGTTTAAGGTTCCCTGGATTTATATATTCCTTACGCTTACCTATTGACATAGAATTTTAGCGGTTTTGAGGCACTATTTTAATTGTATATTTTGTCTGTTGTCATATATGTTAAATAAAATTGTAACTTTTTAAAAAAAACTACAACACTCTTTGATTCAATGCGGTTTAATAACATGTTCATTGGTCAGTATGTGTATGAATATATTTTGAGTGTTTCCCATCCCTAGAGTGGGGAAATGGGACTGGGTTATATGTTTATACCATAGATGGAGTAGCGACCCTTGTAGCTCGGACGTAACATCTACCACTATCTCGGCGAGTCAGCGGAAGAGTGAGGCCCTGTAATGTGCCTCTTGGGGTAATTTGTGGGATTGTTCTGTTTGCTATGGTGTGTTGTGGTTCAATAAAGTATTGCCACACTGTTTTACCTTAACCCTGTGTTGTCTGTGTAGTGTAATGCCCATCGGGAGATAGAGCGGGCGTTCAGTGGTATGAGCACTTGTCCATGCAGTCTTGCTAAAGACAGCCGGGCCAGCGGACGAGAGCACCCACCGACCCAGTTTCTCCACAATTGGTGGCAGAAGTGGGACACTACTTAGCCCAGCAGAACCAGGGAGCTGCAGGGGATTGGTGTTCGTAGATACCATCCAGGGCTTCACAACCAGGGAGGCATACAGACAGACCCAGCAGACCATTGATGAGGCATACACTGTAGGCTTCGGACGCCACATGTCCAACCCTACCAACTCGGTCTTGGGAAGAGGACCAGAGTGGATTTATAGCCGTAACAAGAAATGTCAACTACAGGAGCTGTGCCAGCTTCGACGGATTGAATACCGGACCACGGACACTCGGTCGGATTTGATCTAGAATTAATTTGTTGGGATGCCCAGATCGTTGTCGAGGATGATGAAGACTCTGCTGAGATGGACCCAGCGGAATTGCCAAAGCCAGGACCCTGTGCCGGTCTGGAATCTACCCAGTCACCTGCAGCCCGAATCCAGGAGTTGTTGGTTGTATTGGGACCTAGAGCCTCAAGTGGCGAAAGAGCTTGTATTATGGAATCAGTTTTGGGAGTTCCAGTACCCCTACAGCCAGCATCGAACCCTAACCCCATGGTAATCCCCCAACAAGGAACACAGCTCCGTTACAGAGACGTGCCAGTGTTTAATGAGTCCAACACCAAAGCCGATGAACATCTGCAAGATTTTGAGACTTTAATGCTGATGCACCAGGTGCCCATAGCTGACTGGGCTAAATACCTGTGGACTAGTTTGACTGGTCGGGCACGGGATGCTTCCCGGTCACTTGGGCCTCAATACTGCCAGGATTATGGAACTATTAAGGACACCCTGCTGTCACTTTTTACCATCAACCCCAAGAGGTATCACACCAAGTTCCGGACATTGTCTAGCCAGGGGGTCTCCTATGTAGAATTTGGCAGTCAACTCCGGAGACACTGCAACCGCTAGCTTGACAGTAGGGCTGCCCACTCTGTTGCTGCCCTTCGGCACGTGATAGTGCTTGAGCAACTTATGGAGAAGATGGCCCCAGAAATTCGAGAGTGGGTAGCCAACCGGAAGCCTGACACTCCAGAGCAAGCAGCCCAATTGGCTGATGAATTTACAGCCAACTGACCTCGCTGGAGACCCGATATGCCCACCAATCCAAGAAGACCCTTCAACCAAAGTTTTGACCGACAACCAGGACCAAGGGTTACCAACAGTACCTGTGAGTTGCCCAACCCATGGCGCTGCTATACATGTGGGCGCCTTGGACACATTGCCAAAGATTGTTCCCAGGGCTGGGGCCCCATGCTTTTAGCCTGATTGCCAGCTCAGCCGGTCAACATCTGCCAACACCAGCCAGCAGGTTTGGAGGGATGCTATTCCCAGGATACACCAGTAACAGTGATATATCCTGTCCATACTACACAGCGCATTGGCCAGCCTACACCAGCCAACCTCATATGCCACATCCAGCCAGTCAAGGTCGGTAATATCCAGGCCCAGGGACTTCGGGACACTGGGTCCTCCATCACACTGGTTAGCCCAGATATTGTCCCACCAGAACACCATTTACCAGGTCGCCAAGTGACCATCTCCCTGGCTGGAGGTCAGCGCTCAGACATCCCTCTAGGCCGTGTGCAGCTGGACTGAGGTACTGACCAGGGAGAGGTTGAAGTGGGACTCATTGATGGCCTCCCCACACCTGTTATTTTGGGGAATGACCTCGGACAAGGACTGTCCAGCCAATTTGTTACTGTCATCACCCTTGGCCAAGCCAAGAAATACCCTGATGTGGATCCTTCTACCATCCATCCAGAGGATACCCAACACTCCAAGCCCCCATCAACCCCTCTGAGCCGACGGCGGTAAGTCCACTTGACCAGACTGTTGTCATTGACTGGGGGGAGACAGATCGCAAAGAGTTTAGGGAAGCCCAACTCAAAGATCCCACCCTAGAATTTGCCCGCAGTACAGCCGCTCGACCTGAGGAAACAAATCAGGGAGAGATGTATAGATGGGAAAATGGGCTGCTATATAGGGAAAAGCCTGCATGATGCCCAGAGAAACCCTGGACCCATGTCTATCAGCTCTTGGTACCTCAGCAGTATGGGCCCCAACTCCTGCACTTGGCACATGATGTTCCTGCAGCTGGGCACATGGGGGTGAGAAAGACCCGGGCTCGACTACTGTTTAGTTTATTTTGGCCAAAGGTTGCTCAAGAGGTGCGGAAATACTGAGCTTCTTGTCCAGTTTGTCAATGGATGGGGGGAGCACCCTGTCATGCCCCGCTCCAATCCATGCCCTTGATAGGTGAACCGTTCCAGAGGGTTGCCATCGATTTAGTGGGTCCTTTAGCTATCCCCAGCCGCAGCAGAAAGAAGTTCATCCTCACCCTGGTTGACTTTGCCACCTGCTATCCAGAGGCCATTGCCCTGTCATCCATAGATGCAGAGCACATGGCTCAAGCTCTACTGGACATTTTTAGTCGAGTAGGGTTTCCACAGGAGGTATTGACCGACCAGGGGACCCAGTTCCAAAGTGAGCTGATTCAGACCCTGTGGGAGAAGCATGGTGTCCGCCCCATGCGCAACACCCCCTACCACCCTGAAACTAATGGGCTGTGTAAACGTTTCAATGGAATGCTCAAGCAGCTCATTAGTCGGTATGTGGAGTCCGAGGGAGGGGACTGGGAGAAAAACCTGCAGCAGCTCCTGTTCGCCTACCGGGAGGTGCCGTAGGATTCTTCCGGGTTCTCTCCTTTTGAAATGCTGTATGGCCGAAAAGTACGAGGGTCGTTAGAGCTAGTAAGAGGGAGTTGGGAGGGCACTTTTGCCACAGAAGATCTGGACCAGATTCCGGACTTATTGGTGGAATCCAAAAGAGGAATGGGGGTAGCAGATGTCCCATGGGGGAGTGGCTTGGTCCATCACAGAAGCAAGAAATGACAGAACTGCTTGGAACATATGGCTCCCTGTTCACAAGTCAGCCTGGTCGAACTCCCTTGGTCCAGCATCATGTCAACACTGGGGTAGCCACACCACTCAGACAACCAGCCTACCAGGTGACACCTCCAGTGTTGGCAATGATGAAGGCCAAAGTGGATGACATGTTGAATATGGGGGTCATAGTTCCTTCCCATAGCCCATGGGCAGCCAGTGTAGTGTTGGTGCCCAAGAAAGACAAGAGTACTCGCTTTTGTGTGGACTATAGGCTACTCAATGAGGTCACCATTACTGATGCGTACCCCATGCCTCGGGGGGATGAACTACTAGACAGATTAGGCAGATCTCGGTTCATATCTACCATCGATTTGAGCAAGGGATACTGGCAGATCCCACTCACAAAGGAGGCTCAAGAGAAGTCGGCATTCATCACCCCTTTTGGCCTCTATGAATTTACCAGCATGCCCTTTGGGATGAAGAATGCCCCGGCAACCTTCCAAAGGATGGTGGACCAGTTACTAGAGGGATGTCAGAGGTATGCCCAAGCCTACCTGGATGACATTGCTATCTTCAGCGACATCTGCGAAGAGCATCTTCAACATGTGTCACAGGTAAAGTTGAGCGACTTTTGCTTTTTTAGGATCGAGTCGGGTTTTGCGAAACCCGACTTTGGCAAAAGTCGGTTCGGATGAAATCGTCCGACTATTGCGAAAAGTCGGGGATCTGACCGAAACACGAAACCCAATGCAAGTCAATGGGGAATCAAAGTCGGCAGTGAGTGGTGGACAGGAAAACACCTACAGTGCCCATTTTAATGCCCAAAACATCAATTCTTGTTACTTAAGCTTGTCAATCTTAATTTACCTTATAACAATAGTTAGGGATTGGAAATTGGGGTCATTTGGCTAAGTTTTTCGTGGGCCCAGGAAACGGGGACAACGTCACGGCGGTGGAGCAGGGAGAGGTAAGTATTTCAACTTTGCAAGTGCTGTGATCCTGATCAAGCAGGGGGGGCACTCATTCGCATTGGCACTGGCACAGGGCACCTCAAAGTACGGCGGTGTGTTTGCATGGCGGGGGGCGCCTCCCACCGGCAACGACACTTTTGCATACTCTAAGGGGCCCTGTGCCAGTGACATCGCCAATGAGTATGCCCCCCCACCTGATGAAGGAACCTGCACTTTCATCTGCACCTTCCTCTTTGTCACCGTGTAAGGTGGTATAGTATACGGGAAGGGGAACCTGACTTTCAGCAGGGTCAGATTGTGGCTGTGTAGCGTGCAAGGGGAATGTAGTGGTCTGGGTCAATGTACCACAAGACTCATCTAGCACAAGCTGGGCAATGGGCAGGATGAGGAGGAAACACAGATATAGGCCCAAATAATAAAGTGGGCTAAATGCAGTTCAAAATTGGTAACAGGACTAACCAGGCGGCATTGCTTTGTTCAGTGGAGTAGAAAACCCAGGAGTGGCAGACACCGATAGTAGGGCCCAACCACACTAGTAGGCCAAATGAAGTTTAATATTAAAAATGTAGGCCGAAAGCCTGAAGATTGAAGCTCAGGAAAATAACACAGGACAACACCAAGGTGCGGCAGACACCGTTACTAGGCCCAACCAAACTAGTAGCCCAAATGCAGTTTAAAATTCTAAATACAGGCCGAAAGCCTGAAGATTGCAGCTCAGGAGAAAAGCACAGGAGAACACCAAGGCGCGGCAGACACCGTTAGTAGGCCCACCCAAACTAGTAGCCCAAATGCAGTTTAAAATTCTAAATACTGGCCGAAAGCCTGAAGATTGAAGCTCAGCTTTTTTCCGTGGAGGACAACACTAAGGAGCGGCAGACACCGTTAGTAGGCCCACCCAAACTAGTAGCCCAAATGCAGTTTAAAATTCTAAATACAGGCCGAAAACCTGAAGATTGAAGCTCAGCTTTTTTCCGTGGAGGACAACACCAAGGAGCGGCAGACACCATTAGTAGGCCCACCCAAACTAGTAGCCCAAATGCAGTTTAAAATTCTAAATACAGGCCGAAAGCCTGAAGATTGAAGCTCAGCTTTTTTCCGTGGAGGACAACACCAAGGAGCGGCAGACACCGTTAGTAGGCCCACCCAAACTAGTAGCCCAAATGCAATTTAAACTTCTAAATACAGGCCGAAAGCCTGAAGATTGAAGCTCAGCTTTTTTCCGTGGAGGACAACACCAAGGAGCGGCAGACACCGTTAGTAGGCCCACCCAAACTAGTAGCCCAAATGCAGTTTAAACTTCTACATACAGGCCGAAAGCCTGAAGATTGAAGCTCAGGAAAACAAAACAGGAGAAAACCCAGGAGCGGCAGACACAGTTAGTAGGCCCAACCACACAAGTAGGCCCAATGCAGTTTAATATTAAAAATATAGGCCAAAAGCCTGAAGATTGAAGCTCAGGAAAACCAAACAGAAGAACACCAAGGAGCGGCAGACACCGTTTTAGGGCCCAACCACACTAGTAGGCCCAATGCAGTTTAATATAAAAAATATAGGCCGAAAGCCTGAAGATTGAAGCTCAAGAAAACCAAACAGGAGAAAACCCAGGAGCGGCAGACACCTTTATTAGGGCCCAACCACACTAGTAGGCTCAATGCAGTTTAATATTAAAAATATAGGCCGAAAGCCTGAAGATTGAAGCTCAGGAAAACCAAACAGGAGAATACCAAGGAGCGGCAGACACCGTTTTAAGGGCCCAACCACACTAGTAGGCCCAATGCAGTTTAATATTAAAAATATAGGCCGAAAGCCTGAAGATTGAAGCTCAGGAAAACAAAACAGGAGAAAACCCAGGAGCGGCAGACACCGTTAGTAGGGCCCAAACAAACTAGTAGGCCCAATGCAGTTTAATATTAAAAATATAGGCCGAAAGCCTGAAGATTGAAGCTCAGGAAAACCAAACAGGAAAACACCAAGGAGCGGCAGACACCTTTTTAAGGGCCCAACCACATAGTTATTAAGGTTGAAGGAAGACTTTAAGTCCATCTAGTTCAACCCATAGCCTAACATGCCCTAACATGTTGATCCAGGGGAAGGCAAAAAAAACCCATGTGGTAAGAGTAAGCTCCACCATGGGGAAAAAAATTCCTTCCTGACCCCACATACGGAAATCAGACTAGTTCCCTGGATCAACGCCTTATCAAGGAACCACACTAGTAGGCCCAATGCAGTTTAATATTAAAAATATAGGCAGAAAGCCTGAAGGTTGAAGCTCAAGAAAACCAAACAGGAGAAAACCCAGGAGCGGCAGACACCGTTATTAGGGCCCAACCACACTAGTAGGCCCAATACAGTTTAATATTAAAAATATAGGCCGAAAGCCTGAAGATTGAAGCTCAGGAGAAAAGCACAGGAGAACACCAAGGAGCGGCAGACACCGTTAGTAGGCCCACCCAAACTAGTAGCCCAAATGCAGTTTAAAATTCTAAATACAGGCCGAAAGCCTGAAGATTGAAGCTCAGCTTTTTTCCGTGGAGGACAACACCAAGGAGCAGAAGACACCGTTAGTAGGCCCACCCAAACTAGTAGCCCGAATGCAGTTTAAAATTCTAAATACAGGCCGAAAGCCTGAAGATTGAAGCTCAGCTTTTTTCCGTGGAGGACAACACCAAGGAGCAGAAGACACTGTTAGTAGGCCCACCCAAACTAGTAGCCCGAATGCAGTTTAAAATTCTAAATACAGGCCGAAAGCCTGAAGATTGAGGCTCAGGAAAATAACACAGGACACCACCAAGGTGTGGCAGACACCGTTAATAGGCCCAACCAAAGTAGTAGGCCAAATGCAGTTTAATATTTAAAATGTAGGCCGAAAGCCTGAAGATTGAAGCTCAGCTTTTTTCCGTGGAGGACAACACCAAGGAGCAGCAGACACCGTTAGTAGGCCCACCCAAACTAGTAGCCCAAATGCAGTTTAAAATTCTAAATACAGGCCAAAAGCCTGAAGATTGAAGCTCAGGAAAATAACACAGGACACCACCAAGGTGCGGCAGACACCGTTAATAGGCCCAACCAAAGTAGTAGGCCAAATGCAGTTTAATATTTAAAATGTAGGCCGAAAGCCTGAAGATTGAAGCTCAGGAAAACAAAACAGGAGAAAACCCAGGAGCGGCCGACACCGTTAGTAGGGCCCAACCACACTAGTAGGCCCAATGCAGTTTAATATTAAAAATATAGGCCGAAAGCCTGAAGATTGAAGCTCAGCTTTTTCAGTGGAGGACAGCGGTATTGAGTCGCGCAGACAGACAAAGGTAGTATGCGTTAAATAAAAAAGTTGGTTCTATGCAGTTTTAAATTGGTTACAGGGGTACACAGGCAGCATTGGTTGGGTCAGCGGAGGACGATTGGAAGGAGGGACCGCAGACAGACTTAGTAGGCCTAAAATAAAAAAGTAGGCTCTATGCGGGTTTAAATAGGTTACAGGGGTACACAGGCAGCATGGGTGTGGTCAACGGAGGACGATTGCAAGGAGTGGCGCAGACTTACTAGGCCTAAAATAAAAAAGTAGGCTCTATGCAGGTTTAAATAGGTTACAGGGGTACACAGGCAGCATTGGTGTGGTCAGCGGAGGACGATTGCAAGGAGGGACCGCAGACAGACTTACTAGGCCTAAAATTAAAAAGTAGGCTCTATGCAGGTTTAAATAGGTTACAGGGGTACACAGGTAGCATTGGCATGGTCAGCGGAGGACGATTGCAAGGAGGGACCGCAGACAGACTTACTAGGCCTAAAATAAAAAAAGTAGGCTCTATGCAGGTTTAAATAGGTTACAGGGGTACACAGGCAGCATTGGTGTGGTCAGCGGAGGACGATTGCAAGGAGGGACCGCAGACAGACTTACTAGGCCTAAAATAAAAAAGTAGGCTCTATGCAGGTTTAAATAGGTTACAGGGGTACACAGGCAGCATTGGTGTGGTCAGCGGAGGACGATTGCAAGGAGGGACCGCAGACCGACTTACTAGGCCTAAAATAAAAAAGGAGTCTCTATGCAGGTTTAAATAGGTTACAGGGGTACACAGGCAGCAATGGTGTGTTCAGCGGAGGACGATTGCACCGAGGGGCAGACCCAGTTAGTAGGGCCAAAAAAATAATAGGCAAAATGCAGTTAAAAATAGGTTACAGGAGTACGCAGGCGGCCTAGCTTTGTTCAGTGGAGGACAACTGTAAGGAGTGTCTGACACAGTTAGTAGGCCAAAATAATAAACTGAGGTTAATGTCTTGCAAAAAAAAATTTCACAAATAAACAGGTGGCATACCTAGGTACAGGGGTGGGCTCCTCTGCTGACTTGCAGACAGTGGTAGTTGGCTGTTGTGAATTTGCTTTTTGCTCCCTCTAGTGGTTACTAGTTTTTTGACTCTGGTTTTTCTGTCATTCCTTTTATCCGCACCTGGGTCGTTAGTTAGGGGTGTTGCTATATAAGCTCCCTGGACCTTCAGTTCAATGCCTGGCAACGTAGTTATCAGAGCTAGTCTGCTGTGCTCTTGTCTACTGATCCTGGTTCCAGTTATATCAGCTAAGTCTGCCTTTTGCTTTTTGCTATTTGTTTTGGTTTTGTATTTTTGTCCAGCTTGTCCCAATCTATATCCTGACCTTTGCTGGAAGCTCTAAGGGGCTGGTGTTCTCCCCCCGGACCGTTAGACGGTTCGGGGGTTCTTGAATTTCCAGTGTGGATTTTGATAGGGTTTTTGTTGACCATATAAGTTACCTTTCTTTATTCTGCTATCAGTAAGCGGGCCTCTCTGTGCTAAACCTGGTTCATTTCTGTGTTTGTCATTTCCTCTTACCTCACCGTCATTATTTGTGGGGGGCTTCTATCCAGCTTTGGGGTCCCCTTCTCTGGAGGCAAGAAAGGTCTTTGTTTTCCTCTACTAGGGGTAGCTAGATTCTCCGGCTGGCGCGTGTCATCTAGAATCAACGTAGGAATGATCCCCGGCTACTTCTAGTGTTGGCGTTAGGAGTAGATATATGGTCAACCCAGTTACCACTGCCCTATGAGCTGGATTTTTGTATTCTGCAGACTTCCACGTTCCTTTGAAACCCTCGCCATTGGGGTCATAACAGTTTGCCAGGCCAGTATTAAATGTTTAATGCATTGCAGAAGAGGGATTATAAGAAAGAAGATTCTGAGTTTTTTTTTTCTCCTTCCCCTTTACCTCAGAGTGGCTATGCTTGCTGCAGACATGAATGTCCAGACCTTGATTACAAGTGTGGACCAGCTGGCTACTCGTGTGCAGGGCATACAAGACTATGTTATCAGAAATCCTAGGTCAGAACCTAAAATACCGATTCCTGAACTGTTTTCCGGAGACAGGTTTAAGTTTAGGAATTTCGTGAATAATTGTAAATTGTTTTTGTCCCTGAGACCCTGTTCATCAGGAGATTCTGCTCAGCAAGTAAAAATTGTTATTTCGTTCTTACGGGGCGACCCTCAGGATTGGGCTTTTTCGCTGGCGCCAGGAGATCCGGCATTGGCTGATCTTGATGCGTTTTTTCTGGCGCTCGGTTTACTTTATGAGGAACCCAATCTTGAGATTCAGGCAGAAAAGGCCTTGCTGTCTATGTCTCAGGGGCAGGACGAGGCTGAAGTGTATTGCCAAAAATTTCGGAAATGGTCCGTGCTGACACATTGGAACGAGTGTGCACTGGCCGCTAATTTTAGAAATGGCCTTTCTGAAGCCATTAAGAATGTTATGGTGGGTTTTCCCATTCCCACAGGTCTGATTGATACTATGGCACTGGCTATTCAAATTGACCGGCGGTTGCGGGAGCGCAAAACCGCAAATTCCCTCATGGTGTTGTCTGAACAGACACCTAATTCAGTGCAATGTGATAGAAAAACCGCAAATTCCCTCATGGTGTTGTCTGAACAGACACCTGATTTAATGCAATGTGATAGAATCCTGACTAGAAATGAGCGGAAAATTCATAGACGCCGGAATGGCTTGTGCTACTACTGTGGTGATTCTACACATGTTATTTCAGCATGCTCTAAACGTATAGCTAAGGTTGTTAGTCCTGTCACCGTTGGTAATTTGCAACCTAAATTTATTCTGTCTGTAACTTTGATTTGCTCACTGTCATCTTATCCTGTCATGGCGTTTGTAGATTCAGGTGCTGCCCTGAGTCTCATGGATCTCTCATTTGCTAAGCGCTGTGGATTTACTCTTGAACCATTAGAAAATCCTATTCCTCTTAGGGGTATTGATGCTACACCATTGGCAGCAAATAAACCGCAGTATTGGACTCAGGTTACCATGTGCATGACTCCTGAACACCGCGAGGTGATACGTTTCCTGGTTTTACATAAAATGCATGATTTGGTCGTTTTAGGGCTGCCATGGTTACAGACCCATAATCCAGTCCTGGACTGGAAGGCTATGTCAGTCTCAAGTTGGGGCTGTCGTGGTATTCATGAGGATTCCCTGCCTGTGTCTATTGCTTCTTCTACGCCTTCGGAAGTTCCGGAGTATTTGTCTGATTATCAGGATGTCTTCAGTGAGTCTGAGTCCAGTGCACTGCCTCCTCATAGGGACTGTGACTGTGCTATAGATTTGATCCCAGGCAGTAAATTTCCTAAGGGAAGACTGTTTAATCTGTCGGTACCTGAACATACCGCTATGCGTTCATATATCAAGGAGTCTCTGGAAAAAGGACATATTCGTCCGTCTTCTTCCCCTCTTGGTGCGGGATTCTTTTTTGTGGCAAAAAAGGACGGATCTTTGAGACCTTGTATTGATTATCGGCTTTTAAATAAGATCACTGTCAAATTTCAGTATCCTTTACCGCTGTTGTCTGACTTGTTTGCCCGGATTAAGGGTGCCAAGTGGTTCACCAAGATAGACCTTCGTGGTGCGTACAACCTTGTGCGCATTAAGCAAGGTGATGAATGGAAAACCGCATTCAATACGCCCGAAGGTCATTTTGAGTACTTGGTGATGCCTTTTGGGCTCTCCAATGCGCCTTCAGTTTTTCAGTCCTTTATGCATGACATTTTCCGGAAGTATCTGGATAAATTTTTGATTGTTTATCTGGATGATATTTTGGTTTTTTCTGATAATTGGGATTCGCATGTGGAGCAGGTCAGGTTGGTCTTTAAAATTTTGCGTGAAAATTCTTTGTTTGTCAAGGGCTCAAAGTGTCTCTTTGGTGTACAGAAGGTTCCCTTTTTGGGGTTCATTTTTTCCCCTTCTGCTGTGGAGATGGACCCAGTCAAGGTCCGAGCTATTCTTGATTGGACTCAGCCCTCGTCAGTTAAGAGTCTTCAGAAGTTCTTGGGCTTCGCTAACTTCTACCGTCGTTTTATCGCTAATTTTTCTAGCATTGTGAAACCTTTGACGGATATGACCAAGAAGGGCTCCGATGTAGCTAACTGGGCTCCTGCTGCCGTGGAGGCTTTCCAGGAGTTGAAACGCCGGTTTACTTCGGCGCCTGTTTTGTGCCAGCCTGACGTCTCACTTCCCTTTCAGGTTGAGGTGGATGCTTCGGAGATTGGGGCAGGGGCCGTTTTGTCGCAGAGAGGCCCTGGTTGCTCTGTTATGAAGCCTTGTGCCTTTTTCTCTAGGAAGTTTTCGCCTGCCGAGCGAAATTATGATGTGGGCAATCGGGAGTTGTTGGCCATGAAATGGGCATTTGAGGAGTGGCGTCATTGGCTCGAGGGTGCTAAGCATCGTGTGGTGGTCTTGACTGATCACAAAAATCTGATGTATCTCGAGTCTGCTAAACGCCTTAATCCGAGACAGGCCCGCTGGTCATTGTTTTTCTCCCGCTTTGATTTTGTTGTCTCGTATTTACCAGGTTCAAAGAATGTGAAGGCCGATGCTCTTTCTAGGAGCTTTGTGCCTGATGCTCCTGGAGTCGCTGATCCTGTTGGTATTCTTAAAGATGGAGTTATCTTGTCAGCTATTTCTCCGGATCTGCGACGTGTGTTGCAGAGATTTCAGGCTGATAGGCCTGAGTCTTGTCCACCTGACAGACTGTTTGTCCCGGATAAGTGGACCAGCAGAGTCATTTCCGAGGTTCATTCCTCGGTGTTGGCAGGTCACCCGGGAATTTTTGGCACCAGAGATCTGGTGGCCAGGTCCTTTTGGTGGCCTTCCTTGTCAAGGGATGTGCGGTCATTTGTGCAGTCCTGTGGGACTTGTGCTCGAGCTAAGCCTTGCTGTTCTCGTGCCAGCGGTTTGCTCTTGCCCTTGCCTGTCCCGAAGAGACCTTGGACACATATCTCCATGGATTTCATTTCTGATCTTCCGCTATCTCAGGGCATGTCCGTTGTCTGGGTGATATGTGATCGCTTCTCCAAGATGGTCCATTTGGTTCCTTTGCCTAAGCTGCCTTCCTCTTCCGATCTGGTTCCTGTGTTTTTCCAGAACGTGGTTCGTTTGCACGGCATCCCTGAGAATATTGTGTCAGACAGAGGATCCCAGTTCGTTTCCAGGTTCTGGCGATCCTTTTGTAGTAGAATGGGCATTGATTTGTCGTTTTCGTCTGCTTTCCATCCTCAGACTAATGGACAGACGGAGCGAACCAATCAGACTTTGGAGGCTTATTTGAGGTGTTTTGTCTCTGCTGATCAGGACGATTGGGTGACATTCTTGCCGTTGGCTGAGTTTGCCCTTAATAATCGGGCTAGTTCCGCCACCTTGGTTTCGCCTTTTTTCTGCAACTCTGGATTCCATCCTCGCTTTTCTTCGGGTCATGTGGAGCCTTCTGACTGTCCTGGGGTGGATTCTGTGGTGGATAGGTTGCAGCAGATCTGGAATCATGTGGTGGACAACTTGAAGTTGTCACAGGAGAAGGCTCAGCGCTTTGCCAACCGCCGCCGCGGTGTGGGTCCCCGACTACGCGTTGGGGATTTGGTGTGGCTTTCTTCCCGCTTTGTTCCTATGAAGGTCTCCTCTCCCAAATTTAAACCTCGTTTTATTGGGCCTTACAAGATATTGGAAATCCTTAATCCTGTATCTTTTCGTCTGGATCTTCCTGTGTCGTTTGCTATTCACAATGTATTTCATAGGTCCTTGTTGCGGCGGTACATTGTGCCTGTAGTTCCTTCTGCTGAGCCTCCTGCTCCGGTGTTGGTTGAGGGCGAGTTGGAGTACGTGGTGGAGAAGATCTTGGATTCTCGCCTCTCCAGGCGGAGGCTTCAGTACCTGGTCAAGTGGAAGGGCTATGGTCAGGAGGATAATTCCTGGGTGGTCGCCTCTGATGTTCATGCGGCCGATTTAGTTCGTGCCTTTCATGCCGCTCATCCTGATCGCCCTGGTGGTCGTGGTGAGGGTTCGGTGACCCCTCACTAAGGGGGGGGTACTGTTGTGAATTTGCTTTTTGCTCCCTCTAGTGGTTACTAGTTTTTTGACTCTGGTTTTTCTGTCATTCCTTTTATCCGCACCTGGGTCGTTAGTTAGGGGTGTTGCTATATAAGCTCCCTGGACCTTCAGTTCAATGCCTGGCAACGTAGTTATCAGAGCTAGTCTGCTGTGCTCTTGTCTACTGATCCTGGTTCCAGTTATATCAGCTAAGTCTGCCTTTTGCTTTTTGCTATTTGTTTTGGTTTTGTATTTTTGTCCAGCTTGTCCCAATCTATATCCTGACCTTTGCTGGAAGCTCTAAGGGGCTGGTGTTCTCCCCCCGGACCGTTAGACGGTTCGGGGGTTCTTGAATTTCCAGTGTGGATTTTGATAGGGTTTTTGTTGACCATATAAGTTACCTTTCTTTATTCTGCTATCAGTAAGCGGGCCTCTCTGTGCTAAACCTGGTTCATTTCTGTGTTTGTCATTTCCTCTTACCTCACCGTCATTATTTGTGGGGGGCTTCTATCCAGCTTTGGGGTCCCCTTCTCTGGAGGCAAGAAAGGTCTTTGTTTTCCTCTACTAGGGGTAGCTAGATTCTCCGGCTGGCGCGTGTCATCTAGAATCAACGTAGGAATGATCCCCAGCTACTTCTAGTGTTGGCGTTAGGAGTAGATATATGGTCAACCCAGTTACCACTGCCCTATGAGCTGGATTTTTGTATTCTGCAGACTTCCACGTTCCTCTGAGACCCTCGCCATTGGGGTCATAACAGTTGGCGCAAAATGTTAACTGGTGTAAATGTAGGACAGGGCCCCTGAATATTTTTACTAGCAACAATCATGTCAACAAATTGGTATTGGCAGTGCCATTGAAGGATTTAACAGCACAGACTAAACAGTGGTGGAGCAGTGAGAGGTAATTTTGCAAGTGGTAGAGCACTGTTTGAGCTGGGGGGGGAACACTCTCTCGTGGGTGGCGGTACTGGCCCAGGGCCCCTCATGTTACGATGGTGTGTCTGATGTTGGGTGTGCACCACCACCACCAGAGACACGTCATTGTACTATGAGGGACCCTGTGCCAGTGCCGTCGCCCAAAAGTGGGCACACCCACCTGTCCAGGCAAACGGCACTCGCACTGGTGCTTGCGCAAAGTGGTGACCACGGCCCCGTGGGGGGAGTCAGGCCATTTTGGGAGGTGTTAAAATGGCCTATGGTGGACATACAGCAGCTGCAAATGGAGGAATTGGATCAGTCACTAAGAGGAGTCCAAAAGCTAAACCTTTTTACAGGAAAGCTACGTGTCAGCAGGGGAAGGTGGGGCAAAATAATTAGAAATCCATGATTGGTTCATTTTAATGAAGGTTAGATCATCAACATTTTGGGTAGCCAGACGAGTCCTTTTTTCTGTCAGTATTGAACCAGCAGCACTGAATACTCTTTCTGATAGCACACTAGCAGCTGGGCAAGCGAGCTCCTGTAATGCATATTCTTCCAATTCAGGCCAGGTATCTATTTTAGATGCCCAGTAATCAAAGGGGAATGACATGTGAGGGAGAACATTGATAAGGGAGGAAAAATAGTTAGTAACCATACTGGACAAATGTTGTCTCCTGTCACTTTGAATCGATGCAGCAGTACCTGTCGTGTCTGCGGTCATTGCGAAATCACTCCACAACCTGATCATAAAACCCCTCTGTCCAACGCCATTTCTGATTTCTGCACCTCTAGCACCTCTGCCATGTTGCCCACTACAGCTCGTGTGAGAACCATCACCAACGCTGTGTGCTGGGAATGCCTGAACCAAACGGTCTACAAGAGTTGCTTGTTTGGTAGCCAATATTTGCTCAAGGTTCTCATGTAGGCATGATATTTTGCAATTTCCCTTTATAGCGTGGATCCAGGAGGCAGGCCAACCAGTAATCGTCATCGGTCATCATTTTGAGAATGCGGGGGTCCCTTTTTAGGATACGCAAGGCATAATCAGCCATGTGGGCCAATGTTCCAGGTGTCAAATCAATGCTTGTGCTGGGTTGAGGAGCACTTTCTGGCAAATCCACATCACTTGTCTCCCGCAAAAAACCTGTACCTGACCTTGCACCATCAACAGTTTCTATTGCCCCCTGAGAAGCTTCCTCCTCCCATAAATAATCATCCCCATCTTCCTCCTCCTCCTCCTCTTCGTCCGCAACCTCGTCCCCGAGACTTCCCTGAGCAGACAATGGCTGACTGTCATCAAGGCTTCCCTCGTCCTCGGCTGCAGATGCCTACTCCTTTATGTGCGTCAAACTTTGCATCAGTAAACGCATTAGTGGGATGATCATGCTTATGATGGCGTCATCTGTACAAGTCTACAATAAGCCCTCACATGGCCAAATTGACGGAAAAATAAAAAAGTTATGGCTCTGGGAAGGAGGGGAGTGAAAAACGAACACGGAAAAATGAAAAATCCCAAGGTCATGAAGGGGTTAATACACTTTTTTTTTTTTTTTTTTTTTTTTTTTTTTTATATGGGAGACTAGTGAATAAATCAGGCCCACTGTATTACAGTACAGTTTCTGTGGCAGAAAATGACTGACAGAGATACCACAGATAGGACTGGCGCAGATGCACAGATTTGGCAATATTAATCTCCCTTTTTTTATATGGGAGACTAGTGAATAAATTAGGCCCACTGTATTACAGTATAGTTTCTGTGGGAGAAAATGACAGACAGAGATACCACAGACAGGACTGGCGCAGATGCACATGCAGCGCCCCAGAGTCCTGGTCATTGCAGTACTGTCGCTCCACCACTAAGGGGAGTGATGGTACGTCTGATGGCACTAAAGAAGTTCACCTGACCAGGTATCACAGTCACACATTACACTTCACACTCCGGCCACCAGGGGGAGTAAAGGGTTCTATGTATTAGGCCTCTCCTCACACTCTGGTAAAACTGGGGGTTGGATAGGAAGTTAGGGAGAAGCTGACTGGGTTTTGCCCAGGTAACATATAGTGAGAGAAGAGCGTTGCTTGGGAAGATCCAGGGGGGTCCTTGTCAGGGGTGGGATCCTGACAGAGGCCTAGCGAAAGGACAGATCGTTACGGAGCCGCACCTGCACTTCATTGCGGTGGCATCTTAAGAAAGGACACGAAGCGAAGTATATTGTGGAGAAGTGAGAAACGAGATCACAGCACAAAGGCGATAGAACCAGTAGGAGTCGTGCCCCGAGATTGGCAACATCCTACTGAGGTGCATAGCCGGTGGCCAGAACGCCGAGGAAGTATTGGGCTCTACGCATTACTTCAAACCAACGGCAGGGCAGTTAATTTTAGGTTGGCTGCCTCACCTTAATCACCTAATGAAGACAACGGAGGCAATTGTGGGAGAGGGGCGTCTCTAGGGTCCCTATAAAATAACTCCAGGCCTACCCCATCACACGGGTGCTGTTGTGAATTCCGTTCTCGGACTCCCTCCTGTGGTCATGAATGGTACTTTGGTTGGTTCTGCTCTTGGACTCCCTCTGGTGGCTTCGAGCGGAACTGCTGGTCACTGAGGTTGGCTTTATCAGCTGCTCTCGTTTATTGCTATGCTTGCTTCCCTATTTAACTCCACTCAGATCGTTACTTCATGCCAGCTGTCAATGTTTCAGTATTGGTTCAGATCTCTCTTGGACTTCTCTGAGGACCTGTCTACTCCAGCAGAAGCTAAGTCTTTGCTAGTTCATTTGTTGTTACTGCTTCCTGAATATATTTCTTAGTACTGCTAATTTCTAGCCCAGCTTGCTATCATGATATTCCCTTGCTAGCTGGTAGCTCTGGGGGTGCAGAGTGACACCTCCACACCATGAGTCGGTGTGGGGAGTCTTTTTGCTTACTCTGCTTGGTTTTTTGTAGTCTTTTGTGCTGACCGCATAGTTCCCTTTTCTATCCTCTGACTATTTAGTGGTATCTGGCCTCCTTTGCTAAAACCTGTTTCATTCCTGTGTTTGTGACTTTCCTCTTAACTCACAGTCAATATATGTGGGGGTCTGCCTTTACCTTTGGGGAATTTCTCTGAGGCAAGGAAAGGCTTCTATTTCTATCTTTAGGTGTAGTTAGCTCTTAGGCTGTGAAGAGGCGTCTAGGGAGAGTTAGGTACGCTCCACGGCTATTTCTAGTGTGTGTGATAGGAGTAGGGTTTGCGGTCAGCAGAGTTCCCACTTCCCAGAGCTAGTCCCGATTTTGAGTTTACTCATCAGGTCATTCCGGGTGCTCCTAACCACCAGGTCCATAACAGTACAGCTGGCCATAAAGTGTTAATGCATCTCAAAAGAGGGATAAAAGAAGTTCTGAACCCATTTTTTTTTCTTTGCAGTGTGTTTTGTCTCTCTTTTCCCCTTAACCTCTGGGTGGTTCAGGACTCAGGTGTAGATATGGATATTCAAGGTCTGTCCTCTTGTATGGATCATCTCACTGCAAGGGTACAAAGTATTCAAGATTATGTAGTCCAGAATCCGATGTTAGAGCCTAGGATTCCAATTCCTGATTTGTTTTCTGGGGATAGATCTAAGTTTCTGAATTTCAAAAATAATTGTAAACTGTTTCTTGCTTTGGAACCCCGCTCCTCTGGTGACCCCATTCAGCAAGTAAAAATTATTATTTCTTTGTTGCGTGGCGACCCTCAAGACTGGGCATTCTCCCTTGCGCCAGGAGATCCTGCATTGCTTAATGTAGATGCATTTTTTCTGGCGCTTGGATTGCTTTATGACGAACCTAATTCAGTGGATCAGGCAGAGAAAATCTTGCTAGCTTTGTGTCAGGGTCAGGATGAAGCGGAGATATATTGTGAGAAGTTTAGAAAATGGTCTGTGCTTACTCAATGGAATGAGTGTGCCCTGGCAGCAATTTTTAGAAAGGGTCTTTCTGAAGCCCTTAAGGATGTTATGGTGGGATTCCCCACGCCTGCTGGTCTGAATGAATCAATGTCCTTGGCCATCCAAATTGATCGGCGTTTGCGCGAGCACAAAATTGTGCACCATTTGGCGGTGTCCTCTGAGCAGAGGCCTGAGCTTATGCAATGTGATAGAACTTTGACCAGAACTGAACGGCAAGAACACAGACGTCAGAATAGGCTGTGTTTTTACTGTCGTGACCCCACTCATGCTATCTCTGATTGTCCTAAACGAACCAAGCGGTTCGCTAGGTCTGTCACCATTGGTACTGTACAGCCTAAATTTCTTTTGTCTGTTACTCTGATTTGCTCTTTGTCATCCTACTCGGTTATGGCATTTGTGGATTCAGGCGCTGCCCTGAATTTGATGGACTTGGAGTTTGCCAGGCGCTGTGGTTTTTTTCTTGGAGCCTTTGCAGTATCCTATTCCTTTAAGGGGAATTGATGCCACGCCGTTGGCCAAGAATAAGCCTCAGTACTGGACTCAGTTGACCATGTGCATGGCTCCTGCACATCAGGAAGATATTCGCTTTTTGGTGTTGCATAATTTGCATGATGTGGTCGTGTTGGGTTTGCCATGGCTACAGGTTCATAATCCAGTATTGGATTGGAAATCAATGTCTGTGTCTAGTTGGGGTTGTCAAGGGGTACATGGCAATGTTCCGTTGGTGTCAATTTCTGCTTCCACTCCTTCTGAAGTCCCTGAGTTTCTGTCGGATTACCAGGATGTATTTGATGAGCCCAAATCCAGTGTCCTACCCCCTCATAGGGATTGTGATTGTGCTATAAATTTGATTCCTGGTAGTAAGTTTCCTAAGGGCCGACTTTTTAATTTATCTGTGCCAGAGCACGCCGCTATGCGGAGTTATATAAAGGAGTCCTTGGAGAAAGGGCATATTCGCCCGTCTTCATCACCGTTGGGAGCAGGGTTCTTTTTTGTGGCCAAGAAGGATGGTTCTCTGAGACCCTGTATAGATTACCGCCTTCTCAATAAAATCACGGTCAAATTTCAGTACCCTTTGCCTCTGCTGTCTGATTTGTTTGCTCGGATTAAGGGGGCTAGTTGGTTCACCAAGATAGATCTTCGAGGGGCGTATAACCTTGTGCGTATTAAACAGGGCGATGAATGGAAAACAGCATTTAATACGCCCGAGGGCCATTTTGAGTACCTGGTAATGCCATTCGGGCTTTCACATGCTCCATCTGTGTTTCAGTCCTTTATGCATGACATCTTCCGAAAGTATCTGGATAGATTCATGATTGTATATTTGGATGATATTTTGGTCTTTTCGGATGATTGGGAGTCTCATGTGAAACAGGTCAGAATGGTATTCCAGGTCCTTCGTGCTAATTCCTTGTTTGTGAAGGGGTCTAAATGTCTCTTCGGAGTTCAGAAGGTTTCCTTTTTGGGCTTCATTTTTTCCCCTTCTACTATCGAGATGGATCCTGTTAAAGTTCAGGCCGTTTATGATTGGACTCAACCTACATCTGTGAAGAGCCTCCAGAAATTCCTGGGCTTTGCTAATTTTTACCGTCGCTTCATCGCTAATTTTTCTAGTGTGGTTAAACCTTTGACTGATTTGACAAAGAAAGGTGCTGATGTGGTGAATTGGTCCTCTGCGGCCGTTGAGGCTTTTCAGGAGCTGAAACGTCATTTTTCTTCGGCCCCTGTGTTGCGTCAGCCAGATGTTTCGCTCCCTTTTCAGGTCGAGGTTGATGCTTCTGAGATTCGAGCAGGGGCTGTTTTGTCTCAAAGAAGTTCTGATGGCTCTGTGATGAAGCCATGTGCCTTCTTTTCTAGAAAGTTTTCGCCTGCTGAGCGTAATTATGATGTTGGCAATCGGGAGATGCTAGCTATGAAGTGGGCATTCGAGGAGTGGCGACATTGGCTTGAAGGAGCCAAGCACCGCGTGGTGGTCTTGACGGATCACAAAAATCTGACTTATCTCGAGTCTGCCAAGCGGTTGAATCCTAGACAGGCTCGATGGTCGCTGTTTTTCTCCTGTTTCGATTTTGTGGTCTCATACCTTCCAGGTTCTAAGAATGTGAAGGCGGATGCCCTTTCTAGGAGTTTTGTGCCTGATTCTGCGGGAGTCCCTGAGCCGGCTGGTATTCTCAAAGAGGGGGTAATTCTGTCTGCCATCTCCCCTGATTTGCGGCGGGTGCTGCAGGAGTTTCAGGCTGATAGACCTGACCGTTGTCCAGCGGAGAAATTGTTTGTCCCTGATAGATGGACTAGCAGAGTTATTTCTGAGGTTCATTGCTCGGTGTTGGCTGGTCATCCTGGGATTTTTGGTACCAGAGATTTGGTGGCTAGGTCCTTTTGGTGGCCTTCCTTGTCACGGGATGTGCGGTCTTTTGTGCAGTCCTGTGGGACTTGTGCTCAGGCTAAGCCCTGCTGTTCTCGTGCCAGTGGGTTGCTTTTGCCCTTGCCAGTCCCGAAAAGGCCTTGGACGCATGTTTCCATGGATTTTATTTCAGATCTTCCTGTCTCTCAAAGGATGTCTGTCATCTGGGTGGTTTGTGATCGCTTTTCTAAGATGGTCCATTTGGTACCCTTGCCTAAATTGCCTTCCTCCTCTGATTTGGTGCCATTGTTTTTTCAACATGTGGTTCGTTTGCATGGCATTCCGGAGAACATTGTGTCGGACAGAGGTTCCCAGTTTGTCTCTAGGTTTTGGCGGTCCTTTTGTGCTAAGATGGGCATTGATTTGTCTTTTTCTTCGGCTTTCCATCCTCAAACAAATGGCCAAACCGAACGAACCAACCAGACTTTGGAAACCTATCTGAGATGCTTTGTTTCTGCTGATCAGGATGATTGGGTGACCTTCTTGCCATTGGCTGAGTTCGCCCTTAATAATCGGGCTAGTTCGGCTAGTTTGGTTTCGCCTTTTTTTTGCAATTCTGGTTTTCATCCTCGTTTTCCTTCGGGGCAGGTTGAGCCTTCTGACGACTGTCCTGGTGTGGATTCTGTGGTGGACAGGTTGCAGCAAATTTGGACTCACGTAGTGGACAATCTGACGTTGTCCCAGGAGAAGGCTCAACGTTTCGCTAACCGCCGTCGTTGTGTTGGTCCCCGACTTCGTGTTGGGGATTTGGTTTGGTTGTCTTCTCGTTATGTTCCTATGAAGGTTTCTTCTCCTAAGTTTAAGCCTCGTTTCATTGGTCCTTATAAGATTTCTGAAATTCTCAACCCTGTGTCATTTCGTTTGGTCCTTCCAGCTTCTTTTGCCATCCATAATGTGTTCCATAGGTCGTTGTTGCGGAGGTACGTGGCGCCTATGGTTCCCTCCGTTGATCCTCCTGCTCCGGTGTTGGTTGAGGGGGAGTTGGAGTATGTGGTGGAAAAAATTTTGGATTCTCGTATTTCGAGACGGAAGCTTCAGTACCTGGTTAAGTGGAATGGCTATGGTCAGGAGGATAATTCCTGGGTTGTTGCCTCCGATGTCCATGCTGCCGATTTAGTTTGTGCCTTTCATTTGGCTCGGCCTGATCGGTCTGGGGGCCCTGGTGAGGGTTCGGTGACCCCTCCTCAAGGGGGGGTACTGTTGTGAATTCCGTTCTCGGACTCCCTCCTGTGGTCATGAATGGTACTTTGGTTGGTTCTGCTCTTGGACTCCCTCTGGTGGCTTCGAGCGGAACTGCTGGTCACTGAGGTTGGCTTTATCAGCTGCTCTCGTTTATTGCTATGCTTGCTTCCCTATTTAACTCCACTCAGATCGTTACTTCATGCCAGCTGTCAATGTTTCAGTATTGGTTCAGATCTCTCTTGGACTTCTCTGAGGACCTGTCTACTCCAGCAGAAGCTAAGTCTTTGCTAGTTCATTTGTTGTTACTGCTTCCTGAATATATTTCTTAGTACTGCTAATTTCTAGTCCAGCTTGCTATCATGATATTCCCTTGCTAGCTGGTAGCTCTGGGGGCGCAGAGTGACACCTCCACACCGTGAGTCGGTGTGGGGAGTCTTTTTGCTTACTCTGCGTGGTTTTTTGTAGTCTTTTGTGCTGACCGCATAGTTCCCTTTTCTATCCTCTGACTATTTAGTGGTATCTGGCCTCCTTTGCTAAAACCTGTTTCATTCCTGTGTTTGTGACTTTCCTCTTAACTCACAGTCAATATATGTGGGGGTCTGCCTTTACCTTTGGGGAATTTCTCTGAGGCAAGGAAAGGCTTCTATTTCTATCTTTAGGTGTAGTTAGCTCTTAGGCTGTGAAGAGGCATCTAGGGAGAGTTAGGTACGCTCCACGGCTATATTTAGTGTGTGTGATAGGAGTAGGGTTTGCGGTCAGCAGAGTTCCCACTTCCCAGAGCTAGTCCCGATTTTGAGTTTACTCATCAGGTCATTCCGGGTGCTCCTAACCACCAGGTCCATAACAGGGTGCGTCCTATCCATATCATCTGGGGGACGGAGAGAAAGAACAGAAACATACACGACAGTTGTGAGGACTATCCCGTGGTGCTCAGCAGGGAAGTACTACAACACCCAGGCGCTAGTAGGAAGGCTACTGATTTCCACCTGCTAAGGGAACTCTGGATGTGCCTTCGGACCAGCCGGTCTCAGCCAGCCCTGTTAGCAGTGCTCTGGATTGCGGATGCCGAAGCCTTCAGTAAAGAGGTAAAGAGACTGCAACCCTGTGTCCTCGTTATTTACCGCAACCTACACCATCACCTACACCTTTTATTGGGCGCTTCTTAGCAGGACCACGGACCGGGTCGGGGCCACCGTGACATACTCAGAACCGAGAGACCCGGATCCGAGTGCCCTGCTGTCCTGTGTCTGGGGGCCGCTCCACACAGATTTGGCAATATTAATCTCCCTTTTTTTTATATGGGAGACTAGTGAATAAATCAGGCCCACTGTATTACAATATAGCTTCTGTGGCAGAAAATGACTGACTGAGATACCACAGACAGGACTGGTGCAGATGCACTGATTGGCAATATAAATCTCCCTTTTTAGGTGTGGGACAGTGCAGAAAAATACAGGCCCACTGTTTTACACTACACAGTTTCAGGGGCAGAAAGTGGCTGGAAGATATATTAAAAAAAAGGGACTGTACTACAATTACTATCTCCCTACAATAATCTCTGAAAAGTATGGCAGGTAGCAATAAAAAGGACTGCTGCACACAAAAGTGTGGACAAACAAACAAGATAGCTGTGCAGAAAGGAAGGAACAACAGGATTTGTGCTTTTAAAAAAGCAGTTGGTTTGCACAGCGGCGTACAAACAGCAATGCAGCTATCAGGGAGCCTTCTAGGGCAGCCCAATAAGCTACAGAGCTGATGAAGAAAAATCTAAACAAAAAAAGAAAAAAATGAACCTCCGCACTGCTGTTTGTAAGGCTAGACTCTGTTGTTTTTATCACCCTTCATTAGTGAGCCAATATCAGATCCTTTTTATACAACGGGGTGCAACTTACAAAGTAATACATAACAGTCCATGAAAAAGATAAAAAAAGTGCACTTATCCAAAGGCTGAGGCACGAAACGATCGTTGTTCGCATTTTTTCTACACTCTCCCTTGCTGTTATTATAATGTTGTCCGAATAAAGTTGTGACTTTCTACATACACGGGGAAGAAAAATCTAGCCTCCACTGTCCCTGCAAAGAAAAGGTAGTGTTGGACAGTGGAAATCGCTACAGCACAAGCGGTTTGGGGGTTAATGTACCCTGCCTAACGCTACCCCTGCTTCTGATGAAGCAGCAGCAACCTCTCCCTATGCTCAGATCGGCAGCAGTAAGATGGCGGTCGGCGTGCACGCCCCTTTATAGCCCCTGTGACGCCACAGAGAGCAAGCCAATCACTGCCATGCCCTTCTCTAAGATGGTGGGGACTGAGACCTATGTCATCACGCTGCCCACACTCTGCGTCCACCTTCATTGGCTGAGAAAAGGCTCTGAAAGCGTCATACGAAACGCGACTTTGGCGCGAAGATCGCCGACCGCGTGGCCGACCCCACACTGGGATCGGGTCGGGTTTCCCGAAACCCAACTTTGCCAAAAGTCGGCGATTTATGAAAATGACCGATCCGTTTCGCTCAACCCTAGTCACAGGTGCTGCATAGGGTAGCAAAAGCCCATCTTACCATCTGAATGGGGATGGCCGAGGTACTATACCTTGGATATCGGGTAGGAAGTGGGTGCATTCGTCCCAAACCTGCAAAAGTAGAAGCCATTGCCCAGTGGCCTCGCCCAGCCAACCAAAAACAGTTACGCGCCTTTCTAGGGACCGCAAACTATTATCGAAAGTTTATCCCCAATTACAGTCCAGTAGCAAAGCCTCTCACAGACCTTACCACCAAACGATATGCCCGCAATCTCATCTGGACCCCAGAGTGCGAGTCCGCATTCCTCCAGTTGAAAACCCAGCTAGCCAAAAGCCCAGTCCTGACTGCTCCTGACTTCCGCTGTCAATTCATTGTCCAAACAGACGCATCAGACACCGGATTGGGAGCCGTACTCAGTCTGCTGGGGACAATGGACGTTTACTCAGGTGAAGTCTAGCCTTACAGTCCTATAATTTTTCTGCCTCCCATAAAAAGGGCAAAGATCATGGAAATGCCGATGGACTGTCCCGACAAGTAGAGAAGGATGAACGGAAGCCTATCATGTCTGGTTAATTAAGATAGGGGAGCAATGTGAAGAAACCAGATTGTATCTTAATTTCCCAGACAACCATGTTTTTGGAAACCAAAAAGAACTGATTTTTTATCTGTATATTGGCTTGTGAATTTAAGTGTTTATGGCTGGTGCGTCAAGAAGACAGACTTGCCAACTGATACACCATCTAACATACTGTGCAAGTCTGTAATAGTGACTGTACATAGTCTTAATGATATATATATATATATATATATATATATATATATATACACATATAGCCTGTATATATGTTTTCACAAATATTTGAGCCCATGGATCCATTATATGTCCATTTTGCAAGGTTGTGAGAAAAAAACGCAGTACGGATGCCACATGGATTACATACGGAGGTTAACATGCGTAAAATACGCAGACACACCCTGCCTATGGATGACATACACTGTTTTGGGATCATTTCTGCGTATTACGCCTGTAAAATACGGACCGTATTTCCCTACACTGAGTGTGATGCCGGCCTCACAAGTCTTTCGGGGATGTAGCAGGTACATCAACTCTGTCTTCATCTGTGCCACCTAGGCAGCAGATTAAACCTGCTCATTCTAAATTATCATCTTGTGTAGCTGCTTTGGTGGCCTTGCAGGCTAAAAAAGTTGCGGTGGTCCCTAAGGAGGAATCTTTAAATCCTTCTAAAGACGTTGATCTTTCTTTAAGGCTATGTGCACACTTTCAGGAAAGTATGCAGAAATTTCCTGAGAAAATCCTGAGATTTTTGGCAGGAAATCCGCATGCGTTTTTCTCGTGGTTTTCTCAAGGTTTTTTGTTTTGGTTTTTGTGCGTTTTTTGTGTGTTTTTTCCGGAGCTTTGCAATGCATTAAATAGCGGCAAAAACGCAAAAAATCCGCAAAATTAATGAACATGCTGCGTTTTTTACCGCGATGCGTTTTTTTCACGGAAAGGAACGCATCATGTGCACAAAAACTGCAGAATGCATTAAAAATGATGGGATGCTTAATGTATGCGTTTTTTAATGTGTTTTTATAGAGGTTTTATAGTGAAAAAACACAAAAAAACTCGAATAATCCTGAACGTGTGCACACAGCTTTATGGAGGGGTTTGGGATGCAGAAGCACCAAATACAATTACAAAGCAAATGGATCAATCATTATATAGCGGAATCAACTTTTGAATCTTGGTCTAAAAGAAAAAAGCAGAGATTCAATCATGTGGCAAACAAATATAATTCTATCAAATACTGCTCTTATCATAACTATGTAAAAATAGAACAATTAGTTGACACACACTCAATAATTTGTGATGTTAATAAAGTGTTCACTATTGCAACTATGAGACAATGTAAGCACCACTGATCATAGGGACATTTATTTCAATTCCTTACAAGAAAAGAGAAGAAAGACAGAAATCGTGTCCAATGAATTATATGTAGACATCAATTGTGTCCATGTTACTGTGTTATTATACCAGCAGAATATATTGCTGAAAAAAAAAAAGCATGACGGTTCACAAAATGCACACACTTGTTATTATATCTACATATATTATATTTATATAGAATTATCTTGTGTGCATGCAGGAACCTATTCACACATGCATAACAGCTACAAAAAAAAAAACATGACGGTTCACAAAATGCACACACTTGATATATCGGGGTTGGCTAGACATTTCTTGAGGGTACATGCATTGCGAGTTCTATCAAGCCAAACTTAAAGAAAATATAGCATGAGACGACTATCGAGAGTTAATAGAACTCTCCACCATATTCTTGGATGGAGATGTTGTGCGACGTGACATGAAAATCAGACCTCCAGGTACAAGCACCAAGCTCGTTGGATGGCGAGAGCACTTTCCTCTCTGAAGATATCACTGCTCAGCTCTCAGTTCAGACTAAGGCCGGGATCACACATGCGAGAAATACATCCGAGTCTCGCATGGTAATACCCGGCCCTGCTGCCTGCACTTCGGAGCGGAGCGTGCCGCCGCACAGCAATACATGGAGCCGCACGCTCCGCTCCTGAGTGTTGGGTGCAGGGCCGGGGATTACCATGCGAGACTCGAACGTATTTCTCGCATGTGTGATCCTGGCCTAACCCAGAAAGACAAGTCGGCAGTGCTAAGGTGTGAGCTTCATTATTGTCACATGCCATGTTCAGCCATGGCGTCATTGCGTTTCTGCCATAAAAAGAACCTCACCAAGATTTATGCTTCCTAAAGTTGATGACGTTTTATGAAAATGTGGAAGAAAACATCTCGAAAGCAGCTTTACAGACGTTTTGCCAGCATTTATGGTATTTAATTAACAAAGTAGCTGTCTTGTCATTGTTTGACAATGAAGGTGACCAAGAAACAAAAGCAAAAATGGTGACAAAAGAAAGAATATATGTCGGGACATGGGAAACGATGCATGCCATCGAAGGAAGAACCTTGCTGCTCATTGTATGGTCAGTTTCTTTATTCCATTACTACTTTTGCACTAACTATTTTTTTCTTTTATTTCTGAGAAAAACATTGTATATGTAAAACAAGAGGGGATTATAGGGAGAGAAATGGGAAGCGCAGACTTCTGAGTGTAGTAGTTAGTTTCCAAAGGTATATACTCAGTGTGAATCCACTCACTTTTTTGGTGTCTTGATATACTGTGTATAGATCCAATCCATGGATCACTCCATTCCTCTTTCCACTCCGTTTGCTGCAAAGATCTGGGAACTGATGAGCGCACTGAACACTGCTTTCATAGGCGAAAACTCTTTGTGAATGTTTTTCCCAGCAATATGCGCTCCTGTAAGATGATGATGGAACTCAATATTCTGATTCAAGGATGATTTTTATTTCAAACTAAAATACAACCGGTTTCGACTTCTTGGAGTCTTCCTCAGGTATAATGTCATGTATATAAACAGATCTATCTGAACACATTTTATAGCAGATATCTCTGCATGTCAATTTGGGTGGGGGCTGACAGATCTATTCATCAGACACACCCAGATACTCAGATATGCAGGAATTTGCACTCTGAGGAATCTAACAAAATTCATATACCAAATAAATGTTATACACAATTTTTTTATTTTTTTTTCCCCCCACACAAGGAAGAAAAAAAAAGTGTTAAAAAATTACTACACTCAGAAGTCTGCGCTTCCCATTTCTCTCCCTATAATCCCCTCTTGTTTTACATATATATTGTGTTGTGAGGACCATACCTGAACAGCAATAGAGGAGAAACTTCCTACAGCCCAAGGAAGAGGACAGCAGCGGCTTTTAACATGAAATACTTCACCAATCGAATTGAGAGACGTAAAAATATCCTTTCTACTTTAATCTTATCTACACCTACAGTTGACGCAAATAAGTCTAACCCTTTGGAGATTGACAATGAAACTAAGAAAAACATCTCCAGGTTATTTTTTAGCTTGGAGAAAAACATGAAAGGTGAAATTAAACACCAGCTGGATGCAGACTTTTTGAATATCTGCCTAGAGCAGAAAATTATCCCAAATGGTCTGCGGATATATTTTAATAGTACATTTATTGAAGATGAGGAATTTTCAGAAAAATGGTATGATATATTAGATGATTGTTCTTACAACCTTATGAAACTTTTAATAGAAAACGTAACAAGCTAGCAAAAAATTTTGCAACATTATGTGAAAATGATCTAGAAGAATTAGTATAGTTCTTTACCTCTGTATGAAGCACTTAATAGGGATACGAATAGAAATCTACAAATTTTTGAAAACAATTTAATTGAGATGAAGACCAAAAAGGTCCGCAGAGATTTTTTTGATCTAAAAAAATAGGCAAAAAAACATCTAGAGAAACCACAGCCAGGATGGAGAGTGACTAAATACAATGAAGTTCCCACAAAACCAAAAACCCCTGGTCAGGTCAACTCCACAGGAACCGCATCATGGGGAGACAACAATAGGTTTTTGAAAAAACAAAATGAAATAGTAAATGGTTTGCGTACCTTTTACAATTCTAAGACAAATTCTACCCTTAAAGAGGGCTCATTTAAACCACGAAGAACTTTTACGGCTTTGGAAGCAGGGGCCATTCCTAAAACGAACATTAAAAATAGCATAAATAAAAATAAAAATGGGGAACCAATGAAACATATCACTAGAGTCATATCTTCCACTCCCGCTGCGATTCCTCTACCAATACATAAGAAAGGAACCTATGGGGTAGCTAGTGAGGAGACTAGTACACATAACTCTGAGGGGGATATGTCAAGCAGGGAGGAAGAGGAATTTAACAATTCACTCTTCTCCTTTCTTTCCCCCAATTCAGTAAAGTCTAATACAAAATTACAGGAAACAGTACGACCTCAGAATTACATATCTGAACTTTGCCCTAATTATAGTATTTTTACAATACATGACACTACTGAATCACCTAATCTTTACACCACAGTAGTACAAGGACCATCTCCTTCTCCAGCAAATTCCAATATATCTTTTTTAGAGATTGTACCAAGAATAACCCAACCACCCACAGAGGTAATTTTACCCAGTCTGGAGACAGGCTCGTTAGTAGCGCCTCCAATAGAGGCACAAAAGAAGAATTTGATCACAAAGTATTTTCCTCCAACACCATTGCAGTCCTCAAAAAGAAAAAGAGGACCAGAGGCTCTAGAGGAGGGAGGAAAAAAAAAACCTCTGGTCTCTCTAAAAGAAGGAGGATTTTAAAAAAGAATACTGAACAGAATATAGAGAATAGTACGATTAAATTATTCAATTTATCAAAACATCAACTCTCTAAGGCTGAAGAAGCAATTCTATCTAAAGGTCTAGGCTTCTGTCCCACACAAAGAGCCAGGCCTTTTGATTTATTTCTTGATCTAAATAAGTATGTCCGTAAATTAACACTTATTAGCCATTTTGCTATAATGGATCGAACAGCAGGGTGTAAAGACAAGGATGAAATAAAAACTATTGAAAAAGCAGATACCATACTATCCAGTAAAAGTATACATAAAAATGTCTGTCCCAAATCTAATTTTAACCCCACCCACCATCGAGGCAGTCATTTGGACACTTTTTATACTTTAGTATCTGAGGAATTTCGGGGATTAAATAAGACTGGAAAAACTGTACAAAAAGGGAAAATAGAAAATACGAGTTCTGTAGGTAGAAACAGACTAAGTAATAAAAGAACCATTCAAAAAATGAATATTTCAAAGAAGCTTTAAAAGAACTAAAGAACAATGAAAACATTGTGATTCGAGGGGCAGATAAAGGAGGGGGTATTGTCATTCAGGACCGAGAGGACTATTTGGACGAAGCATATAATATATTATCGGATGTAAAATACTATAAAAAATTAGATGTTGACCCTTCCAAAAGACATATCGAAGAATATCATAGATTGATAGACACGGCCTTTAATCAAAACATCCTAAATAGAAGGGAAAAACGGTTCCTGACCAACAAAAATCCAAATACAGCCCTATTCTGTCATCTGCCCAAGGTGCATAAAAATCCTGTGAAACCTCCCGGACGACCGATCATTTCGGGGATAGGGTCACTAACTAGTCAGCTGTCTCATTACATTGATCTGTACCTGCAGGATCTAGTTAGAAAATTACCTTCTTTTCTCCTAGACTCCAGCCAATTAATAAAAGAATGTGAAAATTTTGTTTGGGAAGAAGATTACATGTTCATAACTTTAGACGTACACGCTCTTTACTCCAATATTGATCATAGATTGGGAATAAATTCAGTTTCACATTATTTGAATGAGGTAATTGATATGCCAGAACATCAGAGACAATTTTTAATAATGGGTCTAAAATTCATATTGGAACACAACCTTTTTACTTTCCAGGGGCAATTGTATATACAGCGGCTTGGCACCGCGATGGGGACTCGGGTAGCCCCAAGTTTCGCAAATCTTTTCATGGGGTGCTTCGAGTCCTCATCCCCCTTATGTCAGCTACCTTACTGTAACAATATATTATATTATCGACGCTTCATTGACGATTTAATTATATTCTGGAAAGGCACTGCAGTTGAAGCTCAAGAATTTATTGTGGCATTAAACAGGAATGACTGGGGTATCACTTTTTCCGCAGAGGTTAATAAAGAAAAAATAAATTTTCTTGATCTAGAAATATCTCATAAAAACAAAAAAATTAGCACTAGAACTTACTTCAAGAAAACTGACACCAATGGTTTCCTCGATTATCGGAGTGCACACCATCAAAAATGGAAGCAAAACATTCCTTATAGCCAGTTCCGTCGAATCAGGAGAAATAATACAAATAAGAAAGATTATGTGGAACAATCGAAAATTTTGATCGATAGGTTTATGGATAAGAAATATCCAAAGCGATTAATTATGGCAGCATATAGAACCAATCTAGAAAGAACTCAGCAGGAGTGCTTATCCAGAGAGAATAATAAAAATAAAGAAGTGGAAGAGGGGATAACTAAGGAAGGAGGAAAAAAACCTGAGCAGATAACTAATAAAAACAAAAATAATAAGGATAGAAAAAAAGATGGGTGGCAGTATAATTTTATCACTGCTTTTAATAGTAGTAATAGAGATAAGAAACATTTTAAATAAGTATTGGTACTTATTGAAAAAAGATACATTTTTGATAAAACTTTTACCAGACAAACCCAATATTACTTTTCGTAGGGGCCAAACAGTGAAGGGTATAATTGCCCCTAGTAATCTCAGAATGACCAAAGATGAGGAACGTGAATGTATAAAGAGAAAGGAAAAAATTAGGATAAACAAAACGGAGGTTTCCAAACCGGGTATTTATCGATGTGGTTCCCGAAAATGTTGTACCTGTAAAATTATCACCCATATGACTCATCACATCACGTCATATAGTACGGGTGAAACCATAGCGATCACACAAAAACTAATGTGTGATAGTGATTTTGTGATATATGTTATTACCTGTGCCTGTGGCCTGCAATACGTGGGTCGGACTATTCAGTCCTTACGATCCCATATGAATGGCCACAGACACAATACTAAAAATGGCTTTTTAAAACAGAGCTTATCCCGGCATTTATGTTTGAAGCATAATAAAACATTCAATATTTCTGTAACCCCGTTGGAGCAAATACCTGTGAATTGTACTAATAGAGTACAAAAGTTAAACTGGAAAGAATCATATTGGATCTTCCGTCTGGGTACATTATACCCAGATAGATTAAATGATGTTATAGAAGGTATATGATGTACAAAGCAAATAAATTGACAGGTACAAAATTGCATAATATTTTTTTAGTTTTGATATGAAAGAAATTTCGAAAATTTGTATTTGGCATTTGGAAATAGTCCCAATATGAAAAAAGGAAGTGTTTTTTTTTTGTTTTTTTGTTATAATGTATATGTTTGTAGGATTTTACATTTTAGTATGAAATCACACTTTAGTATGTTTAATAACATTTTAAAATACATTTTATATATAGTATAACCATATTTATAGTGTTTTTAGAAAAGAAAAAATCATTTTAGTGAAGAATTTGTGTGTAATTTTTTTTTTTTTTTTTTAGTGTGGAATTTTTTAACACTTTTTTTTTCTTCCTTGTGTGGGGAAAAAAAAACAAAAAAAAAAACTTGTGTATAACATTTATTTGGTATATGAATTTTGTTAGATTCCTCAGAGTGCAAATTCCTGCATATCTGAGTATCTGGGTGTGTCTGACGAATAGATCTGTCAGCCCCCACCCAAATTGACATGCAGAGATATCTGCTATAAAATGTGTTTAGATAGATCTGTTTATATACAT
This sequence comes from Ranitomeya variabilis, assembly GCF_051348905.1. Classification (NCBI taxonomy): domain Eukaryota; kingdom Metazoa; phylum Chordata; class Amphibia; order Anura; family Dendrobatidae; genus Ranitomeya; species Ranitomeya variabilis. The sequence continues at coordinate 673,834,558 of NC_135235.1, read as the reverse complement.
GACATTATACCTGAGGAAGACTCCAAGAAGTCGAAACCGGTTGTATTTTAGTTTGAAATAAAAATCATCCTTGAATCAGAATATCGAGTTCCATCATCATCCTTCAGGAACGCATATTGCTGGGAAAAACATTCACAATGAGAAAAACATTGATGATTTTATATTAATCAAAAGCAAAGATTTGTTCTCTCGTCTCAAGATTGATGATAATTTTCTTCCAGAGGATCCGTCTTCATGGGAGACTAATACCGGACTTTCGGAGGCCAAAAATCGTGTATTGCAAGTGAAAAAGGAAAACCGGTCACAGGAGCGCAGGATAGAGGACACAGACACCAGTTTAGATTGAACCACAACGCGTTCAAACTGCATACGCCGTCTTCTTCAGGTGGATGTTTATTAGTCATAGAAAGGAAGCAGTATTTAACCCCAAGGCGACGAATCACAAAACAGTTGTAGTTACATATGCAAATATGTCATTGCAGATAAAAAAAGAGGGGGGACACATACGCCATTTATTAGAACATTTACAAAAGCAAATACCTCCAGATAAAAACACAATAAAAACAAACCAGGATAAAAAATAAACAAAATGCTGAAAATAATCATAGAAAAAAACATAAAAAATAAAATAATATCTAGTTAGTCACTTTCTCAATCACAAGGTTCAGTCCTTCAGGGGCCAAGGTGCCCAACTTAAATATCCAAAAGCTTTCCTTTTTTATTAAGCTGTTTAGACGGTCTGTCACACGATCGGGTATGTAGTCAATTATTATTAATTTAATTGATTTCCAATTTTTTTGGTGCACCAATAAAAAGTGCTTGGACAGGCTATGTAACAGAAAACCATTTTTTTATATTCTGTCTGTGTTTGTTTAATCTTGCGTGCATCGTTTGTATGGTGTGGCCCACATATTGGAGACCGCAGCCACATTCGATCAACTACGTAAGCTACGTAAGTCTAATAATGTCCTGGTTTCTACTGGTCCCTGATTCCGGATCACTTTTTGTATCCTTGGATCATTCACATGGTTTTAATTGACTATTAAATGGTAATTTTGTATTCTTGTAATGTCTTAATAAAGTCACATTAGATTATTACCTTTTGGCTTATTTTGGATTCTTAGTTCTCCTGGGTTTCAATATTGTTACTAGAGTCGCCAACAATATCTTTTTTCAGAATTTCTTACAACTGATGTTTGTTTTATATATATATGCCTGTTATCTGTATATTTTACAGCAACTAAAATCAGTTCCAAAATGGATTATAAAGCCCGTGAACAGACGTGGCTGACACAGCTTAATGATGTATTTTGTGATGATCCTGGTACATCCTTGATGGGTAATGGCAGAGATAAGCAGGAAATCTTCAGACAATTGAAAGATCATCTTAATAAACGCTTAAGGATATGGTGGAATTGGGCGTTTTTGAATAAATATTTAGAGAAAGGACTTATACCCCGTGGACTCAGGGTACAGGTATTCCCCTCATTTGAGATAGAGGATGTTATGTTTCGACAGAAGTGGGAGAAACTGGCCACGGAGTGCTCCAGAGGCTTTATGGAGCTTTTAGTTCAAAATAATCAAACCAGCCTAGAGAGTTTGGACACAAAAATTGAGGAACTTCAAACGAAACTTAAACAGGACTTATCTGGTGAGACCTTAGCCCAGTTCAATGCGGAACTGGACAAGGAATTCAGTAAGTGGGAAAAGGGCATCTGTGAAAATAAATCCAGAAAATTCCAGCGTGACATGAATGATCAACAATCCAATATGGTCTATAGATGGAATAGAAGGAGCAGTCGACTGAGGAGATCCTCCCGTGCCAGATCTGCCTCCACGGTATCTATCGCATCAAGTGAAGATTCAAACCTAACACAGCCCAGATACTATGATTTGCGTAATTCTGGTTTAACCCCTTCCTGACATCCGACGTACTATCCCGTCGAGGTGGGGTGGGCCCGTATGACCGCCGACGGGATAGTACGTCATACGCGATCAGCGGCGCTCACGGGGGGAGCGCCGCCGATCGCGGCCGGGTGTCAGCTGATTATCACAGCTGACATCCGGCACTATGTGCCAGGAGCGGTCACGGACCGCCCCCGGCACATTAACCCCCGGCACACCGCGATCAAACATGATCGCGATGTGCCGGCGGTGCAGGGAAGCATCGCGCAGGGAGGGGGCTCCCTGCGGGCTTCCCTGAGCCCCCCGCAGCAACGCGATGTGATCGCGTTGCTGCGAGGGTCTTACCTCCCTCCCTGCAGCTCCCAGACCCGGATCCAAGATGGCCGCGGATCCGGGTCCTGCAGGGAGGGAGGTGGCTTCACAGAAGCCTGCTCAGAGCAGGCACTGTGAAGCAGCCTGCACTTTCCTCAGATCGGTGATCTGTCAGAGTGCTATGCAAACTGGCAGATCACCGATCTGTATTGTCCCCCCCTGGGGCAAAGTAAAAAAGTTAAAAAAAAAATTTTCCAAATGTGTAAAAAAAAAAAAAAAAAATATTCCAAAATAATGAAAAAAAAAATAAAATATTATTCCCATAAATACATTTCTTTATCTAAATAAAATAAAAAAAAACAATAAAAGTACACATATTTAGTATCGCCGCGTCCGTAACGACCCAACCTATAAAACTGCCCCACTAGTTAACCCCTTCAGTAAACACCGTAAGAAAAAAAAAAAAAAAACGAGGCAAAAAACAACGCTTTATTACCATACCGCCGAACAAAAAGTGGAATAACACGCGATCAAAAAGACGGATATAAATAACCATGGTACTGCTGAAAACGTCATCTTGTCCCGCAAAAAACGAGCCGCCATACAGCATCATCAGCAAAAAAATAAAAAAGTTATAGTCCTGAGAATAAAGCGATACCAAAATAATTATTTTTTCTATAAAATAGTTTTTATCGTATAAAAGCGCCAAAACATAAAAAAATTATATAAATGAGATATCGCTGTAATCGTACTGACCCGACGAATAAAACTGCTTTATCAATTTTACCAAACGCGGAACGGTATAAACGCCTCTCCCAAAAGAAATTCATGAATAGCTGGTTTTTGGTCATTCTGCCTCACAAAAATCGGAATAAAAAGTGATCAAAAATGGTCACGTGTCCGAAAATGTTACCAATAAAAACGTCAACTCGTCCCACAAAAAACAAGACCTCACATGACTCTGTGGACCAAAATGTGGAAAAATTATAGGTCTCAAAATGTGGAGACGCAAAAACTTTTTTGCTATAAAAAGCGTCTTTTAGGCTGGTTTCACACTTGCGTTTTTATCTGCATGCGTTTTTTAAAAAAACGCATGTGTGAAAAAACGCATGTAAACGTGGTAAAACGCATGCGTTTTTAGACGCATGCGTTTTTATAGAAAAACACAAGAAAACAAACAAAAAAAAAAAACCCTACCCCTAACCCTACCCCTACCCCTAACCTGAAATACGTGGCACTAAAATATACGTTTATATACGTATATAAGTGCCACGATATTTCAGTGGCCACGTATATAAGTGCCACGTATATAAGTGCCACGTATATAAGTGCCACGTATATAAGTGCCACGTACTTAAGTGCCACGTACTTAAGTGCCACGTACTTAAGTGCCACGTATTTACGTGCCACGTATTCACGTGCCACGTATTTACGTGCCACGTATTTAAGTGCCACGTACTTAAGTGCCACGTACTTAAGTGCCACGTACTTAAGTGCCACGTACTTAAGTGCCACGTATTTACGTGCCACGATATTTCAGTGCCACGTATAACCACATAGTTATAGTATTTATAGTACGTGGCACTGAAATACGTGGCACTGAAATATCGTGGCACTGAAACACGTGGCACTGAAACACGTGGCACTGAAACACGTGGCACTTAAATACGTGGCACTTAAATATGTGGCACTTAAATACGTGGCACTTAAATACGTGGCACTTATGACTGTCAGAAAATGTTCATTAAACGGTTAGAGGTGAGGTTAGGGGTAGGGTTAGGGTTACCGTTGGGATTAGGGTTAGGGGTGTGTTTGGGTTAGGGTTTCAGGTAGAATTGGGGAGTTTCCACTGTTCAGGCACATCAGGGGCTCTCCAAACGCGACATGGCGTCCGATCTCAATTCCAGCCAATTCTGCGTTGAAAAAGTAAAACAGTGCTCCTTCCCTTCCGAGCTCTCCCGTGCGTCCAAAAAGGGGTTTACCCCAACATATGGGTTATCAGCGTACTCGGGACAAATTGAACAACAACTTCTGGGGTCCAAGTTCTCTTGTTATCCTTGGGAAAATAAAAATTTGGGGGGCTAAAAATCATTTTTGTGGGAAAAAAATATGTTTTATTTTCACGGCTCTGCGTTGTAAACTGTAGTGAAACACTTGGGGGTTCAAAGTTCTCACAACACATCTAGATAAGTTCCTTGGGAGGTCTAGTTTCCAATATGGGGTCACTTGTGGGGGGTTTGTACTGTTTGGGTACATCAGGGGCTCTGCAAATGCAACGTGACGCCTGCAGACCAATCCATTTAAGTCTGCATTCCAAATGGCGCTCCTTCCCTTCCGAGCTCTGTCATGTGCCCAAACAGTGGTTACCCCCCACATAGGGGGTATCAGCGTACTCAGGACAAATTGGACAACAACTTGTAGGGTCCAATTTATTCTGTTACCCTTGTAAAAATACAAAGCTGGGGGCTAAAAAATCATTTTTGTGAAAAAAAAAAGAATTTTTATTTTCACGGCTTTGCGTTACAAACTGTAGTGAAACACTTGGGGGTTCAAAGTTCTCACAACACATCTAGATAAGTTCCTTGGGAGGTCTAGTTTCCAATATGGGGTCACTTGTGGGGGGTTTGTACTGTTTGGGTACATCAGGGGCTCTGCAAATGCAACGTGACGCCTGCAGACCAATCCATTTAAGTCTGCATTCCAAATGGCGCTCCTTCCCTTCCGAGCTCTGTCATGTGCCCAAACAGTGGTTACCCCCCACATAGGGGGTATCAGCGTACTCAGGACAAATTGGACAACAACTTGTAGGGTCCAATTTATTCTGTTACCCTTGTAAAAATACAAAGCTGGGGGCTAAAAAATCATTTTTGTGAAAAAAAAAAAAGAATTTTTATTTTCACGGCTTTGCGTTACAAACTGTAGTGAAACACTTGGGGGTTCAAAGTTCTCACAACACATCTAGATAAGTTCCTTGGGAGGTCTAGTTTCCAATATGGGGTCACTTGTGGGGGGTTTGTACTGTTTGGGTACATCAGGGGCTCTGCAAATGCAACGTGACGCCTGCAGACCAATCCATTTAAGTCTGCATTCCAAATGGCGCTCCTTCCCTTCCGAGCTCTGTCATGTGCCCAAACAGTGGTTACCCCCCACATAGGGGGTATCAGCGTACTCAGGACAAATTGGAAAACAACTTTTAGGGTCCAATTTATTCTGTTACCCTTGTAAAAATACAAAGCTGGGGGCTAAAAAATCATTTTTGTGAAAAAAAAAAGAATTTTTATTTTCACGGCTTTGCGTTACAAACTGTAGTGAAACACTTGGGGTCACTTGTGGGGGGTTTGTACTGTTTGGGTACATCAGGGGCTCTACAAATGCAACGTGACGCCTGCAGACCAATCCATTTAAGTCTGCATTCCAAATGGCGCTCCTTCCCTTCCGAGCTCTGTCATGCGCCCAAACAGTGGTTACCCTCCATATATGGGGTATCAGCGTACTCAGGACAAATTGGACAACAACTTTTGGGGTCCAGTTTATTCTGTTACTCTTGTAAAAATACAAAAGCTGGGGGCTAAAAAATCATTTTTGTGAAAAAAAAAAAGAATTTTTATTTTCACGGCTCTGCGTTATAATCTGTAGTGAAACACTTGGGGGTGCAAAGCTCTCAAAACACATCTAGATAAGTTCCTTAGGGGGTCTAATTTCCAAAATGGTGTCATTTGTGGGGGGTTTCAATGTTTAGGCACATCAGGGGCTCTCCAAACGCAACATGGCGTCCCATCTCAATTCCAGTCAATTTTGCATTGAAAAGTCAAATGGCGCTCCTTCCCTTCCAAGCTCTGCCATGCGCCCAAACAGTGGTTTACCCCAACATATGGGGTATCTCCGTACTCAGGACAAATTGCACAACATTTTTTGGGGACCAATTTCTTCTCTTACCCTTGGGAAAATAAAAAATTGGGGGCGAAAAGATCATTTTTGTGAAAAAATATGATTTTTTATTTTTACGGCTCTGCATTATAAACTTCTGTGAAGCACTTGGTGGGTCAAAGTGCTCACCACACATCTAGATAAGTTCCTTAGGGGGTCTACTTTCCAAAATGGTGTCACTTGTAGGAGGTTTCAATGTTTAGGCACATCAGGGGCTCTCCAAACGCAACATGGCATCCCATCTCAATTCCAGTCAATTTTGCATTGAAAAGTCAAATGGCGCTCCTTCAATTCCGAGCTCTGCCATGCGCCCAAACAGTGGTTTACCCCAACATATGGGGTATCTGCGTACTCAGGACAAATTGCACAACATTTTTTGGGGACCAATTTCTTCTCTTACCCTTGGGAAAATAAAAAATTGGGGGCGAAAAGATCATTTTTGTGAAAAAATATGATTTTTTATTTTTACGGCTCTGCATTATAAACTTCTGTGAAGCACTTGGTGGGTCAAAGTGCTCACCACACATCTAGATAAGTTCCTTAGGGGGTCTACTTTCCAAAATGGTGTCACTTGTAGGGGGTTTCAATGTTTAGGCACATCAGGGGCTCTCCAAACGCAACATGGCGTCCCATCTCAATTCCAGTCAATTTTGCATTGAAAAGTCAAATGGCGCTCCTTCACTTCCGAGCTCTGCCATGCGCCCAAACAGTGGTTTACCCCAACATATGGGGTATCTGCGTACTCAGGACAAATTGCACAACATTTTTTGGGGACCAATTTCTTCTCTTACCCTTGGGAAAATAAAAAATTGGGGGCGAAAAGATCATTTTTGTGAAAAAATATGATTTTTTATTTTTACGGCTCTGCATTATAAACTTCTGTGAAGCACTTGGTGGGTCAAAGTGCTCACCACACATCTAGATAAGTTCCTTAGGGGGTCTACTTTCCAAAATGGTGTCACTTGTAGGGGGTTTCAATGTTTAGGCACATCAGGGGCTCTCCAAACGCAACATGGCGTCCCATCTCAATTCCAGTCAATTTTGCATTGAAAAGTCAAATGGCGCTCCTTCCCTTCCAAGCTCTGCCATGCGCCCAAACAGTGGTTTACCCCAACATATGGGGTATCTGCGTACTCAGGACAAATTGCACAACATTTTTTGGGGACCAATTTCTTCTCTTACCCTTGGGAAAATAAAAAATTGGGGGCGAAAAGATCATTTTTGTGAAAAAATATGATTTTTTATTTTTACGGCTCTGCATTATAAACTTCTGTGAAGCACTTGGTGGGTCAAAGTGCTCACCACACATCTAGATAAGTTCCTTAGGGGGTCTACTTTCCAAAATGGTGTCACTTGTAGGGGGTTTCAATGTTTAGGCACATCAGGGGCTCTCCAAACGCAACATGGCGTCCCATCTCAATTCCAGTCAATTTTGCATTGAAAAGTCAAATGGCGCTCCTTCCCTTCCAAGCTCTGCCATGCGCCCAAACAATGGTTTACACCCACATATGGGGTATCAGCGTACTCAGGACAAATTGTACAACAACTTTTGCAGTCTATTTTCTCCTGTTACCCTTGGTAAAATAAAACAAATTGGAGCTGAAATAAATTTTGTGTGAAAAAAAATTAAATGTTCATTTTTATTTAAACATTTCAAAAATTCCTGTGAAACACCTGAAGGGTTAATAAACTTCTTGAGTGTGGTTTTGAGCACCTTGAGTGGTGCAGTTTTTAGAATGGTGTCACACTTGGGTATTTTCTATCATACAGACCCCTCAAAATGACTTCAAATGAGATGTGGTCCCTAAAAAAAAATGGTGTTGTAAAAATGAGAAATTTCTGGTCAACTTTTAACCCTTATAACTCCCTAACAAAAAAAAATTTTGGTTCCAAAATTGTGCTGATGTAAAGTAGACATGTGGGAAATGTTACTTATTAAGTATTTTGCGTGACATATGTCTGTGATTTAAGGGCATAAAAATTCAAAGTTGGAAAATTGCAAAATTTTCAAAATTTTCGCCAAATTTCCGTTTTTTTCACAAATAAACGCAAGTTATATCGAAGAAATTTTACCACTATCATGAAGTACAATATGTCACGAGAAAACAATGTCAGAATCGCCAAGATCCGTTGAAGCGTTCCAGAGTTATAACCTCCTAAAGGGACAGTGGTCAGAATTGTAAAAATTGGCCCGGTCATTAACGTGCAAACCACCCTTGGGGGTGAAGGGGTTAAACCGTGATAAGAGTGTGGTCAGAAGTAAAAACCCTCAAATCAATCAGCAAACCAAGAAAAGCAAAAAGGGTTTAGAGGTAATTAATCTCTCTCAACACACTCTTACTAATGATCAACTGGATGTGTTACAGAAAGGTTTGACCTTCTCCCCGACTAATAAATTCAATCTTTTTACAGCCATCAAAGATCTATTCCTCTTCTCAAGGAAATTGATCCTTAAAATTTTTTTGAAAAGGATGGCAGTATACCAACAAACGAGGATGCTGAAAGGGAGGCACTAATGGCACTGGAGGATCTGTTGCATGAGCAGACTTCTGATACGGTAAGCACTTTTCCACGAGATTGCCGGCTCAGGTCCACCAATTTTCCCCCCTTGTCTCTGTGTCCAGCAGTGGACATATTCACTAAAATGGTCATACAGGATTTTCAGAAAATAACCACAAGACGTAACAATGACAATCTGACATTCAAACAAAGATTGGCTCTTGAACAACTTCAAAAATATGATGACGTAGTGATCAAGCCAGCAGACAAGGGGGGAAATGTGGTCCTGTGGCCCAATACCCTCTATGAGAAGGAAGCATTCAAACATCTGAGGGACAAGGAAACGTATAAAAAACTGGATTCAAATCCAACTAACACATTCTTTCATGAATTAGAAGGGATTTTGATGGATGCCCATGACAGAGGCATTATCCCTAAGAATGTGTTGGATGGTTTACTCACTAGATTTCCCAGGGTTCCTACCCTCTATTTTATCCCAAAAATCCACAAAAATCCCATCGACCCGCCGGGTCATGCGATAGTCTCTGGCATGGGGGAGTTAAGCGACCCTATATGCAAATTTGTTGATTATTATTTAAAGTCACATGTGGAGTCGCTCCCCTCCTATGTCAGGGACACGTCGGACGTACTCCGCCGGATCGATGGGATACAACTCGAGGATAACATGTGCCTGGTGACTGCTGATGTGCAGTTATTGTACACTTGTATTGGTCACAGGGATGGATTGGAGGCGGTCCGCTTTTTCCTGGAGGGTAGCAACTGGGATGGTCCTATTTGTGATTTGGTCATGGAACTCTTGACATTTATTTTGACAAAAAATTTTTTTTGTCTTTAAGGATGTTTTTTAGTTGCAGCAGCGTGGCACTGCCATGGGCGCGGCCTGTGCGCCCTCCTTCGCCAATCTCTTCCTGGGATATTGGGAGAGGGAGATATTTGGTGGGGGGGGCTGCGGGCCGCGGACCATGTGCAGTGCTGGCTGCATTATATTGATGACCTTTTCATTATATGGCAAGGACCTGATAATGCTTTGCAGGAATTCATGCAGGAGCTAAATAACGATGTCTATAATATCAAATTGACGTATCATACAAGCAAGACCGAGGTGGACTTTCTGGACATAAAAATTGAGGTAGATGAAAATCTGTATTTGCAGACTGATGTTTTCAGGAAGTCCAACTCGGTCAATTCACTCCTGTACGCTGACTCGGGCCATCCATACAGTACCATCAAAGCCATCCTAGTTGGACAGCACCTTAGGATGAAGCGGATCTGCTCCTCCACCACTAAATTTGAGGCCCAAGCAGCAGATCTTAGAGTGAGGTTCCAAACAAGGGGGTACAGCAATAGGAGCATTAGAAGGGGATATATGAAAGCCAAACATGCCTCACGCGATGAACTACTCTGTCCTGGTCATAAAAATCGGAAAATTAGTGAACAACAGGACATTATTCGATTTATCTCTACCTATAATGGTGAATGGGCCACCATTAGGAGTTGTCTCCAAAACCATTGGGGCATCCTCAAGAGTGACCCATTATTTTCTAAATGCCTTACTGAGTACCCTGCGATGACCGCCAGAAGAAGTAAAAACTTGAAGGACCTTTTGGTCTCAAAACATTATGCCCCGAGGGGTAATAAATATAACTTTGGCTCTGGTGGACCACCGAATGGCTGCTTTCCATGTGGCAACTGCATAGCATGCCCGAACATCAGTCGCATCGCTACTTTTGATTCAGTTGGTGGAGAAAGGACTTACTCCATTAACTACCATATAAACTGTAATACAACTCAGGTAGTTTATTATGCGGTATGCAATTGTCCCAAAGTCTACGTTGGTCTAACGTCACGTCGTTTGGGGACTCGCATACAGGAACATGTGCATGATATAACTGCGGCCAAAAATGTGACTGACATGACACTTCTGAAGACGATACCACGTCACTTCAGACAGTGCCATGGATGTAACCCTAAATCCTTTCTTGCACGAGGAATTGATCATGATCAGGTGGAAATGTCAAACGGATACTAGCACAGAGGGAGTGTCGCTGGATCACCACATTGGGTACCATGACTCCCATGGGCCTAAATGAAACGCAGTGTCACGATATGGTATGAAATATCATAAGTTTAGTGCTCTTGTCAGCCCAGGATGTGGGCTAGGAGGCCCCCCTTGACTTTTGCTTCAGAGTTGAGCTTGCTTGCCAATGTAGATGGGGGAAGTGAGTTTTATTGACGAAAGGCATTTACGACCCCCAGTTCCTGTAGTAGTAAGTGCTCAGCTTTAACAGTTAGAGAAACTTCTAGAACCATGCGGTCCTTTGTTCGGTTATTGTGAGATATTAGACAAACTATTTAGGATAGTGGAATGATAAATACATATTCTTTATCTCCGTCGAAGCATCTACCCATCACTCTAAACACAGTCGCCTAACTCCATCGGGGGAAGAAGTAGGGATTGCTCTGTAAATAATAGGACATATTTGATCTCCTTAGAAAGCTCATGTTAATACAAGCTCTATGCTGGGTGTGATATGACTCTGATATGTACTGGGACGGAGTTATAAGCATTAGACCAATTTGTATCCAAGTTACTCAGACTGAAAGGTAGGAGGATCTGGAAAAGCCAGCCCTTTCTGTGAGGTCACAGACTGTAGATTATAAAGTTGTGGCCAGATCTCCCGGCTCAGTCTTCTTCTTCTCTTTTCCTGTGAGCCCTGAGCAGCACATCCAATGAGCTGGGATGTCTGGCTGACTGCCATGCAATGATCTGAGAAATGTGAGTGTTATCGTTTCTTCCTTTAATCCTTTTATTTTCATAATTACCTTGTACATATTTGCAATTGTCTCATTTGTAACATCGTTGTAAAATATCTTTTATAAACACTGCCTAAAAATCGTTTATGGGGTATAATATTCAATACTAGTTCGTTCTTCCTGCCCTAAACCGTACCCTGTCTCTGAAGGGAATTACGCTACTGTTTTTTTGGGGTTTGCTCCAGACCCGTTCAATTGGAGCTGGTGGCAGCGACCGTGTGCCGGCTTTTGGGGGTCCCTGTAGCGACTGCGGCTTGATAATTATTGTTCCTGCCTGAGTGGGAGTAGTTATCGCGTCGCTTCAGTGCACCCAATAGCCAGTACATAGCAGGCAGCGTTTCTGGCGACTAATCACCCTAGGTGCAGTACCTAATCTGACCTGACAGAAAGGGGGGCGCCAGAGAGCTGCAAGGTTTAAGTGGAACTGTAAGCGGGATAGACACAAATCCCTGCAGTTCATGGTATACTGAAGAGCAGTGGGATACCTAAAATAAGCCCCTGCTGTAAACTAAGAGGGCAATAGCCTCGTGTGTGTTTTTTTTTCATCACATTGTGGCCGTGGAGTGATAACTCGGATAAGCCCCCCTGCACATGTGATAGCCGTCTGCTGGTCTAAAGTCACCCCAAGCCGTGACATATTGTAGGCAGCAGCTAAGGGATCTTGACAATTGGTGACAGTCACGGTGTGAATCGTGACATATTGGTGGCAAGGCGGTGGGATATTAGAGCATTAGTGATTTGGTTTGAGCAATCATTCCTTTCACTAAAAACTTGCAGAAAGTTCTTGCGAGAACTCTGCGCAAATAAGTTTGGAGAACGAACTCAGTGTTTATTAGTTGTGAGACAATTGTGTACTGGTAATTATCCCTTCCCTTTCTCTTCGTTTTTCTATTCTATCTTTTATTTGGCAACCATGGCTGCGAAAGGAGAAGCCTGGTACACCCAGCAGAAGAAAGACACTCTTGCTGGGATATGCATGTACCATGGCCTGAACCCCCAGAACAAGACCAAGACTCAAATGGTCGCTGAACTGGTGCAATGGGAAGCCGCTCTAGACCACTCGCAGAGCCCAGAGGCCGCAGATGCCAGCACCAGCGAACGTGGTGCTGCAGCAGAGGTTCAACCACTGAATACGGGCCCTACTGGCAACCAGGGGGGTGCAGACCACCTCCTGCAACTGGCTCTGCAACAATGCTCCGCAGATGACCTGGACCGACGTCTGCAGCTGATCCAGCAATACCAAGAGAGAGCCGAGCGAGAGGCCCAGGCCCAGCGAGCCGAGCGAGAGGCCCAAGCGCAGCGGGAGTACCAGCTGCAGATGGCCCAACTGCAAATGCAGGGGTCGTCCCAGAGCCGTGAATCCAGCAGCGCTCAGACGCCAAAGCCCCGGCCCGACCACTTTCCTGTTATGGAAAAGGATGGGGACTTGGACACTTTTCTGCGGGCCTTTGAGAAAGCCTGCAGGCAGTACCAGCTGCCTACACAAGAATGGGCACGGTACCTGACACCAGGGCTGAGAGGAAAAGCTCTGGAGGCGTTTGCTGTTCTCCCTCAAGAACAAGATGGTGACTATGAGGCCATCAAGCAGGCTCTCATAGCTAAGTACCAGCTTACACCCGAGGTGTACCGTAAAAAGTTTCGGACCCTCCTACGTGGCCCACACGACAGTTACAGTGATGTGGTGCATAGACTGGGGACCCACTTTGACCAGTGGACCCAAGGACTGTCAGTGACCACCTTTACACAGCTGCGAGACCTGATGATCAAAGACCAGTTCTTCCGTCTTTGCCCAACTGAAGTGCGACAGTTCGTGATGGACAGAGAACCCAACGATGTGACGAAAGCAGCGCAGATTGCCGATGCCTATGAGGCCAACCGTAGATCGGAAGTGCGGAAGCCAGTCACCACCAGCTGGAGAGGGGGTAAGCCTGCATCCAACGCCAGTACCCCTGCCAGCCAACACACCAGAGGTCCTGTCCCCGTGGCCAACAGCACCAGACCTACCACCGAACTTCGCCAGTGTTACCACTGCAGGCAGACTGGACACCTCAGTCACCAATGTCAAGCCAAGCAGAAGAACCCCTCATCCCAGGCCCCAGGGCCTAATGCAGCTGTTCTTTTGGTGGGTGGTGTGGTTGGGAGGGTGTGTGACAACGTACAGCCCGTCACTGTGGGAGGTCGTGTTGCTACCGGCCTCAAGGACACCGGGGCTGAACGAACCCTCATCCGACCCGAACTGGCGGCCCCTGAAGAAATCATTCCGGGGAAAACCCTAACTGTCACTGGGATTGGGGGCATCAGCTGTCACTTACCGATGGCCCGGGTTTTTATTGATTGGGGTGCCGGGAGCGGGGTGAAGGAAGTGGGGCTGTCTGATAATTTGCCCACTGATGTTTTGTTGGGGACTGATTTGGGGAGGTTGTTTGCATACTACGTCCCTGACACCCCTCCCCAATCTACTAATGAGGGTAAAGTTAACCCTGGTGATGATGATGATGATGATGATGATGGGAAATCGCATGTGTTACCTGACCATGCTTTATCTTGTAATGATGCATCTGTTAACCATTTTCTCCCTAGGATTGATGGTGGAAATGTTGTACCTGTGCCAACTGTATCTGATAATGATGTTTCTGTGAAAGTTGATGTGTCCATAGGTACAGGAGTGCTCAGCCCCGTCGCTCTGCGGAGTGAGACGGCTGAGGAACCCCTAGCAGGGGTAAGTGTCGGTGCTACAGGAAATGGGGAGATACATGGGAACCGTGAGGAAGGTGATGCCATGCAATTGACCAGTGCCACCGAGGAAGGTAACTGGCCCATAAGTAGCAATGCTCCTGAGGTAATGGGGGTGGATGGGGAGGTAGAGCCCATAGCAGCGTCGGCTGTTGGGTCTGTAGAAATCCCCGGGGAGACAGCCTACGTAGCTGCTGTCACCCGCAGTCCGAGTGCCCGGAACGCAGATACCTGTCTGCCTTCCGGACCCTCCTCAGTCATCAGTGTGACTGAACCAGAGGTGGACCCAGTGCAGGTCCCAGAGGGCTCCCGTGGGGAAGGGACCCTGACATCGCTTTTGGCTTCCCCTAGCCAGGAGTTTCAGGCCGCTCTGCACACAGATGCGAGCCTAGAGAGTTTGAGACAACTCGCCGGGACGCGCTTCTCCGAGACTGATAAGGAGAAGGTGTTCTGGGAAGGAGGAAGGTTGTACCGGGAGACAGTACCCGGAGAATCACAAAAGGAGTGGTTGAGGGAAAGACAGCTGGTCGTCCCACAGCAATTCCGGGGTGAGTTGTTGCGGATTGCCCATGAGATCCCGCTAGCTGGACACTTGGGTATCAGCAAAACTAAGGCCCGGCTGTCTCAACACTTCTATTGGCCTAAGATGGGGACAGATGTGTCAAACTACTGCCGCTCCTGTGTCACCTGTCAAAGAGTGGGGAAGGCGGGGCCTGCTCTTAAGGCTCCCCTGATCCCTTTGCCAGTGATAGAGGAGCCTTTCCAGAGGATTGCGGTGGACATTGTGGGCCCGCTGGCCGTCTCCAGCAGCTCTGGAAAGCGATTTATTCTTACTGTGGTAGACTACGCTACCCGGTACCCAGAGGCAGTAGCTCTGTCGTCAACTAGGGCAGATAAGGTGGCGGATGCCCTGTTGGCCATCTTTTCACGTGTAGGATTTCCCAGGGAAATGCTTACTGATCGAGGGACCCAATTTATGTCTCACCTAATGGAGGCTCTCTGTAAGAAAATGCAGGTGAAGCACCTGGTATCGAGTGCGTATCACCCACAGACCAATGGCTTGTGTGAACGCTTCAATGGTACCCTCAAACAGATGCTACGCATGCTGGTTGAGACACAAGGGCGCGACTGGGAGCGGTACCTCCCACACCTGCTATTCGCTTACAGAGAGGTTCCGCAGGCCTCGACGGGGTTCTCCCCCTTCGAGCTCCTGTACGGCAGGCGAGTCCGGGGACCCCTTGGGTTGGTAAGAGAATCCTGGGAAGAGGAGCCGAACCCTTCTGAAGTGTCCATAGTGGAGTATGTCATGCGCTTCCGTGACAAGATGCAGACCTTGACGCAGTTGGTGCATGACAACATGACGCAGGCTCAGGCTGATCAGAAGCACTGGTATGACCAGAACACCCGGGAGCGGACCTACCACGTGGGTCAAAAGGTGTGGGTGCTGGTTCCTGTACCAACGGATAAGCTTCAGGCAGCCTGGGAGGGCCCGTACGTCGTCCACCAACAGCTCAACCCGGTCACCTATGTGGTCACGCTTGACCACACTCGGGGTAGGCGAAAGGCCTTTCACGTCAACATGATGAAAGCTCATCACGAACGTGAACCTTTCGTCCTACCGGTCTGCAGCGCACCCGAAGACGGGGAGGAGGACACCCTCCTGGACATGCTGGCCCAAGCCAAGGCCCGTGGGTCCATTGAGGACGTGGAGGTAAGCGCCTCGCTAGATGAACCACAGCGGTTGCAGTTGCAAACCACCCTGGAACCCTTCCGGGTCGTGTTCTCCAACCGGCCTGGAAGGACTGAGTTAGCGGTCCACGAGGTGGACACCGGGAATCACGCCCCACTACGGCGAACACCCTATCGAATCTCTGACCAGGTGCAGCAGATTATGCGCCAGGAGATCGATGAGATGTTACAGCTCGGGGTGATTCGACGTTCAAAGAGCGCGTGGGCCTCACCTGTAGTTCTCGTGCCAAAGAAGGACCGGACCACCCGGTTCTGTGTGGACTACAGGGGGCTCAACGCCATTACAGCCTCTGACGCGCACCCAATGCCGCGCATCGAGGAACTGCTTGAGAAGTTAGCTGGCGCAGAATACCTGACAATAATGGATCTGAGTCGCGGATACTGGCAGATTCCCCTGAGCCCCGAGGCGCAGGAGAAGTCCGCCTTTATCACACCCTTTGGACTGTACGAGTCCACGGTCATGCCCTTCGGCATGAAGAATGCCCCTGCCACTTTCCAGCGGATGGTCAATCTCCTGCTTCAGGGACTGGAGAAGTACGCTGTGGCGTACTTAGATGACATTGCCATCTTCAGTCCCTCCTGGGATGAACACCTGCAGCATCTCGAAGAGGTGCTCGGGCGAATTCACCGAGCAGGACTGACTATCAAGCCGGGAAAGTGCCAGATGGGCATGAGGGAGGTTCACTACCTGGGGCACCGGGTAGGTGGAAACACCCTAAAGCCAGAGCCTGACAAAGTGGGTGTGATCGTGAACTGGCCCACTCCCAGGAACAAGAAACAGGTGATGTCCTTCCTGGGCACTGCAGGGTACTATAGGCGCTTCGTGCAGCACTATAGTAGCCTGGCAAAACCTTTGACGGACCTCACCAGGAAGAAGCTACCCCACATCGTCAACTGGACAGATGGCTGTGAGGGGGCCTTCCAGGCGTTGAAAACAGCACTGTGCAACGCCCCTGTGTTGAAAGCCGTCGACAGCCGTCGACCGTTCTTGGTACAGACTGACGCCAGTGAGTTTGGCCTTGGTGCTGTGCTCAGCCAGGTTGACTCGGAGGACCAAGAGCACCCCGTGTTGTACCTGAGCCGGAAACTTTTGCCGAGGGAAGTGGCCTACTCCACCATCGAGAAGGAGTGCCTGGCCATAGTCTGGGCCCTGCAGCGTTTGCAGCCCTACTTGTACGGTCGCACCTTCACCGTGGTGACCGACCACAACCCTCTGCGCTGGCTAAGCACCATGTGTGGAACCAATGGCAGGTTGCTACGCTGGAGCCTTGCCCTTCAGCAATTTGACTTCACCGTTAAACACAAAGCGGGCAAAGAGCATGGTAATGCAGATGGACTCTCCCGCCAGGGTGAACCCACGGAGGTGCGCATGGAGGCATACCGAGAGGTCCTGCCGCCGTAGCGCACGCCAAAAGGGGGAGGTGTCACGATATGGTATGAAATATCATAAGTTTAGTGCTCTTGTCAGCCCAGGATGTGGGCTAGGAGGCCCCCCTTGACTTTTGCTTCAGAGTTGAGCTTGCTTGCCAATGTAGATGGGGGAAGTGAGTTTTATTGACGAAAGGCATTTACGACCCCCAGTTCCTGTAGTAGTAAGTGCTCAGCTTTAACAGTTAGAGAAACTTCTAGAACCATGCGGTCCTTTGTTCGGTTATTGTGAGATATTAGACAAACTATTTAGGATAGTGGAATGATAAATACATATTCTTTATCTCCGTCGAAGCATCTACCCATCACTCTAAACACAGTCGCCTAACTCCATCGGGGGAAGAAGTAGGGATTGCTCTGTAAATAATAGGACATATTTGATCTCCTTAGAAAGCTCATGTTAATACAAGCTCTATGCTGGGTGTGATATGACTCTGATATGTACTGGGACGGAGTTATAAGCATTAGACCAATTTGTATCCAAGTTACTCAGACTGAAAGGTAGGAGGATCTGGAAAAGCCAGCCCTTTCTGTGAGGTCACAGACTGTAGATTATAAAGTTGTGGCCAGATCTCCCGGCTCAGTCTTCTTCTTCTCTTTTCCTGTGAGCCCTGAGCAGCACATCCAATGAGCTGGGATGTCTGGCTGACTGCCATGCAATGATCTGAGAAATGTGAGTGTTATCGTTTCTTCCTTTAATCCTTTTATTTTCATAATTACCTTGTACATATTTGCAATTGTCTCATTTGTAACATCGTTGTAAAATATCTTTTATAAACACTGCCTAAAAATCGTTTATGGGGTATAATATTCAATACTAGTTCGTTCTTCCTGCCCTAAACCGTACCCTGTCTCTGAAGGGAATTACGCTACTGTTTTTTTGGGGTTTGCTCCAGACCCGTTCAATTGGAGCTGGTGGCAGCGACCGTGTGCCGGCTTTTGGGGGTCCCTGTAGCGACTGCGGCTTGATAATTATTGTTCCTGCCTGAGTGGGAGTAGTTATCGCGTCGCTGCAGTGCACCCAATAGCCAGTACATAGCAGGCAGCGTTTCTGGCGACTAATCACCCTAGGTGCAGTACCTAATCTGACCTGACAGAAAGGGGGGCGCCAGAGAGCTGCAAGGTTTAAGTGGAACTGTAAGCGGGATAGACACAAATCCCTGCAGTTCATGGTATACTGAAGAGCAGTGGGATACCTAAAATAAGCCCCTGCTGTAAACTAAGAGGGCAATAGCCTCGTGTGTGTTTTTTTTTCATCACATTGTGGCCGTGGAGTGATAACTCGGATAAGCCCCCCTGCACATGTGATAGCCGTCTGCTGGTCTAAAGTCACCCCAAGCCGTGACATATTGTAGGCAGCAGCTAAGGGATCTTGACAATTGGTGACAGTCACGGTGTGAATCGTGACACGCAGGGTTTCTCATCTTTTCTCTAACTGTTGTCGGGGATTTGCTCCGTTTTGTCTCTGCCATTAACTATCGGTTTTAATTTTGTATCTCTATCTTATATGTTTTTAGTGTGCTGGTACCATAATTCTATCTATGTGTTTTCCGATGTTGGGGAAATCTATATGAATACTGGACAAGAATGTATACATCAGTATATCCTAGATGGAGGAATTACCAAGCTTTGAAGTTTGATGTGCACAGGAACAACATAAAATATGATGGACAATAACAAAGAAGCAATCGAGTATACTTTACTGACATAGATGAACCATTTGGATCTTGCTGCTTCATCAATTTACCTGTTATGCAACTATACATCAGTTTCTAGTCCTTCATTCTTTGTAATTTTTCTATCCCTTATTCTCTTATACGTCGGTCAGCAGCATTGTAGATTGTGGTACATATTTACTTATTTTTATATTTGTAATAATTGTTTTCTGTCTCATTACCATAGCTAATTGATTATGCACAATGTCATTTGTTTGGCACTATTTATTTAGTTTGCTATACATATATGCCATTCTTTGTCCTTGGGGTTTCATGCCCCATCTTGCGCAAGTTTTCAGTCACTGGGGCATGGGTTTTGACTGGACCCTGAGGTGTGGGGATGTACCTCTATTAGGGTAAAATTCGGCAGTGGTTCACATAAGTAAATATATATAATTTTTATTATCACTGTATTCCCTTGCGGTATTTTTTTAGGCACACGTCACTTTACTTTACTTAATTATTGTTATAAACATTCCTGTATTTCCGGCTCCTGGCCCGGGGGCGGTCGCAAGTTACGAGATGTGGGTGTAGCGCTCACCCGCTCATGTGACTGCGGCCTGCTGACTGAGCTTGTGGGCTGGAACGCAGTGTCGATGCTCACTTGCGTTTCACGCATGCGCACTCGCACTTTCTAGCTTCATCACTTGATTGGTGGTGACCTATATTTAAACCGGATGGAGATCTCTATTAAGCCACGCCCCCTGAGAAAGCGGGATTTATCACACGCGAAACGCGCGTTGGGGTAGCTGACCGGGATCTGGAAGGGACCTGTTACATTTATGGGTAATCAATTTTAATCCCATCTTTACAATTTATATTGAATTTGTAAGGACATGCGGCGATATTATTGGCAGTATATGTGCAGCTTACATTTTTTCAATTGAATCGCCACATGCCTAAGACAGCTTTACTGATGTGTTGGTGACATATTGACTGCTTATTTGGCAATGTGTGTTCACATTTGGCATGTCTAATAATGTCCTGGTTTCTACTGGTCCCTGATTCCGGATCACTTTTTGCATCCTTGGATCATTCACATGGTTTTAATTGACTATTAAATGGTAATTTTGTATTCTTGTAATGTCTTAATAAAGTCACATTAGATTATTACCTTTTGGCTTATTTTGGATTCTTAGTTCTCCTGGGTTTCAATATTGTTACTAGAGTCGCCAACAATATCTTTTTTCAGAATTTCTTACAATTGATGTTTGTTTTATATATACTACGTAAGCAGTTTGACAATTGACAAAAGAATTGATTCTAAAAATATTACCTGTTGTATTTGAAATTATGTGTACACTCCCCAATAGAAATGCAACAGAGGCACTTGGTATTCCCACATGGAAGACAACCAGAATTAGAAGACACATGAG
Organism: Ranitomeya variabilis; assembly: GCF_051348905.1. Classification (NCBI taxonomy): domain Eukaryota; kingdom Metazoa; phylum Chordata; class Amphibia; order Anura; family Dendrobatidae; genus Ranitomeya; species Ranitomeya variabilis. Next base: position 673,814,079 of record NC_135235.1, on the reverse strand, counting down.
GTTTCAAGATGGACGGAGCTATTGTCGTGTTACTAGGTGCAATCTTATTACCTAAGGTATGATTCCTACGGAATATAGTTAAGGGATGGGGGGGATAAGTGACCTGAAAGTACTGGATCCCCCTTCAGAATGAACCAATATTTTGATAAAAGTTTCCTAACCATTACATGAGACTGATTAAAAGTGATGATAAAACTCCACCTGCCAAATGACGTCCTAGAAGGGGGTGGCTCCACTGATTTCATTCTAATACTGTCAATGCAGTCCTTCTGTGTCAAAGAATTTGCTTTCTGATAAGCATCCGTAACAAGTTTCTTAGGGTAACCTTTCTGTTCAAACCTATGATCCAAGATTTTAGCTTCCCTAAAGAAGTCAGAGTCGTGTGTACAATTTTTTCGTATCCGCCAGTATTGGCCATACGGGACATTCTGGATCCACTTGGGTAGATGGCCACTATCAAAGCTAAGGTAACTATTTACGTCCACTTCCTTAAAATGTGTGGTAGTAGAAAGGTGACCAGTTTCATCAACTTGGATCACGAGATCTAAGAATTGAACAGAGATATTTGAGATATTAGCTGTAAAATGTAGACCCCCATGAATTCTTATTAAGGTTAGAGATAAACTCCAATGCCTCCCCCTCAGTACCGGTCCATATACAAAATAGGTCATCAATGAAACGTCGATAAAAGAACAATTTGCCAAGTGTGAGGTCAGGTTGCGCGATGAGGACAGATTCAATTACCCCCATAAACAAATTAGCATAACTGGGGGCGAATCTCGTCCCCATCGTGCAACCTTTGACCTGGCAGTAAAAAATTTGATCAAAAGAGAATACATTGTTTAAGAGTACAAACCAAATGGCATTAATTAAAAAATCTTTTTGCTGAGGAGGCAAAGATGTATCTTTCAAAAGAAATTGGTGGACGGCATCGACACTCTTCTCATGGGGGTTATTAGAGTAGAGGGCTTGAACGTTCATGGTAATGAGAACACAATTGGGGACAGGTGGCAAATTCAGAAGCAAATCAATCAAATGAGATGAATCTCTGAGGTAAGAATCCAAAGCTACATCATACTTTTGCAAAAATAGGCCCACATAGTGGGAGAGGTTGCTGGTGATTGCACCAATCCCAGCAATGATTGGGTGACCAGGGGGGTTAACGGGATTTTTGTTGATTTTTGGTAAAAAGTAAAAAAAAGGTGTCTTAAGCCGTGAAATATTAAGAAATTTAAACTTTTTTTTAATTAGGAATCGCTAAAGAATGGGCTGCTTTGATAAGTGCACTACATTCTGCAAATATGTCAGTAGAAATATCCCGATCAAGTTTTAAATAATAGGAAGAATCACTCAGCAGTCTAAGGGCCTCTGCAGTATAGGATCCCCTATTCATGATAACTACCCCCCCTTTATCCGCGTTTTTTATAATAATCTCCTTGTTCTCACTGTTGTGAATTCTGTTTGTGGGCTCCCCCGGTGGTGTTTTATGGTAGTGCCACTTATTTGCCTTCTTCTATCCTTGATCACCTGTTGACATCCATTAGGGGAGTTTCCTATTTAAGGCTGCTTGGCTGCTGGTCCGATGCCGGCCAACAATGTATCAGTAGCATTCTGTTGCATTCTCCTGCCTCAAGATCCTGTTCAGCTAAGTTGAATTTTGTTTCTAGTTAATGCTATTTTTGTCCAGCTATTTGCAATGTGACTCTCTGTAGCTGGAAGCTCTCGTGGACTGAAATTGCCACTCCAGTGGCATGAGTTGTCACTGGAGTTTTAAAGTAATTTCAGGATGGTGTTTTTGAGTAGTGTTTTGAAGTTGACCGTGAAGTAACTCTTTCCTGTACTTCTGCTATCTAGTAAGCGGACCTCACTGTGCTAAATCTGCTGTTCATCCTACGTATGTCTTTTCCTCTTGACTCACCGTCAATATCTGTGGGGGGCTGCTATCTCCTTTTGGGGTTCATCTCTGGAGGTAAGGCAGGCCTGTATATTCCTCTGATAGGGGTAGTTAGATCTCCGGCTGGCGCGTGGTGTCTAGGGCATCGTAGGAAACACTCCCCGGCTACTTCCAGTGTTGTGTCAGGTTCAGGTCACGGTCACTTTAGTTCCCATCACCCGAGAGCTAGTCCGTTGTTATTTTGATTTCCCTGCCATTGGGAAAATCATAACAGTTTGGCCGGCCCTCATGTGTTAAAACTATGCACTAAAGCAGGAAAGGATATAAAAGGTTTTTTTTTTTTCCTTCTGTGTTTGGAAAGTGCACCTTAGTGCTTATTTGTACTCCTTGCTTAAACTGCAGTCTTCAGCCTTTTTTTTTTTTCCTCTCCTCTTAATCTCTGAATGGCTTTGGTTACACCTATTTGAATCATGGATCCACAGAGTTTGGTTGCAGGTCTGAATAACCTGGCTACAAAGGTCCAGAACTTACAAGATTTTGTTATACGTGCTCCAATGTCTGAACCTAAGATTCCTATGCCTGAATTTTTTACCGGAGACAGATCCCGTTTTTTGAATTTCAGAGAGAATTGTAAATTGTTTTTGTCTCTGAAATCTCACTCTGCTGGTGATCCTGCGCAACAGGTTAAAATTGTTATTTCTCTATTGCGGGGTGACCCACAAAGTTGGGCATTTGCATTGTCGCCAGGGGATCCTGCGTTATTAAATGTAGATGCGTTTTTTCTGGCTTTGGGGTTGCTTTATGAAGAACCTAATTTAGAGATTTTGGCTGAGAAAGCCTTGATAGCTCTTTCCCAAGGGCAAGATGAAGCTGAGATATACTGCCAGAAATTTCGTAAATGGTCGGTGCTTACTAAATGGAATGAGTGCGCTCTAGCAGCTAATTTCAGAGAAGGTCTCTCTGATGCCGTGAAGGATGTCATGGTGGGGTTCCCTGTGCCTACAGGTCTGAATGATGCCATGAAATTGGCTATCCAGATTGATCGGCATTTACGGGAGCGCAAATCTGTGCACCATATGGCGGTATCTTCTGAGCAAAAATCTGTGCACCATATGGCGGTATCTTTTGAGCAAAAACCTGTGCACCATATGGCGGTATCTTCTGAGCAAAAACCTGTGCACCATATGGCGGTATCTTCTGAGCAAAAACCTGTGCATCATTTGGCGGTGACCTCTGAAAAGGCACCAGAGCATATGCAATGCGATAGTGTATTGTCTAGAGGCGAACGACAGAATTACAGGCGCAAAAATGGGTTGTGCTTCTATTGTGGAGATCCAGCTCATGTTATATCAGCATGCTCTAAACGCATAAAGAAGGTTGATAAAAAGGTTGATAAATCTTTTTCTATGGGTACCTTGCAGTCTAAATTTCTTTTGTCCGTGACATTGATTTGTACTTTATCATCTGTTACTGTGGATGCTTATGTGGATTCTGGCGCCGCTCTGAGTCTCATGGATTGGTCCTTTGCCAAGCGTTGTGGGTTTGATTTAGAGCCTCTGGAGGTTTCTATTCCCTTAAAGGGTATTGATTCTACACCTTTGGCTAGCAATAAACCACAATATTGGACACAAGTGACTATGCATCTTTCCCCAGACCATCAGGAGATTATTCGTTTCCTTGTGTTATATAATCTACATGACGTATTAGTACTTGGATTACCATGGTTACAAATTCATAATCCAGTCTTGGACTGGAGATCAATGTCTGTGCTGAGCTGGGGATGTCGGGGGATTCATGGGGATGCACCTTTGGTTCCCATTTCTTCATCTACTCCCTCTGAGATCCCAGCATTTCTGTCAGATTTTTATGATGTCTTTCAGGAGCCTAAAACTGATTCTCTCCCCCCTCACAGAGAGTGTGACTGCGCTATTGAGTTGATTCCCGGTAGTAAATTCCCTAAGGGTCGCTTGTTTAATTTGTCTGTACCTGAACATACTGCTATGAGGGAGTATATCAGAGAATCTTTGGAAAAGGGTCATATTCGCCCCTCTTTGTCTCCACTGGGGGCAGGGTTTTTCTTTGTGGGTAAAAAGGATGGTTCATTGAGACTTTGTATCGACTATCGACTTCTGAATAAGATTACAGTTAAATACCAGTACCCGTTACCTTTACTGACTGATCTTTTTGCTCGCATAAAGGGGGCGAAGTGGTTCACTAAGATCGATCTACGTGGTGCGTATAATTTGGTGCGGATTAAGCAGGGGGATGAGTGGAAGACCGCATTTAATACGCCTGAAGGCCATTTTGAGTATTTGGTAATGCCTTTCGGTCTCGCGAATGCCCCTTCCGTTTTTCAGTCCTTTATGCACGATATTTTCCGTGAATATCTGGATAAATTTATGATTGTGTATTTGGATGATATTTTGATTTTTTCGGAGGACTGGGAATCTCATGTTCAACAGGTCAGGAGAGTTTTTCAGGTTTTACGAGCTAATTCTCTATTTGTGAAGGGCTCAAAGTGTATTTTTGGGGTTCAGAGAATTTCCTTTTTGGGATATATTTTTTCCCCTTCATCTATGGAGATGGACCCTGTTAAGGTTCAGGCTATTTGTGATTGGATACAACCTACTTCTCTAAAGAGTCTTCAGAAATTCTTGGGATTTGCTAATTTCTATCGCCGATTCATAGCGGGTTTTTCTGCCATTGCTAAACCTTTGACTGATTTGACCAAGAAGGGTGCTGATGTTGCTAATTGGTCCTCTGCGGCTGTGGAGGCCTTTCGGGAGCTTAAGCGCCGCTTTTCTTCTGCTCCTGTGTTGCGCCAGCCTGATGTTTCGCTCCCGTTCCAGGTTGAAGTAGATGCTTCCGAGATCGGAGCAGGTGGTTTTGTCGCAGAAAGGTCCTGACTGCTCAGTGATGAGACCATGTGCGTTTTTCTCTCGAAAGTTTTCGCCCGCTGAGCGAAATTATGATGTTGGAAATCGGGAGCTCTTGGCCATGAAGTGGGCATTTGAGGAGTGGCGTCATTGGCTTGAGGGTGCTAGACACCAGGTGGTGGTCTTGACTGACCACAAAAATCTAATTTATCTTGAGTCAGCCAGGCGTCTGAATCCTAGACAGGCGCGCTGGTCGTTGTTTTTCTCTCGATTTAACTTTGTGGTTTCATATCTGCCTGGGTCTAAGAATGTGAGGGCGGATGCCCTCTCTAGGAGTTTTGAGCCTGACTCACCTGGTGATACCGAACCTACTGGCATCCTGAAGGATGGGGTGATATTGTCAGCTGTCTCCCCAGACCTGCGGCGCTCTTTGCAGGAGTTTCAGGTGGATAGGCCTGATCGCTGTCCGCCTGGTAGACTGTTTGTCCCTGATGACTGGACCAGTAGAGTTATTTCGGAGGTTCACTCTTCCGCGTTGGCAGGTCATCCTGGAATTTTTGGCACCAGGGATCTGGTGTCTAGGTCCTTCTGGTGGCCTTCCTTGTCTCGAGATGTACGTATTTTTGTGCAGTCTTGTGATGTTTGTGCTCGGGCTAAGCCCTGCTGTTCCCGGGCCAGCGGGTTGTTGTTGCCCTTGCCTATTCCTAAGAGGCCTTGGACGCACATCTCTATGGACTTTATTTCTGACCTTCCTGTTTCTCGTAGGATGTCCGTCATCTGGGTGGTGTGTGACCGTTTTTCCAAGATGGTTCACTTGGTACCTTTGCCCAAATTGCCCTCCTCCTCTGAGCTGGTCCCTCTATTTTTTCAGAATGTTGTGCGTTTGCATGGTATTCCTGAGAATATAGTGTCTGACAGGGGTACTCAGTTTGTGTCTAGATTTTGGCGGGCGTTCTGTGCCAGGATGGGCATCGACTTGTCTTTTTCGTCTGCATTCCATCCTCAGACTAATGGCCAGACTGAGCGTACTAATCAGACCTTGGAGACTTACTTGAGGTGTTTTGTGTCCGCTGATCAGGACGATTGGCTTGATTTTTTGCCATTGGCAGAGTTTGCCCTTAACAATCGGGCCAATTCTGCCACTTTGGTTTCTCCATTTTTTTGTAATTCAGGGTTTCACCCTCGCTTTTCGTCCGGTCAATTGGAGTCTTCGGATTGTCCTGGAGTAGATGCTGTGGTTGATAGAATGCATCAGATTTGGGGACAGGTTGTGGACAATCTGAAGTTGTCCCAGGAGAAGACTCAACAGTTCACTAATCGTCATCGGCGTGTCGGTCCTCGTCTTTGTGTTGGGGACCTGGTTTGGTTGTCTTCTCGATTTGTTCCTATGAAGGTCTCGTCTCCTAAGTTTAAGCCTCGGTTTATCGGCCCTTATAGGATTCTGGAGGTTCTCAATCCTGTGTCCTTTCGTTTGGACCTCCCAGCATCTTTTACTATTCATAATGTTTTTCATCGGTCATTGTTGCGGAGGTATGAGGTGCCGGTTGTTCCGTCTGCTGATCCTCCTGCTCCTGTGCTGGTTGAGGGTGAGTTGGAGTATGTGGTGGAAAAGATCTTGGACTCCCGTGTTTCCAGACGGAAACTTCAGTATCTGGTTAAGTGGAAAGGCTATGGTCAGGAGGATAATTCTTGGGTGACAGCATCTGATGTTCATGCTCCTGATTTGGTTCGTGCATTTCATAGTGCTCATCCAGATCGCCCTGGTGGTTCTGGTGAGGGTTCGGTGCCCCCTCCTTAAGGGGGGGGTACTGTTGTGAATTCTGTTTGTGGGCTCCCCCGGTGGTGTTTTATGGTAGTGCCACTTATTTGCCTTCTTCTATCCTTGATCACCTGTTGACACCCATTAGGGGAGTTTCCTATTTAAGGCTGCTTGGCTGCTGGTCCGATGCCGGCCAACAATGTATCAGTAGCATTCTGTTGCATTCTCCTGCCTCAAGATCCTGTTCAACTAAGTTGAATTTTGTTTCTAGTTAATGCTATTTTTGTCCAGCTATTTGCAATGTGACTCTCTGTAGCTGGAAGCTCTCGTGGACTGAAATTGCCACTCCAGTGGCATGAGTTGTCACTGGAGTTTTAAAGTAATTTCAGGATGGTGTTTTTGAGTAGTGTTTTGAAGTTGACCGTGAAGTAACTCTTTCCTGTACTTCTGCTATCTAGTAAGCGGACCTCACTGTGCTAAATCTGCTGTTCATCCTACGTATGTCTTTTCCTCTTGACTCACCGTCAATATCTGTGGGGGGCTGCTATCTCCTTTTGGGGTTCATCTCTGGAGGTAAGGCAGGCCTGTATATTCCTCTGATAGGGGTAGTTAGATCTCCGGCTGGCGCGTGGTGTCTAGGGCATCGTAGGAAACACTCCCCGGCTACTTCCAGTGTTGTGTCAGGTTCAGGTCACGGTCACTTTAGTTCCCATCACCCGAGAGCTAGTCCGTTGTTATTTTGATTTCCCTGCCATTGGGAAAATCATAACATCTCACTAAGGGATTTGATGGCAGCCTCCTCACCGTTACTAAAGTTTGTATTAAGTTGTTTGCTAAAGGGTAGTGATCGGATTTCTTTAAATATAAGATGTTGGAATGTTTCTAGATGTGATCCCTTATGATGGATAGGGTAAAATTTACTATGGCTATTTTTGGGTACGACATGCAAAAATTGGTCCGACTCAGTGGAGGATTCTTCCATCGTGGGGGTCTTAATGGATTTATCTCCCTCTATTAAAAAATGACGTTAAACTGTAAGTTTTTGCATAAAGTCATTTAAATCCAAATAAAGATTAAATACATTTAATGGGGAGTCGGGGCAAAAAGATAGTCCTCGTTCAAAGAGTGAGATTTCTTCTCTATTCAACTGATAATCAGAAAGATTGAAAATACTAGAGTGTTGTTTTCGAATATCAGGGTCTCTATTCATATCAACTCTGAGGGATCTTCTAATTTTTTTGTTTTTGCCCTTGCCCCTAGAACCTAGTGTTCTCTTTTTCTTTTTATCTTTGCTTCGTGACCCGGTAACTAGTGTTGAGCATTCCGATACTGCAAATATCGGGTATCGGACGATATTTGCTGAACCGGAATTCCGATACCGAGTTCCGATATTTTTGCGATATCGGGAATCGGGATGCATATTCATGTAAAAAATAAAGAATAAAAATAAAAAATATGGATTTACTCACCCACCGACGGCCCCTGGCTCGCAGTGGTGCAACCGGCAGCCTCCGTTCCTAAGAATGCAGTGAGTGTAGGACCTGCGATGACGTCGCGGTCTTGTGATTGGTCGCGTGACCGCGACATCATCGAAGGTCCTTCACTCTCTGTATTCTTAGGAACGGAGGCAGACGCTTGCAGCGGTTATAGCCAGGGCTTGTCCGAGGGTGAGTATATCCATATTTTTTATTTTTATTCTTTATTTTTTACATGAATATGGATCCCAGGGCCTGAAGGAGAGTTTCCTCTCCTTCAGACCTTGAGAACCATCCAGGATCACTTCCAATATTTGTGTCCCATTGACTTGTATTGGTATCGGGTATCAGTATTGGCGATATCCGATATTTTTTGGATATCGGCGGATTCAATCCGATACCGATACTTTCAAATATCGGAAGGTATCGCTCAACACTACCGGTAACACCTGAAAAAAATGTGTAATCTTGGTATTTTGTGAATCACCAGTAGGGGGAGGTGGTGCAATGAAAAAATTCTGGTGACAGGAGGTAACTATGTTCTCCCTAACAAGAATATTAGATTCTATAGTATCAATCACTGGCAGATCAGTGACTAAATTAGTTCTAGTGGGGGAAGAGTTGGGAAGTGGTAATGGAGTGAGGGATATAAGAGAACAATCAGTATCATAGACTGAGAGTTGGGAAAGACCATCAAAATTATCTTTCATATTACATCCAGAACAAATCATATTACCAGAGGGGTTATCAGAAGAGGTGAGCAAATTAAAAATTTGTGATGGTGCTTTCATATCTAAAGAAGATTTATTCAAATTCCGACCAGAAAGGGGGAAGAAATAGATACTTCTAGCGGTTCATTAGACGTGATCAGATTATTTACATGGAGAATAGTGCTACCTTTTAAACTTTCCCTGTGTTGTTTGTAAAACATTTTCTGTTGCTTATTACACAAATTTAATGAGGGGTTAATATCGCATTCCAAGTGAGAGGAAAAAAACCGTGTATTAACCCTTATAGCAGTGAAATATACAGCTGAGAGGGCCGTAAAGTTAATGTAAGACATCCATGGTCTAATTACTGCAGAGGAGGAAAAAAAACTATTTTTGATACACTGTGTACAAGAGCACAGAAAGTTGGACCAGGACTGCAAGAAAGAAACTTTAAAAAGAAACTATCCTAATATATTGCGAGCATATTAAGATATTATCTTTTTAAAGTATTTATGACTTTAATGAAAAGTAATAAATAATGAACGACTTCAATAAATTCTTGCTTTTTTCCTTCACAACATGAAATGTGAAATCATAGCTTAGTGACTTATTACTACAGAAGTTTCCATGTATTAAAGGGAATCTGTCACCTCATTTTTCACATATAAGCTGCGGCCACCACCATTAGGGCTTATCTACAGCATTCTGTAAAGGTACCGTTGCACTAAACGACTTACCAACGATCACGACCAGCGATACGACCTGGCCGTGATCGTTGGTAAGTCGTTGTGTGGTCGCTGGGGAGCTGTCACACAGACAGCTCTCTCCAGCGACCAACGATCAGGGGAACGACTTCGGCATCGTTGAAACTGTCTTCAACGATGCCGAAGTCCCCCTGCAGCACCCGGGTAACCAGGGTAAACATCGGGTTACTAAGTGCAGGGCCGCGCTTAGTAACCCGATATTTACCCTGGTTACCATTGTAAAAGTAAAAAAAAAAAAAAGTACATACTCACATTCTGATGTCTGTCACGTCCCCCGGCGTCCACAGGGTTAAAACTGCTTTCGGCAGGAGCGCTTGCTAATGCACACGCTGCTGCCGAGAGCTTCCCTGCACTGAATGTGTCAGCGCCGGCAGTAACAGCGGTGACGTCACCGCTGTGCTCTGCTTTACGGCCGGCGCTGACACAGTCAGTGCAGGGAAGCTCTCGTGGATGCCGGGGGACGTGACAGACATCAGAATGTGAGTATGTACTGTTTTTTTTTTAACTTTTACAATGGTAGCCAGGGTAAATATCGGGTTACTAAGCGCGGCCCTGCGCTTATTAACCCGATATTTACCCTGGTTACCATTGTAAAACATTGCTGGCATCGTTACTTTTGCTGTCAAACACAACGATACACGCCGATCTGACGACCAAATAAAGTTCTGGACTTCTAGCTCCGACCAGCGATATTACAGCGGGATCCAGATCGCTGCTGCGTGTCAAACACAACGAGATCGCTATCCAGGACGCTGCAACGTCACGGATCGTTGTCATTCTCGTTGTAAAGTTGCTGAGTGTGAAGGTACCTTAATGCTGTATATAAGCCCCTGATGTAACCTGAAAGATAAGAAAAACAAGTTATATTATACTGACCCAGGGGCGGTCCAGTGTGGTACGGGTCCGATGGGCGTTGCAGGTCTGGCGCCTTCCATTTTCATGCGATGACGACCTCTTCCTTGCTTCTGTCGCGGCTCCTGTGTAATAGAGTGCAGGGTTGCGTATGTCACCACGGAACAGACAGACCAACTGTTGAAGGGGATTTATTAACAGGGAAAAAATTCTCCTCGCAGGGAGTAAACAGGGGGTTAATAGAGTAAAACAGTAAACAGTTAAGCGGAATCAAAAGGGTTAATGAGTGTTCTTTTAACTTATCAGCCCAGGGAGGTCCTGACTGGAGGGTCCTTTTTCCAATGTGCATACAGTCACCAGCAGGGCTTGAGATCCTGAAGTCTCTTCTGTGTCTCCTGGAAAGACCGGGATTAAGCCTCTGCAGCCTGTTCTTCTCAAAGTGAAACTGGAACCAGGAAATAGCACAGTCTCTCCATCACTGCTGCAGGAGTCTCCGTAAGCCTGGCAGCTTCTAGGTAGTAATGATGTCACACACACACTGGGCAGTTACTTATCACACTCAGGGATCTTTGCTTGTCACTGCGGTCACCAGGGCTGCACTGAGTCACTGTCTCTGCACTGTCAGGGGAAGAGTCTTCTCAGATTATGGAGGCTTCCAAGTCCCCACTCTCACTCCAGCCTTAGTGCCCTCACGGGGAGCACTCTGTTATGGGGAGCAAGGTGCTACAGCCTGCTTTCTCTCTGGCACGCTGTCCCCTCTCTGGTGCGCTCTCTCTCCCGCACTTTTCTGACCACTCCCCTCTCTTTTCCCAGCAGTCACCATGTCCCCTCTGTCCAGGGCAGAAAGTCTCCCCCCCAACAACCCAGCTGTCTGACTAAGTGGTTCCAGGCAAGGAGCAGGGAAAGCAACCTCCTTACATTCCCCCTCTCTTAAAGCTCGCCATTCCACGGGCGAGGACTCTTCGTGCTTCTCTTTGTTCTTTGGAGGGGAGTCAGATACCTGCGATTCTCGCATCTCCTTCTGCCTTTCTTCTTGTACATACTCCCAGACTAAATGGTTTGGGAGCTGCTCATCAGTCAGGTTGAGATATGCTTTCTCTGCTTCATCAACAACTGCTGTCTTCTTCTCTTTCTTCTTCTTCTTCTTAGCTTTGCCACTAGCAGATGTCTGCGTAGATGATTCATCCTCCTCCTTGTCATTATCGGAAACTTTAGGGACTTCTTGTTCGGGCTCCTCAGTTTGGGGGCTTAGTACAAGCAATTCTTCTCCATAGCTCCCCCTCTCTTTGACAGGAGCATTCTCGTCAAAGCTTGAGTCAGATGAATTAAGACCATGCAGGCCGGACTCTTTGTCATCTGCGCTGGGCTCTGCGGGCATTATTTCCCAGGGTTTCTCAGCCACACGCCCTGTCTCACACAGCTGCTCCATTTCCCCTGTCCGATCAGGAACTGGTGAGCTGACAGCCAGCACATTCTTCACCTCAGGGGACGACATCAGTGGTTCCTCCTTCTCATCGGCTCGGACCTTGAAAATGAGTGTCGCAGGAACACTTGGCACTTTCTCTCCTTCTTCAGGACCTCGTGCTGGGCAGAGTAGTAAAGCACTTTGGTGGTCCTCTCGATTGAACGTCACTTTCTTCCCGCCGGACTGAGTCTCACCAACAAAACCTTCAGACCCAGGCTGTAGATCCACCAGGTTCGCCTTTACGTGTTGGGACAGTCATTTCACCAGAGATGCCTGACACCTTCTCCACCTCTCCTTGGCGTCCGACACTGTGGTACTGTCTTGCCCTAGGTGGAGCTCTTCTCTTCCTGCCATACCATTCCCTCCAGGGGCGACGTTCCCTCCAGTTAGCAGGACCCTCAGAGGGGAGAGCGGATCTCTGCCACCGCTCTTCTCGGGTAGGGCAATTTCTGGAAATGTGTCCCACCTTTCTGCACGACCAGCACTCACGTCTGCGTCTGTCTGAAGGGCGCTTCAGTCCGGATCGTCGACCTCGGCGGGGGACATCTCTCATCTGCTGTTGCTCTTCACCCCAGGATACGGAGTTACACTCTAGGGCCGCCACCGAAGCCTTCTTTATGCGGCGCACCTCTCCTATATCTCTTTCAGGTGGCTTCCGCACGTTACCTCGGGGTACGCCGCTGGTCCCCAAAACCGCAGTAAGGGCTTTCCCCAGACTCTCAATCTCCTCCCAGATTCTTCTTATCTTCAGCTGGGAGTCTCGGGTCCACATTGCCTCCTCTTCATTCTGACTGGGTGCTCTGCAGTTGTAGCATCTAGGCAGTCTTCTTCGCCGAGCGGCACTAGTCTCACTTTGGGGGGCGGTCTCTCTTTCTCGCACCGAAGGGCTGTACTCTGCAGCAGGGATCTTCTTATATTCAGCCACCTCCTCACGGACTCGCTTAACCTCCTTCTTCAAGTCTTCTACCCATTGAGGGGCTATTACCTCCCTGCTCCATACGTTTCCCACTGGCCCTACCACCCCTTGCTCTTGCTCGCGCATGCGTGCCTCACTCCCGACCTCAGAGAAAGTCATATCTAGCTTTACACACATGCGCTCTCGCAGGGCCTGTTTCATCAACACATCTCGCAAGCCTGTCACCAGTTGGTCTCGCAGCACAACGTCAACTGTCCCCACACCTACGCCATCCTTCCGTATAATGGCAGTATGAAGCTCTTGCAGTGCGTTCATATATTGAGTGACAGTCTCCCCCTCTCTTTGCACCCGGCAGAACAGTCGCATGCGCAGCCCCCCTACGTCAGTGGGGTCCCCATGCGTCTCCTCAAGTATACGTAATACTTTGTCAAGGGTATCTCTCGCCTGGGGGGGTCTGAGCATAACAGAGTCCCGTGCATCCCCCTCTAGGGCCATCACAGCTATTTCCGCCTGCAGAGCCGGTGTCATAGGATGCATCCACATCATCCCTCGGATGCGCTCCGTCCAACCCCACAACATGACATTACTCCCTGAAAATTTTGGCAGGTTAGCTAACATGGCTCCCAGGGAGATACTAGACCTGGGACCTCCCTCAACTGCTTGGTCTCCCCCTTCCGTGCTACCGTGTGACATCCTGCCAACTACGCCAAGTGTAATAGAGTGCAGGGTTGCGTATGTCACCATGGAACAGGCAGACCAACTGTTGAAGGGGATTTATTAACAGGGAAAAAATTATCCTCGCAGGGAGTAAACAGGAGGTTAATAGAGTAAAACAGTAAACAGTTAAGCGGAATCAAAAGGGTTAATGAGTGTTCTTGTAACTTATCAGCCCAGGGAGGTCCTGACTGGAGGGTCCTTTTTCCAACGTGGATACAGTCACCAGCAGGGCTTGAGATCCTGAAGTCTCTTCTGTGTCTCCTGGAAAGTCCGGGGTTAAGCCTCTGCAGCCTGTTCTTCTCAAAGTGAAACTGGAACCAGGAAATAGCACAGTCTCTCCGTCACTGCTGCAGGAGTCTCCGTAAGCCTGGCAGCTTCTAGGTAGTAACGATGTCACACACACACTGGGCAGTTACTTATCACACTCAGGGATCTTTGCTTGTCACTGCGGTCACCAGGGCTGCACTGAGTCACTGTCTCTGCACTGTCAGGGGAAGAGTCTTCTCAGATTATGGAGGCTTCCAAGTCCCCACTCTCACTCCAGCCTTAGTGCCCTCACGGGGAGCACTCTGTTATGGGGAGCAAGGCGCTACAGCCTGCTTTCTCTCTGGCACGCTGTCTCCTCTCTGGCGCGCTCTCTCTCCCGCACTTTTCTGACCACTCCCCTCTCTTTTCCCAGCAGTCACCACGTCCCATCTGTCCAGGGCAGAAAGTCTTCCCCCCAACAACCCAGCTGTCTGACTAAGTGGTTCCAGGCAAGGAGCAGGGAAAGCAACCTCCTTACACCTGTAAAGGCGTATTTTATCTGCCCTTGTTGAGGGCAGAGCGAAGCATTGCAGTGCGCAGGTGCAGGGAAAGGTCAGAGAGGCCCATCGGACCGGACCGCCCTCCCAGGTGAGTATAATCTAACTTGTTTTTCTTATCTTTCAGGTTACATCGGGGGCTTATCTATAGCATTACAGAATGCTGTAGATAATCCCCTAATGGCGGTGTCCGCAGCTTATATGCGAAAAATGAGGTGACAGATTCCCTTTAACTTTGTCATCATGTTGTCACATGTTAACGTTTTCCTATGCGGATGATATTTCACAAATGAGTTTTTAGGACTAAATGTAAACATTTGTAGGGTATGCTTATCAGAATCCTTCAAAATAAATGTTTGCCTTGTATAAGGGACACCCTGATATACTATCTATAAGGCTGGGAGCGTCACTCTGTCCCACCACTTTACAGACTGCGCCTGCGCAGATGCTCCCAGAGTTACATTATAGCCACAGTGTCCGTGACGCAGCCCAGGAGATCACGGTATGCATAAGCACTGAAAGCATACCGCGATCTGCGACGGAGAAGCAGGGGCGTGCCAGGAAGGTGAGTATGTGCTATATTCACCTTTCCCCGTTCCACCACTGTGCGCCGCTCTGTCAGTGTCTTCCGCGTCCTCTGCATGTGACGTTCAGGTCAGAGGGCGCGATGACGCGATTAGTCCGCGCCGCCCTCTGACTGAACAGTCACAGCCAGAGGACCTGGAAGACCGAGGCGCATCAGTGGAACGGAGAAAGGTGAATATATCAAGTGCTGGGGGTCTGAGCCTGCAGCGACTCCGGCACCTGACCCCCATAGCGCACCGGTGTCCACGCCTGCTCAGGCCCCCGGCACTCGGCGTCCAGCGACGATAGGTGAGTATGTCATTTTTTTTAACGCAGCAGCATACGGGGCATATTATGCAATGAATCATCTTATGGGGGCCATCAACCTTTATGGAGCAGCATATGGGGCATATTATGCTATGGAGCATGTTATGGGGCCATCAACCTTTATGGAGCAGGAAACGGGGCATATTATGCTATGGAGCACCTTATGGGGGCCATCAACCTTTATGGAGCAGCATACGGGGCATATACTTTAGAGCATGTTATGGGGGCCATCAACCTTTATGGAGCAGCATACGGGGCATATGAATGGGAGCAGCACATGACAGAATGAGTGAAGGATGGGAGCAGCACATGACAGGATGGGGGTGCAGAATGGGTGCAGCACATGAGAGAATAGGGCCTCAGGATGGCAGCAGCACAAGACAAAATGGGGTGCAGGATGGGAGCAGCACATGACAGGATGGGGGCGCAGGATGGGAGCAGCACATTACAGAATGAGGGCGCATGATGGGTGCAGCACATGACTGAATGGGGCGCAGGATGGGAACAGCACATGACAGAATGGGGGCGCAGGATGGGAGCAGCACATGACAGGATGGGTGCGCAGGATGGGAGCAACACATTACAGAATGGGGGTGTAGGATGGGAGCAGCACACGACAGAATGGAGTGCAGGATGGGAGCAGCACATGACAGGATGAGGGCTCAGGATGGGAGCAGCACATAACAGAATGGGGGTGCAGGATGGGAGCACAACATTACAGAATGGGGGTGCAGGATGGGAGCAGCACATGACAGAATGGGGGCTCTGAATGGGAGCAGCACATGACAGGATGGGGGCTCAGGATGGGAGCAGCACATGACAGAATGGGGGCGCAGGATGGGAGCAGCACATGACAGGATGGGGACACAAGATGGGAGCAGCACATTACAGAATGGGGGTGCAGGATGGGAGCAGCACATGACAGAATGGGGGCTCAGGACGGAAGCAGCACATGACAGGATGAAGGTTTTGGATGGGAGCAGCACATGACAGCATGGGGGTGCACGATGGGAGCAGCACATTACAGAATAGGGGCACAGGATGGGTTCAGCACATGACAGGATGGGGTGCAGGATGGGAGCAGCACATTGCAGAATGAGGGTGCAGGATGGGAGCAGCACATGAAAGGATGGGGGCTCAGGATGGGAGCAGCACATGACAAAATGGGGGCGCAGGATGGGAGCAGCATATGACAGGATGAGGGCTCAGGATGGGAGCAGTACATGACAGAATGGGACTCAGGATGGGAGCAGCACATTACAGAATGTAGGTGCAGGATGGGAGCAGCCATGACAGAATGGGGGCTCAAGATGGGAGCAGCACATGACAGCATGGGGGCGCAGGATGAGAGCAGCACATTACAGAATGGGGCGCAGGATGGGTGCAGCACATGACAGAATGGGGCGCAGGATGGGTGCAGCACATGACAGAATGGGGCGCAGGATGGGTGCAGCACATGACAGAATGGGGGTGCAGGATGGGTGCAGCACATGACAGAATGGGGGCGCTGGATGGGAGCAGCACATGACAGAATGGGGGCGCAGGATGAAAGCAGCACATTGCAGGATGGGTGCAGCACATGACAGAATGGGGGCGCAGGATGGGAGCAGCACATGACAGAATGGGGTGCAGGATGGGAGCAGTACATTACAGAATGGGGGCACAGGATGGGAGCAGCACATGACAGAACGGGGGTGCAGGATAGGAGCAGCCCATGACAGCATGGGGGCGCAGGATGGCAGCAGGACATGAAAAAAATCACAGAGAAAAAAGCAGAGATGATTACCTGCTGAAGCCTCCAAACAAATGCACTAGCAGGGTGCATCGGACCCGATTAATGATGGCAAAAACACAGGTGCAAAAAATACTGATGAAACAACCACTTTCAATTCAGTGTTGGCTGTTTGGCATTAGTGCACAGAAATATAAGCGATAATAGTCTATATGTGGCATTGTTCACACAGGCAATGCAGAGCATCTGGTTTACAGCCTATTACTAACGCACATACAGGCGGGCCGCCCAGTGCTACAAAATGCATGCTGTGTGAATAGAGGCCTACAGTTTACAGAGCCATCTTGGTCCGACTGCGCCCTGCAAGATAAAGTGCAAAAAAAAAAGCACATATCAATGTATGTAGGGTATTAGTTTATATTGGGGCCTCAATACGTAAGCTGGCAACCCGCGTCAAGGGTCCTTACATTTTGCCGGTCCTACGCTAAACATTGAGTAAAAGCTCACAGACACAAAAAGAGGACTTATAAATCCTCCAGAAAATTGAAAAAAATCACAGAGAAAAAAGCAGAGATGATTACCTGCTGAAGCCTCCAAACAAATGCATTATCAGGGTGCAGTGGACCCGATAAATGATGGCAAAAACACAGGTGCAAAAAATACCGATGAAACAACCACTTTCAATCCAGTGTTGGCTGTTTGGCATTAGTGCACAAAAAGATAAGCGATAATAGTCTGTATGTGGCATTGTTCACACAGGCAATGCAAAGCATCTGGTTTACAGCCTATTACTAACGCACATACAGGCAGGCCGCCCAGTGCTACAAAATGCATGCTGTGTGAATAGAGGCCTACAGTTTACAGAGCCATCTTGGTCCGACTGCGCCAGAACATGACAGCATGGGGGCGCAGGATGGGAGCAGCACATGACGGCATGGGGGCGCAGGATGGGAGCAGCACATGACAGAACAGGGGCGCAGGATGGGAGCAGCACATGACAGCATGGGGGCTCAGGATGGGAGCAGCACATCACAGAATGTGGGCTCAGGATGGGAGCAGCACATGACAGCATGGGGGCGCAGGATAGGAGCAGCACATGACAGCATGGGGGCGCAGGATGGGTGCAGCACATGGCAGGATGGGAGCAGCACATGACAGAATGGGGGTTCAGGATGGGAGCACATGACAGGATTGGGGCGCAGGATGGGAGCAGCACATGACAGAATGGGGGCCCAGGATGGGAGCAGCACATGACAGAATGGGGGCGCAGGATGGGAGCAGCACATGACAGAATGGGGGCGCAGGATGGGAGCAGCACATGACAGCATGGGGGCGCAGGATAGGAGCAGCACATGACAGCATGGGGGCGCAGGATGGGAGCAGCACGTGGCAGGATGGGAGTAGCACATGACAGAATGGGGTTCAGGATGGGAGCACATGACAGGATTGGGGCGCAGGATGGGAACAGCACATGACAGAATGGGGGTGCAGGATGGGAGCAGCACATTAAAGAACGGAGGTGCAGGATGCGAGCAGCACATGACAGAATGGGGACGCAGGATGGGAACAGCACATTACAGAATGGAGGCGCAGGATGGGAGCAGCACACGACATAATGGGGGTGCAGGATGGGATCAGCACATGACAGCATGGGGGAGCAGGATGGGAGCAGCACATGACAGAATGGGGGTGCAGGATGGGAGCATCACATTACAGAATGGAGGCGAAGGATGGGAGCAGCACATGACAGAATGGGGGCACAGGATGGGATCAGCACATGACAGCATGGGGCGCAGGATAGGAGCAGCACATGACAGCATGGGGGTGCAGGATGGGAGCAGCACATGACAGAATGGGGGCTCAGGATGGGAGCACATGACAGGATTGGGGCACAGGATGGGAGCAGCACATGAAAGAATGGGGGCGCAGCATGGGAGCAGCACATGACAGAATGGGGGCGCAGGATGGGAGGAGCACAAGACAGAATGGGGGCGCAGAATGGGTGCACATGACAGGATTGGGGCACAGGATGGGAGCAGCACATGAAAGAATGGTGGCGCAGGATGGGAGCAGCACATAACAGAATTGGGGGAGCAGGATGGAAGCAGCACATGACAGGATGGGGCGCAGGGTGAGAGCAGCACATGACAGGATGGGGGCACAGGATGGGAGCAACACATACCAGAATGGGGGCCAGGATGGGAGAAGCACATGACAGCATGAGGTGCAGGATGGGAGCACCACATGACAGCATGGGGGTGCAGGATGGGAGCACCACATGACAGAATGGGGGCGCTGGATAGGAGCAGCACATGACAGCATGGGGGTGCAGGATGGGAGCACGACATGACAGGATCAGGGTGCAGGATGGGAGCACCACGTGAAACGATGGGGCTCAGGATGGGAGCACATGACAGGATGAGGGCTCAGGAAGAGAGTAGCACATGACAAGATGGAGGCGCACAAAAAAGGATGGGGGCTGCACATGACAGGATGGGGTGCAAACAATTATAAATTACAGAATAATTGTTCTTTATATCATTTATTTAGTTGTTATTGAAACATCTGGATATTTTAGTTTGTACATATTTTATTCATATAATTTTAATAGTTTTCTTAATTCTTATACAAGTATCTGCGCTTTGAGTACATTATGAAAAAAGGGAACAAATGTTTATTTTAACCCCTTAAAGACCGCCAATGCGCAATAAACTGACGTCCGTTAAAGGTTCTTATTGCCTCATCGCTGTTTTGAGATGGGAATAAGTAAAAAGCCCACCCCCTTGCAACCAAAATTCCTGCAAATAACAGCTGTATGTGACATTTGACACCCAATGGTATTGACCCCAACCAGTTTTGTAACCGATCGAGTCTGATAAAATCCTTAAATATAGCTGTCAATCGTGACAGCGACATTTAAGTGGTTTAAAAGGGTTAAAAGATTCCCTTTGACACAATCAGACCCCACGATCGTAAAAGCGAGTGCCAATCGTTGCCATGATTCCCTAAGGTCATCTTATGACCCTAGGGTACAGTGGCCTGTAAGATCCTGCTGTCAACAGGGTCTAAGGGTATGTTTCCATGGTCAGTGAATGCAACAGATTGGACCGTGCAGCGTCCAGATGTTACAGCATAATGGATGGGATTTCATGAAATCCCATCTCCACTATACGTGCACGGATGCCTCTGGCTTCCCTGCGTATACGCACATGTGGCGCGTGTTTCTAGACCGCAGCATGTCAATTTATCTTGCGAAGGCGCTCTGTCTCCGTAAGATAAATACCACCGTCCAATGTGTAGGATGCGGTGATTCCGCATGGTTCAATGAGCACATGCAGAATCACCGCGCATACAAAGCCGGCAGCGGTTTGGACAGAGCGGACATGTGCTGCATCCAAAGCGCTGTTGGTTTGTGCTCGTGGAAACGTACCCTGACAGGCTGAGTCGGTGAGACACTGACAGGTCTCAGGCACAGCACTACAAGAATACTGCAGTGCATGAGACCATCGATCAAGGTAAAAATATATATATATTCCACAGTTGGGCTAAATGAAAAAGCAAAAAAAGGTAAATTAAATATGAAAATTAAAAAAACACTAAATCTATACAAAAATTACAAAAAGCCGTTTTGCCACTGAAAATCCAGCCTGTCTGCTGAAACAAACAAAAAAAAAAAGTACACATAATTGGTATCGCCGTGTCCAGAACGACCTGATTTATAAAACTGTCAAGTTATTTATTCTGTATGATGAATACCGTAAAAAATAAATTAAAAAACTAGCCAAAAATTTAGCTTTTTCATCATACAGACTCCCAAAAAAGTGAACAAAAGGTGATCAGAGAGTCATATATAAAAAAATATGGTAGAAATTAAAACTCCAAACTGTCCATCAAAAAACAACTCATTCGGCACAAAAAATTAAAAAAGTTACAGTCTCAGAATGTGAGAGCTGCAAAGCATAAAAATAATATAAATCTGGTCAAATCCTATGTACACAGTGTTTTAGCCAAAATCAATACAAAATTTACGATTTTTATTGCAAATATATCAATGGCTACACTCAATTTTACTGTACCAAAGCAAGGAAATGTGCGATACATGAAAGGTGAATAGCATAATGGCTTGTGAAATCTAAGAAAAAACACATGAGATGCTTAGCACAAGATTTGGCCAAAAATTGTGAGCCCATCCACCAAACGTCAAGGTAATCTCAGATCGGATGGGTACCTGACCTGTCTGCCTAGTGTGAACACTCACCTCTGGCTAATAACATGGTAAAGCCTGCATTTATAGGAAGGTCAGAACCAACTGTGTTTGGATGTAATTAAAATCACAGCATGGTGAAGGGCAGGGTGTTTAAGTGAGAAAAAATAGTACATAGTAAATATAGGAAAACTGACTGAACAGCAATCTAGTCTGAACTGGTGCATAACCAAAAAAGACTTATATAGCAACAATTTTTGGCCAAATCTTGTGCTAAGCAACTCATGTGTTTTTTCATAGATTTCACAAGCCATTATGCTATTCACATTTCATATATCGCACATTTCCTTACTTTAGTACAGTAAAATTGAGTGCAGCCATTGATCTGTTTGCTATATAAGTCTTTTTTGGTTATGCACCAGTTCAGACTAGATTGCTGTTCAGTCAGTTTTCCTATATTTACTATGTAATATTTTTTCTGACTTGAACGCCCCACCATTCACCATGCTGTGATTTTAATTACATCCAAACACAGTTGGTTCCGACCTTCCTATAAATGCAGGCTTTACCATGTTATTAGCCATAGGTAAGTGTTCACACTAGGGAGACAGGTCAGTTACCCATCCGATCTGAGATTACCTTGACGTTTGGTGGATGGGCTCACATTTTTTGGCCAAATCTTGTGCTAAGCAACTCATGTGTTTTTTCATAGATTTCACAAGCCATTATGCTATTCACATTTCATATATCGCACATTTCCTTATTTTAGTACAGTAAAATTGAGTGCAGCCATTGATCTGTTTGCTATATAAGTCTTTTTTGGTTATGCACCAGTTCAGACTAGGTTGTTGTTAAGTCAGTTTTCCTATATTTACTATGTACTATTTTTTCTGACTTGAACGCCCCACCCTTCACCATGCTGTGATTTTAATTACATCCAAACACAGTTGGTTCCGACCTTCCTATAAATGCAGGCTTTACCATGTTATTAGCCAGAGGTGAGTGTTCACACTAGGCAGATAGGTCAGGTACCCATCCGATCTGAGATTACCTTGACGTTTGGTGGATGGGCTCACAATATTTGGCCAAATCTTGTGCTAAGCATCTCATGTGTTTTTTCATAGATTTCACAAGCCATTATGCTATTCATATTTCATATAACTCACAAGAATTTGCCCTCAGTGTAATGCCCCGTTACCAGGGGAACAAATACCACCGAATACATGATACATATGTCACTTTTTTGGATAATCTACTGTATATTAGACTCCAGAACAGGTGATATATTTGGATTAAAATAAATTTATTAAATACAAAAAGTTAAAAACCAGATATACATCTGAATAAATCAACAAATAAGTATACAAGTGCAGATTCCATTAAAAGAGGGACTGCATAGCCGTAAGGAAGCCACCATAAACCTACAGTACTATGATACCTGATGTATTTATATAATGTATTTATATAATAAGCCTCTCTATGAGATGTCAAACTAAGTAACAAAGCAATTTACTGCCATGATTAAAATCCCACAGGGCATCTGTATTAGCCTATGTTGTTAAATGTTGTGACCAATGTATACCAATTAGAGTGTTTAAGCACAACTACAATCAAAGCATATAATATGCACCTGAATAGGATACTTGGACTAATGATGACAAAGTTCTACAAACAAAAAGGCTAGTGAACACTGAATAGATATGGTACTTTACCAAAGTGCTGTAGTGTGGCAATACCTCGGCGTCCCTCTGCCTCTACGCACGTTTCACAGACCGCTTCATCAGGAGGCGTGTCTTGGCAGGGGAAAGCCGGGTTTTATATGTGAAGGAACTATTGCAATTGGAGGACATTCTATTGAAGGAGGGCCCAGAGAATGATTGTTTCCGCCTGCGACGCGTCCTACCATGTTGCTAGGTGCTAAAGTTTTCTATGGGGAGCTGTTACGCATGCATGAGTGACGCCGGATAAGCGTTACTAAGGAAGTGACACGCTATTACCGCCCAGCGGCGCGTCCCTAGATACTAAGTCCCGGAGTTTCTGAAGTATGTTATTGCGCATGCGTGAGCAGCGCAATATGGTCGCTACAAAAGAAATGGCCTACTTCATTGGAAAAGTGCCATATGCAATATTAAATGAAGCTAAACTAAAACCTGGGACCAAGTGTCTATAAATACTAATGCAGCCAAATATGTGCTTTTACTCAGGATTATGATAAGGACGTGACTGTCATAATTAAATGTGCCATTAAAAGAAAAGTGGATATAACTAGTCTAAAACTAGTTATGAAATATCTGTGGTGATTGGTCTGACAATAATGGTTCTGTTTATGAGGGGCTTGTATGAAATACAAATAACCTGGAATAAAGTGATTGAGTGCTAAATAGATGAGTACGTATACTTAAGGCTGACTCCTTGGGAGAGTCATGTAATACTTTTTATGATATCTAAGTGAATAAAGTGATTAAGTGCTAAATAGATAAGTACATATACTAAGGCTGACTCCATAGGAGAGTCATGCAATTCTTATTGTGATATCTAATGGTTTTATGACGAAAAAATTCGTGTCAGGAAAATTTTAAACCGAGAGAATATCGGCGCATGCATCCATGATGGCCCGGTAATGAATATAGGTGACGGGCGGACGGACCAGCGGTGACGCAGGCCCCCCATCAGTGTTGATGGAAGGGCCTGGAGCAGCGCCTTTGTCCACCCCCCATCACCACCCGGTCCCAGCACCTGAAGCATGCGCACCTCTCAGTATGTATATGAGAATTGGGGTGTGTGTAATAAAAGGAATGGGAGAAGTTGTGAAAAAATATCTTATAATTAAATAAAATAGGTGGCTATATCAATGTGATTACCTCCCTCTTCTAGGGACAATAAAGTGCATAAAGTGATGAAAAAAAGTGTAAAACAATAAAGAAATAATGAGACTAAGGTTAGTGGATATAATCAACTAAAGGCATACATCCAATTAGAAAAAAGGACCTCTCCCTAATATAATGGGTAAATACAATAATCCTATGTGAAATCCATTGGTAATATTAAGTACATTAATTATCCTAATCCTATCATGGAATAATAATATAAAAATATTATTCAAATGGTTGGTAGCTAAAAATCCATAAACTAGGACAAACATACCAAAGCGAATTGCAATATTTACACCAAAGAAAGTCCATTTGTGATAGTACATGGTTTGCCATTTCATCTTCATCCATGGATAAAAACTAATATTATTAGTCTTTGGCCTTAATGGGCCTCCCACATCAGTCCAAGAAGTCCCAATACTTAGGGGAAAGTTTAAAGAGAATTCTAGTAGGTCCTTTTGATGGAGACAAAAAATGTTGCATCCGGCCAGGTTTTTTGTTAATGTTTGGCAGCTTTTGTAGAAGATGTTATACTGATTTCTTTCTCTTCACCTCCGATGGCCTCCAGTGTCAGCCAAGAATGTCCGCTTAAATAAACTCTATGTCAAGACAACCCGTATAAATGGAATGACTAAGACAAACAAACAAATGAAAAAGTTAGAATAAAACCAACCAACATACAAGTTAAAATTAATTATTAAAAACCCCTACCCTACACATCCAGAACCAATAATATATAAATATGGACTACATGTTTAAAGAAAAGCACCGAACCCAGAATTTTCATTTAGTCCCTTTGGTGTGAGTGTTCCCAGTCTATATATCCATTGACATTCTTTTTTGGCTAGCCTCTTACTCACATCACCCCCTCTAGGTCCGAGGTCTATGGAATCAATACCTTTAATTATTAACGTCCTCGGATTACTTTGATGGAATCTCTTGAAGTGTCTTGGGAGGGTTTTGAGAGTACTTTCATCTTTAATTGTTTTGGCCTTCTCAATATCAAGGTAGTGTTCCCGTACCCTGATTTTTAATTCACGACTAGTCATGCCTATGTAAATTTTTTTACACGGGCATTGGGCATGGTAAATAACCCCTTTTGTGCGACATGTGATGTTAGGTCGTATTACAAACTCTCTGGTGCCATCATAATTAGAAAAAGTACGACTTTTTTGCATGTTAGCGCACCCTTTGCACAAACCACAGGGATAAAAGCCCTGACGTTCTCCCGATTTGTTAGAGGTGTTCCTTCTTTTGGGGTCATATGTGCTATGTACCAGTATGTCTCGTAGATTTGGGGCCCTTTTTGCCACGAATGAAGGGCGTTCTGGTAAAATCTTACTGAGAATGGTATCGTAGAGGTAGAGGGACGCCGAGGTATTGCCACACTACAGCGCTTTGGTAAAGTACCATATCTATTCAGTGTTCACTAGCCTTTTTGTTTGTAGAACTTTGTCATCATTAGTCCAAGTATCCTATTCAGGTGCATATTATATGCTTTGATTGTAGTTGTGCTTAAACACTCTAATTGGTATACATTGGTCACAACATTTAACAACATAGGCTAATACAGATGCCCTGTGGGATTTTAATCATGGCAGTAAATTGCTTTGTTACTTAGTTTGACATCTCATAGAGAGGCTTATTATATAAATACATTATATAAATACATCAGGTATCATAGTACTGTAGGTTTATGGTGGCTTCCTTACGGCTATGCAGTCCCTCTTTTAATGGAATCTGCACTTGTATACTTATTTGTTGATTTATTCAGATGTATATCTGGTTTTTAACTTTTTGTATTTAATAAATTTATTTTAATCCAAATATATCACCTGTTCTGGAGTCTAATATACAGTAGATTATCCAAAAAAGTGACATATACATTCATATTTCATGTATCGCACATTTCCTTGCTTTGGTACAGTAAAATTGAGTCCAGCCATTGATCTATTTGCTATATAAGTCTTTTTTGGTTATGCACCAGTTCAGACTAGATTGCTGTGCAATTTTTATTGCACATCACATAATAACATAAAGAAGATTAAAAGGAGATGTAAAAACAGAGAAAGACTCCAAATTCAAACCCCTTCAAAGTACAGTATGTATGCCTCCAAATCCCATACATAAGAATCATATATGGTACCAGGGTCGGACAGGCCTGGCGGGGAATTGGGGAAATCCCCGGTGGGTCCTTGCAGTGGACCAGGGAGATGGGGATGGGAAGGAAAAAAGGAGAAAAAAAGTCTTTGGTTTTTAGGGGCGCAGAACCTTTAGAAGTGCAGGCACAGTCTGTGCAGGAGCACGCACACGCAGCATTCATTACTGGAACCGCCATTGTGCACGTCCCGATTAACACTGACTAGTGTGCGCCTGTTGTCACCAACATATGACATCACACAAGTCAGCCATCGGCCTTTGCTAGGTCAGCGGCCATCTTAATACAAGCGCGCCAGACCTGCAGAGAAAGAGGACACTGCCCGGCGCTGGGAGCACAGGCAGGTAAGAGGAATGTTTTCTTTTCTTCTTCTGTCCAAGTGGCCAGCACAAAAGGCCAGGATGGATATATGGGGGGAGCAGCCCAATGGACAAGGATGAATATATGGGGGGAGCAGCACATGGCACCAGGATGGATATATGGGGGATGGCAGCACAAAAGAACAGGATGGATATAATGGGGGGAGCAGCACAAGGGACCAGGTTGGATATATGGGGGAAGCAGCATAAAAGGCCAGAATGGATATATGGGGGTGGGGGGAGCAGCACATGGCCCATGATTGTTACATGGAGGGGAGCACCACAAAGGATCAGGATGATATATAAGGGGAGCAGCACATGGACCCATTATTGATATATGGGGGGGCGCAGCACAAGGGATCAGGATGGATATATGGGGGGAGCAGCACAAGGGACCAGGATGGATATATGGGGGGAGCAGCACAAGGGACCAGGATGGATATATGGGGGGCCATCACAAGGGACCAGGATGGATATATGGGGGAGCATCACAAGGGACCAGGATGTATATATGGGGGGAGCAGCACAAGGGACCAGGATGGATTTATGAGGGGAGCAGCACAACAGACCAGGATGGATATATGGGGAGAGCAGCACAAGGGGCCATGATTGATATATGTAAGCCAGGACAAGGGATCATGTTGGATATATGGGGGGCCAGGATAGATATATGGGGAAGCAAGACAAGGGACATATGGAGGTCTGTATGGATAGCTGGGTAGCAGAATAGACAACAAGGATTCGGATTCCTGGACCACGGTGTGAATTACTTGTACGATGGACTCCTCGCCAGAGACGGACTACACCTCAACAAACCTGGGAAACACACATTCGCCAGAAGACTCGCTACACTCATCAGGAAGGCATTAAACTAGAAGAAGAGGGGACGGGAAGAAAAACATTAGACTCGAACAAAGAAGACCCAGGAAAACATACTCAGAAGGGAGGTAAGAACATTTCTAAAACAATCCACAGCGAGGAGATTGGAACAAAACAAAATCCTCTAAACTGCATGCTCGCAAACGCCAGAAGCCTGACAAACAAGATGGAAGAACTAGAAGCAGAAATATCTACAGGTAACTTTGACATAGTGGGAATAACCGAGACATGGTTAGATGAAAGCTATGACTGGGCAGTTAACTTACAGGGTTACAGTCTGTTTAGAAAGGATCGTAAAAATTGGAGAGGAGGAGGGGTTTGTCTCTATGTAAAGTCTTGTCTAAAGTCCACTTTAAGGGAGGATATTAGCGAAGGGAATGAGGATGTCGAGTCCATATGGGTCGAAATTCATGGAGGGGAAAATGGTAACAAAATTCTCATTGGGGTCTGTTACAAACCCCCAAATATAACAGAAATCATGGAAAGTCTACTTCTAAAGCAGATAGATGAAGCTGCAACCCATAACGAGGTCCTGGTTATGGGGGACTTTAACTACCCGGATATTAACTGGGAAACAGAAACCTGTGAAACCCATAAAGGCAACAGGTTTCTGCTAATAACCAAGAAAAATTATCTTTCACAATTGGTGCAGAATCCAACCAGAGGAGCAGCACTTTTAGACCTAATACTATCTAATAGACCTGACAGAATAACAAATCTGCAGGTGGTCGGGCATCTAGGAAATAGCGACCACAATATTGTACAGTTTCACCTGTCTTTCACTAGGGGGACTTGTCAGGGAGTCACAAAAACACTGAACTTTAGGAAGGCAAAGTTTGACCAGCTTACAGATGCCCTTAATCTGGTAGACTGGGACAATATCCTCAGAAATAAGAATACAGATAATAAATGGAAAATGTTTAAGAACATCCTAAATAGGCACTGTAAGCGGTTTATACCTTGTGGGAATAAAAGGACTAGAAATAGGAAAAACCCAATGTGGCTAAACAAAGAAGTAAGACAGGCAATTAATAGTAAAAAGAAAGCATTTGCACTACTAAAGCAGGATGGCACCATTGAAGCTCTAAAAAACTATAGGGAGAAAAATACTTTATCTAAAAAACTAATTAAAGATGCCAAAAAGGAAACAGAGAAGCACATTGCTAAGGAGAGTAAAACTAATCCCAAACTGTTCTTCAACTATATCAATAGTAAAAGAATAAAAACTGAAAATGTAGGCCCCTTAAAAAATAGTGAGGAAAGAATGGTTGTAGATGACGAGGAAAAGGCTAACATATTAAACACCTTCTTCTCCACGGTATTCACGGTGGAAAATGAAATGCTAGGTGAAATCCCAAGAAACAATGAAAACCCTATATTAAGGGTCACCAATCTAACCCAAGAAGAGGTGCGAAACTGGCTAAATAAGATTAAAATAGATAAATCTCCGGGTCCGGATGGCATACACCCACGAGTACTAGGAGAACTAAGTAATGTAATAGATAAACCATTATTTCTTATTTTTAGGGACTCAATAGCGACAGGGTCTGTTCTGCAGGACTGGCGCATAGCAAATGTGGTGCCAATATTCAAAAAGGGCTCTAAAAGTGAACCTGGAAATTATAGGCCAGTAAGTCTAACCTCTACTGTTGGTAAAATATTTGAAGGGTTTCTGAAGGATGTTATTCTGGATTATCTCAATGAGAATAACTGTTTAACTCCATATCAGCATGGGTTTATGAGAAATCGCTCCTGTCAAACCAATCTAATCAGTTTTTATGAAGAGGTAAGCTATAGGCTGGACAACGGTGAGTCATTGGACGTGGTATATCTCGATTTTTCCAAAGCGTTTGATACCGGGCCGCACAAGAGGTTGGTACACAAAATGAGAATGCTTGGTCTGGGGGAAAATGTGTGTAAATGGGTTAGTAACTGGCTTAGTGATAGAAAGCAGAGGGTGGTTATAAATGGTATAGTCTCTAACTGGGTCGATGTGACCAGTGGGGTACCGCAGGGGTCGGTATTGGGACCTGTTCTCTTCAACATATTCATTAATGATCTGGTAGAAGGTTTAAACAGTACAATATTGATATTTGCAGATGATACAAAACTATGTAAAGCAGTTAATACAAGAGAAGATAGTATTCTGCTACAGATGGATCTGGATAAGTTGGAAACTTGGGCTGAAAGGTAGCAGATGAGGTTTAACAATGATAAATGTAAGGTTATACACATGGGAAGAAGGAATCAATATCGCCATTACACACTGAACGGGAAACCACTGGGTAAATCTGACAGGGAGAAGGACTTGGGGATCCTAGTTAATGATAAACTTACCTGGAGCAGCCAGTGCCAGGCAGCAGCTGCCAAGGCAAACAGGATCATGGGGTGCATTAAAAGAGGTCTGGATACACATGATGAGAGCATTATACTGCCTCTGTACAAATCCCTAGTTAGACCGCACATGGAGTACTGTGTCCTGTTTTGGGCACCGGTGCTCAGGAAGGATATAATGGAACTAGAGAGAGTACAAAGGAGGGCAACAAAATTAATAAAGGGGATGGGAGAACTACAATACCCAGATAGATTAGCAAAATTAGGATTATTTAGTCTAGAAAAAAGATGACTGAGGGGCGATCTAATAACCATGTATAAGTATATAAGGGGACAATACAAATATCTCGCTGAGGATCTGTTTATACCAAGGAAGGTGATGGGCACAAGGGGGCATTCTTTGCGTCTGGAGGAGAGAAGGTTTTTCCACCAACATAGAAGAGGATTCTTTACTGTTAGGGCAGTGAGAATCTGGAATTGCTTGCCTGAGGAGGTGGTGATGGCGAACTCAGTCGAGGGGTTCAAGAGAGGCCTGGATGTCTTCCTGGAGCAGAACAATATTGCATCATACAATTATTAGGTTCTGTAGAAGGATGTAGATCTGGGGATTTATTATGATGGAATATAGGCTGAACTGGATGGACAAATGTCTTTTTTCGGCCTTACTAACTATGTTACTATGTTACTATGTTACTATGTAGAATGGATATCTGGGGCCCAGGCAGCAGATATTGTGGCCAGGCTAGACAAGGAATATGGGGAGCCAGGCTGGGGCATATTATAAAATAAAGGGTGCCAGGCTGAGTGAGATTATTAAATAAAGAGGGCCAGGGGAGGGACTTAATTACTTTTTAGGGGCCAGAATGAGGAACATGCTGTATTAGTTTATATGACAAGTGGGGAACATAATTTCTTTAGGATCCAATGTGAGCTATTATTACTACTGTCATATAATTTACTTTTTTGGAAACGGTTATCCATGGAGGGAGCAAAATGGGGATCCTGTTACTGTGCAGTGCAGCACTATGTCGCTTTTTTCTTCATCTGACATAGTGTAGAAGTCAGGAAAAAAGTGGGGAAAGTGCTCTGGAAGCGATCAGTTATTGATGACTGTGGGCTATTGTGAAGAAACCAGATTGTATCTTAATTTCCCAGACAACCATGTTTTCGCAAACCAAAAGAACTGGCTTTTTATCTGTATATTGGCTTGTAAATTTAAGTGTTTATGGCTGGTGGGTCAAGAAGACAGACCTGCCAACTGATATACTATCTAGCATACTGTGTAAGTCTGTAATAGTGACTGTACATAGGGTGTGTTAAGCTTTGTTTATTGATGTGTGCTGATATGCTAATAGTGCTACTTAATCCCATCACCATTGTTTACCTTATCTTGATGTTGACTGAAGGACCCTGGGTCATTCTAAAAATAGCTTACATGAATTGGGTATAAAAAGACTCAGAGATCACATCATGAGAGCTGAAGTAACACAGAGCTACCAGCCAGACATTCTGCAAATCACCCAACAGACAAGAGAAAGGACTGCAGCCAATTCATCATGGCACCATCACGAGGGACACTGATTTATGATTCTATAGGAAGCAACCTAGGGGTTTTCAGCTCCAGTTGGAACGACACAGATCTGATCCAGTGACCATTTCTGAACCATGGATATGTTTGGAGAAAGCCAGGTTTGGGACCCGCTGGTCACCTGGTTACATGGAGATGGTCAGATAAGCCAGGTGGTGACTCTCGTGTCAACTGGCTTTGGACCTTGTATGGACAGTTCTTGGTCATCTCCCTACGCTGGTCATTATCTCCTCTATGTGTGTATCACAGGTGAAATAGCGACCCTTGGAGCTCTGACATGATGTCTGCAGACTTTTGACCTTGTACGAACTCTATGGATTGTTCTCTGCCATCTTCCCGCGCTTGTCGATATCTCTTCTCTGTGTGTATATCACAGGTGGAATAGTGACCCTGGGAGCTCTGATATAACATCTACCATTATCCCGGTGAGACAACGGAAGAGTAAGACCCTGTCATGTGCACTATGTTGGGGTAATTGCTGAGATTGTTCTGTATGCTATTGTGTGTTGTGGTTCAATAAAGTATTGCCATACTGTTTTAACTTAACCCTGTGTTGTTTGTGTAGTGTATTGACCACTGGGAGATAGAGCGGGCGTTCAGTGGTAAGAGCCCTGGTCCATGCAGTCTTGGTAAAGACAGCTGGGCCAGAGGACGAGAGCACCCACTGTCCCTGTTTCTCCACAGTTATATTTTCCAGAGAGGAGCCCTGGCTGCAAGAAGTGATGGCGGTCTGTGCTGGATATAGAAGAAAAGCGAAGGCGAAGGACTTCAACTACAGACGTCACTGGTGAGTCAGTGTATTACATGTACACGCACACTATACACTGTATAGAGAGCTCCAGTGTACAATGTCACCAGTGATCACTGTATTACATGTAAACTGACACTATATACAGAGTTCCTGTGTATAATGTCATTGGTGATCACTGTATTACCTGTACACTGACACTATATACAGAGTTCCTGTGTATAATGTCATTGGTGATCACTGTATTACCGTACACTGACTCTATATACAGAGATCCTGTGTACATTGTCACTGTATTACCTGTACAATGACACAATACAGAGCTTCTGTGCATAACATCACCTGTGATCACTGTATTAACAGTACACTATGCACTATATACAGAGCTCCTGTGTATAATGTCACTGGTGATCACTATATTACCTGTACACTATACACTATATACAGAGCTCCTGTGCATAATGTCACCAGTGATCACTATATTACCTGTACACTATATACAAAGCTTCTGTGTATACTGTGTATAATGTCATCAGTGATCACTGTATTAATAGTACACTATACACAGTATACAGAGCTCCTGTCTATAATGTCACTTGTGATCCCTGTATTACCTGTACACTATACACTATATACTGAGCTCCTGTGTACAATGTTATGTGGGATCACTGTATTACCTGTACACTATACACTATATACAAAGCTCCTGTGTATAATGTCACTGGTGATCACCGTACTACCTGTACACTTACACTATATACGGAGCTCCTGTATATAATGCCACTGGTGCTCATTGTATTACATGTACACTATACACTATATGCCGAGCTTCTGTGTATAATGGCACAGATGGTAATAACAGTGTTATTAGTATTGTGGTTTGCATTCATGATCAGTATTGTAGTATTCAATCACTATGTGGTGGTAATTTGTGGTCTGGTCATGGTGTGGTGGTATTTGTCCCTAGCATGTGGTATTATTCGGTCACTATGATGTGGAATATGTAGTCTAGTTATTATGTGGCAGTATTTCTACTTGTATGTGGTATTATTCAGTCACTAGGATGTCTGGTCATGGTATGATTATATTTCTCCCCTATATGTGGCATTATTGGTCTCGATATAGTGGATTGTGTTGTATATGGCGGTCATTTGTTCTCTCTGATATTAATTAGGAGATGATTCTTTGTTTACATTAGAGATTAGATACTTGGAACACAGCAGCAGAGAGGCACTTACAGAGGTTCTCCTGTGACAAAAAGTAATCACCTCTCCACAGGATAAGTGATAACTGTCATGATCTCAATGGCAAGAGATCATAGCATAAGCATATATAGGAACTAGCTCTTGGAAGATGGGAACTGAGCTGACCATGAACTAAACCTAACACACAACTAGCAGTGGCCGGGTAGCATGCCTACGTTGATTCTAGATGCCCAGCACCAGCCGGAGGACTAAATAATGCTAGCAGAGGAAAATATTAGTCCTAGCTCACCTCTAGAGAAATACCCCAAAAGGAGACAGAGGCCCCCCACATGTATTGGCGGTGAAT
This sequence comes from Ranitomeya variabilis, assembly GCF_051348905.1. Classification (NCBI taxonomy): domain Eukaryota; kingdom Metazoa; phylum Chordata; class Amphibia; order Anura; family Dendrobatidae; genus Ranitomeya; species Ranitomeya variabilis. The sequence goes on along the minus strand of NC_135235.1, from coordinate 673,780,534 downwards.
TAAGATGAAATAACAAACGTAGTATGAAAATAGGTTTAGCAAATTTGAGGTCCACTTACTACATAGCAGAAGACAGAAAGGACACTTTCATGGTCAGCTGAAAACCCTAATCAAAAACACCATCCAGAAATTACTTTAAAACTCTGGCATTAACTCATAACACCAGAGTGGCAATTCCTGTTCACAAGAGCTTTCCAGACACAGTAACGAAACTACAGCTGTGAACTGGAACCAAAATGCAAAAACAAACATGGACAAGAGTCCAACTTATCTAGTAGTTGTCTAGGAGCAGGAACAAGCACAGAGAGGCTTCTGATAACATTGTTGACCGGCAAGCAACTAACAGAGCAGCAAGGTTATATAGCGACTCCCACATCTTAATGGGAACAGGTGAACAGAGAAGATGAAGACACCAGTTCAATTCCACCAGTAGCCACCGGGGGAGCCCAGAATCCAAATTCACAACAGTACCCCCCCCTCAAGGAGGGGGCACCGAACCCTCACCAGAACCACCAGGGCGATCAGGATGGGCCCTATGAAAGGCACGAACCAGATCAGAGGCATGAACATCAGATGCATTCACCCAAGAATTATCCTCCTGGCCGTATCCCTTCCACTTGACCAGATACTGGAGTCTCCGTCTGGAAACACGAGAGTCTAAGATTTTCTCCACAACATACTCCAACTCACCCTCAACCAACACCGGAGCAGGAGGCTCAACGGAAGGCACAACCGGTACCTCATACCTGCGCAATAATGACCGATGAAAAACGTTATGAATAGAAAAGGATGCAGGGAGGTCCAAACGGAAGGAAACAGGGTTAAGAATCTCCAATATCTTATACGGACCAATGAACCGAGGCTTAAACTTAGGAGAAGAGACCCTCATAGGGACAAAACGAGAAGACAACCACACCAAATCCCCAACACAAAGCCGAGGACCAACACGACGGTGGCGGTTGGCAAAAAGCTGAGTCTTCTCCTGGGACAACCTCAAATTGTCCACCACCTGCCCCCAGATCTGATGCAATCTCTCCACCACAGCATCCACTCCAGGACAATCCGAAGATTCCACCTGACCAGAGGAAAATCGAGGATGAAACCCCGAATTACAGAAAAACGGGGACACCAAAGTGGCAGAGCTGGCCCGATTATTGAGAGCGAACTCCGCCAATGGCAAAAAAGTAACCCAATCATCCTGGTCAGCAGACACAAAACACCTCAGATATGTCTCCAGGGTCTGATTAATCCGCTCGGTCTGGCCATTCGTCTGAGGATGGAAAGCGGACGAAAAAGATAAATCTATGCCCATCCTAGCACAGAATGCCCGCCAAAATCTAGACACGAATTGGGTCCCTCTGTCAGAAACGATATTCTCAGGAATACCATGCAAACGAACAACATTTTGAAAAAACAGAGGAACCAACTCGGAAGAAGAAGGCAACTTGGGCAGAGGAACCAAATGGACCATCTTAGAGAAACGGTCACACACCACCCAGATGACAGACATCTTCTGAGAAACAGGCAGATCTGAAATAAAATCCATCGAGATGTGCGTCCAAGGCCTCTTAGGAATAGGCAAGGGCAACAACAATCCACTAGCCCGAGAACAACAAGGCTTGGCCCGAGCACAAACGTCACAAGACTGCACAAAGCCTCGCACATCTCGTGACAGGGAAGGCCACCAGAAGGACCTTGCCACCAAATCCCTGGTACCAAAAATGCCAGGATGACCTGCCAACGCAGAAGAATGAACCTCAGAGATGACTCTACTGGTCCAATCATCAGGAACAAACAGTTTATCAGGTGGGCAACGATCAGGTCTATCCGCCTGAAACTCCTGCAAGGCCCGCCGCAGGTCTGGAGAAACGGCTGACAATACCACTCCATCCTTAAGGATACCTGTGGGCTCAGAGTTACCAGGTGAGTCAGGCTCAAAACTCCTAGAAAGGGCATCCGCCTTAACATTCTTAGAACCCGGTAGGTATGACACCACAAAATTAAACCGAGAGAAAAATAATGACCAGCGCGCCTGTCTAGGATTCAGGCGCCTGGCGGTCTCAAGATAAATCAAATTTTTGTGGTCAGTCAATACCACCACCTGATGTCTGGCCCCCTCAAGCCAATGGCGCCACTCCTCAAAAGCCCACTTCATGGCCAAAAGCTCCCGATTCCCAACATCATAATTCCGCTCAGCGGGCGAAAATTTACGGGAAAAGAAGGCACAAGGCCTCATAACGGAGCAGTCAGAACTTTTCTGCGACAACACTGCCCCAGCTCCGATCTCAGAAGCGTCGACCTCAACCTGAAAAGGTAGAGCAACATCAGGCTGACGCAACACAGGGGCAGAGGAAAAACGGCGCTTAAGCTCCCGAAAGGCCTCCACAGCATCAGGGGACCAATCAGCAACATCAGCACCCTTCTTAGTCAAATCGGTCAATGGCTTAGCAATATCCGAAAAACCAGCAATAAATCGACGATAAAAGTTAGCAAAGCCCAAAAATTTCTGAAGACTCTTAAGAGAAGAGGGCTGCGTCCAATCACAAATAGCTTGAACCTTGACAGGATCCATTTCAATGGAAGAGGGGGAAAAAATATATCCCAAAAAGGAAATCCTCTGTACCCCAAAAACACACTTAGAACCCTTCACACACAAAGAATTAGACCGCAAAACCTGAAAAACCCTCCTGACTTGTTGGACATGAGAGTCCCAGTCATCCGAAAAAATCAGAATATCATCCAGATACACAATCATAAATTTATCCAAATAATCGCGGAAAATGTCATGCATAAAGGACTGGAAGACTGAAGGGGCATTTGAAAGACCAAAAGGCATCACTAAATACTCAAAGTGGCCCTCGGGCGTATTAAATGCGGTTTTCCACTCATCCCCCTGCCTGATTCGCACCAAATTATACGCCCCACGAAGGTCAATCTTAGAGAACCACTTGGCCCCCTTTATGCGAGCAAACAAATCAGTCAGCAACGGCAATGGGTATTGATATTTAACAGTGATTTTATTCAAAAGCCGATAATCAATACATGGTCTCAAAGAGCCGTCTTTTTTTGACACAAAGAAAAAACCGGCTCCTAAGGGAGATGACGATGGACGAATATGTCCCTTTTCCAAGGACTCCTTTATATATTCTCGCATAGCAGCATGTTCAGGCACAGACAGATTAAATAAACGACCCTTTGGGTATTTACTACCCGGGATTAAATCTATGGCACAATCGCACTCTCGGTGCGGAGGTAACGAACCAAGCTTGGATTCTTCAAAGACGTCACGATAGTCAGACAGGAACTCAGGAATTTCAGAGGGAATAGATGATGAAATGGAAACCACAGGTACATCCCCATGAGCCCCCTTACATCCCCAGCTCAACACAGACATAGCTCTCCAGTCGAGGACTGGGTTGTGAGATTGCAGCCAAGGCAATCCTAGCACCAAATCATCATGTAGATTATACAGCACCAGAAAGCGAATAATCTCCTGGTGACCCGGATTAATACGCATAGTTACTTGTGTCCAGTATTGTGGTTTATTATTAGCCAATGGGGTGGAGTCAATCCCCTTCAGAGGAATAGGAGTCTCCAAAGGCTCTAAATCATACCCACAGCGTTTGGCAAAGGACCAATCCATAAGACTCAAAGCGGCGCCAGAGTCGACATAGGCGTCCGTGGTAATAGATGACAAAGAGCAAATCAGGGTCACAGATAGAATAAACTTAGACGGTAAGGTGCAAATGGAAACAGATTTACCAAGTTTTTTAGTGCGCTTAGAGCATGCTGATATAACATGAGTAGAATCACCACAATAGAAACACAACCCATTTTTCCGTCTAAAATTCTGCCGCTCGCTTCGGGACAGAATTCTATCACACTGCATACTCTCTGGCGATTTCTCAGTGGACACCGCCAGATGGTGCACTGGTTTGCGCTCCCGCAAACGCCTATCGATCTGAATAGCCATTGTCATAGACTCATTCAGACCCGCAGGCACAGGGAACCCCACCATAACATCCTTAATGGCATCAGAGAGACCCTCTCTGAAAGTCGCCGCCAGGGCGCACTCATTCCACTGAGTAAGCACAGACCATTTACGGAATCTTTGGCAGTAAATTTCCGCTTCATCTTGCCCCTGAGATAGGGACATCAAAGTTTTTTCTGCCTGAAGCTCCAAATGAGGTTCGTCATAAAGCAACCCCAAGGCCAGAAAAAACGCATCCACATTGAGCAACGCAGGATCCCCTGGTGTCAATGAAAAAGCCCAGTCTTGAGGGTCGCCCCGGAGCAAGGAAATCACAATCCTGACCTGCTGTGCAGGGTCTCCGGCAGAGCGAGATTTCAGGGACAAAAATAATTTGCAATTATTTCGAAAATTCTGAAACCCAGATCTATTCCCCGAGAAAAATTCCGGCAAAGGAATTCTCGGCTCAGATACAGGTGCATGACAAACAAAATCTTGCAAATTTTGTACCTTCGTGGCGAGATTATTCAAACCTGCAGTTACACTCTGAAGATCCATTACAAACAGGTGGACACAGAGCCATTCAAAGGAGAGAAAAAAAAAAAAAAAAATTTCAGCAGACTACTATTTTCTCTCCTTTCTCAGCCAAGGATTTTAACCCTTTAGTGGGCCGGTCAAACTGTCATGATCTCAATGGCAAGAGATCATAGCATAAGCATATATAGGAACTAGCTCTTGGAAGATGGGAACTGAGCTGACCATGAACTAAACCTAACACACAACTAGCAGTGGCCGGGTAGCATGCCTACGTTGATTCTAGATGCCCAGCACCAGCCGGAGGACTAAATAATGCTAGCAGAGGAAAATATTAGTCCTAGCTCACCTCTAGAGAAATACCCCAAAAGGAGACAGAGGCCCCCCACATGTATTGGCGGTGAATTAAGATGAAATAACAAACGTAGTATGAAAATAGGTTTAGCAAATTTGAGGTCCACTTACTACATAGCAGAAGACAGAAAGGACACTTTCATGGTCAGCTGAAAACCCTAATCAAAAACACCATCCAGAAATTACTTTAAAACTCTGGCATTAACTCATAACACCAGAGTGGCAATTCCTGTTCACAAGAGCTTTCCAGACACAGTAACGAAACTACAGCTGTGAACTGGAACCAAAATGCAAAAACAAACATGGACAAGAGTCCAACTTATCTAGTAGTTGTCTAGGAGCAGGAACAAGCACAGAGAGGCTTCTGATAACATTGTTGACCGGCAAGCAACTAACAGAGCAGCAAGGTTATATAGCGACTCCCACATCTTGATGGGAACAGGTGAACAGAGAAGATGAAGACACCAGTTCAATTCCACCAGTAGCCACCGGGGGAGCCCAGAATCCAAATTCACAACAGATAACGTATTGATTGATTGGCAGAATGTGGAACTTTTATCCCCATTAGTCTGGAGTGGTCTGTACAACTCGACCATTTGCATTCATTCCAAAAGGGACTGCATTTGTTTTTTTATGGAAGCCCCAAAGAAGATGAATGGAGCTGCAGTCAGACTTCCCACCTGCCGCTCCATTTTAAAATGTGGATAAGTGTCCTGTCAGGAATAAAACTTCCCATTCTTCTGATTGGCGCAGTTTTTAATGGTCGGATTTAAGTGATCACCTATCCTGTAGAGCCCATGTATCGGTAATAACTTGTTTTAACAAAATAACCCCTTTAATGTGAACTACCGTTATTGTACATCCCAGATACAGTAGATGTGTAGGAGCCGCCTGTGTTTTACAGTCAATGCTCAACTATAACGAAGATAACGGCTTTCAGATATTTGCATATAGCTATAAGGTTGGCCCCTAGGGTCAATTCTCCCTGAGGACCCCAGACACCCCAGTCCGACCCTGTATGATACTATATATAATGATTAGATTTACATAAAAATTCCATGGCAGTGATAGAGTAAATCTGATATAAAAACCAAAGATTTTAGCAACTATACCTCTATGATAAATTTATGTAGGTATGTGGTATCATAAATGTACACAAAAACACACAAAATGTCTCAAAAACATTTTTTCTCAAAGTGAGATCATAAAGCGGACAGATAGTGAGTTCCTCAAGGTATACAAGGTGTAGATGTCACATGCAGCATATAGCAGTATGGTGAATCGGGTAGTATGAGGCCGGCGTCACACTAGAGAGTTTTACGGACGTATGAGAGGCGCAAAATCTACGTATTGCACACGGACCAATGATTTTCTATGGGGCAGCTCCTATCTGCCGTATATTTCTCGACCGCATTTTACGGGCGTAGAAAATCGCAGCATGCAGCGTTTGTCAGCGTATTGCGCAAAAAATCCGCTAATGAAAGTCTATGGGGGCAGGCTCCTGCTTGTAAAATTATTTAACCCTTTCAGATGGATTTACATCGTGGGACTTGACTGTAATGCTGGAAAGATATGGGATATTGTTTTTTTTTTAATTTTATCTTTGTTTCTGGAGACAAGGGTCTTCATTTGGATTGAGAGTATATTAAACTATTACAACACCATGTGTCATTATTTCATTAAAATACTTTTTTCCAAATGTGTGTTTTATTAATCATTTACTACTATTGGATTGATAATGGATAGATGTCTTATTGACGCCTCTCCATTATTAACCAGGCTTAATGTCACCTTAAAATAGCAAGGTGACATTAACCCTTTATTACCCCATATCCCACCACTACAGGGGAGTGGGAAGAGAGAGGCTAAGTGCCAGAATAGGAGCATCTTAGAGACGTGCCTTTTCTGGGGTGTCTGGGGACAGATGTTTTTAGCCACGGGGGGCCAATATCCATGGTCCCTCTCTAGGCTATTAATATCTGCCCTCAGTCACCGGCTTTCCCACTCTGGGGGAGAAAATTGCGCGGGAGCCCACGCCAGTTTTTTCCATGATTTAACCCTTTATTTTAACAGCTAGAGCCCCCAAATTTGGGAATAAACATACCAGAAATAGGAGGAAACCAATATGGCTAAATAGAGCTGTAAGGGGCGCAATAAGTGACAAAAAGAAAGCATTTAGAGAATTAAAGGAAGTAGGTAGTGATGAGGCATTAAATAAATACATAAAATTAAATAAATTCTGTAAAAAGCAAATCAAGGCAGCAAAGATTGAGACAGAGAGACTGATTGCCAGAGAGAGTAAAAATAATCCCAAAATATTATTTAACTACGTAAATAGTAAGAAACTAAAAAATGATAGTGTCGGCCCCCTTAAAAATAGTCTGGGTGAAATGGTGGATGAGGATGAGGAAAAGGCCAATATGCTAAATGACTTTTTTTCATCAGTATTTACACAAGAAAATCCCATGGCAGCCAATATGACTAGTGATAAAAATTCCCCATTAAATGTCACCTGCTTAACCCAGCAGGAAGTACGGCGGCGTCTAAAAATCCCTAAAATTGGCAAATCTCCGGGCCCAGATGGGATACACCCCTGAGTACTGCAGGAACTAAGTACAGTCATTGATAGAACATTATTTTTAATCTTTAAAGAGTCCATAATAACAGGGTCTGTTCCACAGGACTGGCGTATAGCAAATGTGGTGCCAATATTCAAAAAGGGGACAAAAACTGAACTCGGAAATTATAGGCCAGTAAGCTTAACCTCTACTGTGGGTAAAATCCTGGAGGGCATTCTAAGGGATGCTATACTGGAGTATCTGAAGAGGAATAACCTCATGACCCAGTATCAGCATTGGTTTACTAGGGACCGTTCATGTCAGGCTAATCTGATCAGCTTCTATGAAGAGGTAAGTTCTGGACTGGACCAAAGGAACCCAGTGGACGTAGTGTATATGGACTTTTCAAAAGCTTTTGATACGGTGCCACACAAAAGGTTGATACATAAAATGAGAATAATGGGGATAGGGGAAAATATGTGTAAGTGGGTTAAGAGCTGGCTCAGGGATAGGAAACAAAGGGTGGTTATTAATGGAGCACACTCGGACTGGGTCGCGGTTAGCAGTGGGGTACCACAGGGGTCAGTATTGGGCCCTCTTCTTTTTAACATATTTATTAATGACCTTGTAGGGGGCATTCAGAGCAGAATTTCAATATTTTCAGATGACACTAAACTCTGCAGGGTAATCAATACAGAGGAGGACAATTTTATATTACAGGATGATTTATGTAAACTAGAAGCTTGGGCTGATAAATGGCAAATGAGCTTTAATGGGAATAAATGTAAAGTCATGCACTTGGGTAGAAGTAATAAGATGTATAACTTTGTGCCTAATTCTAAAACTCTGGGCAAAACCGTTAATTTACATGTACTATACTAGCTGAGCATAATACGTATTTTCCCCGCTATAAAGAATTAAGATTTGTTATATGGCCATTTTCTCCTACCTGGTATATTATATATATTCAGTGCCTACAAGTAGTATTCAACCCCCTGCAGATTTAGCAGGTTTACACATTTGGAATTAACTTGGAATTGTGACATTTGGACTGTAGGTCAGCCTGGAAGTGTGAAATGCACTGCAGCAAAAAAGAATGTTATTTCTTTTTTTTTTTAAATTGTGAAAATTATTTTCAGAGGGTCATTTATTATTCAACCCCTCAATCCACCAGAATTCTGTTTGGTTCCCCTAAAGTATTAAGAAGTAGTTCAGGCACAAAGAACAATGAGCTTCACATGTTTGGATTAATTATCTCTTTTTCCAGCCTTTTCTGACTATTTAAGACCCTCCCCAAACTTGTGAACAGCACTCATACATGGTCAACATGGGAAAGACAAAGGAGCATTCCAAGGCCATCAGAGACAAGATCGTGGAGGGTCACAAGGCTGGCAAGGGGTACAAAACCCTTTCCAAGGAGTTGGGCCTACCTGTCTCCACTGTTGGGAGCATCATCCGGAAGTGGAAGGCTTATAGAACTACTGTTAGCCTTCCACGGCCTGGACAGCCTTTGAAAGTTTCCGCCCGTGCCGAGGCCAGGGTTGTCCAAAGAGTCAAGGCTAACCCAAGGACAACAAGGAAGGAGCTCCGGGAAGATCTCATGGCAGTGGGGACATTGGTTTCAGTCAATACCATAAGTAACGTACTCCACCGCAATGGTCTCCGTTCCAGACGAGCCCGTAAGGTACCTTTACTTTCAAAGCGTCATGTCAAGGCTCGTCTACAGTTTGCTCATGATCACTTGGAGGACTCTGAGACTGACTGGTTCAAGGTTCTCTGGTCTGATGAGACCAAGATCGAGATCTTTGGTGCCAACCACACACGTGACCTTTGGAGACTGGATGGCACTGCATACGACCCCAAGAATACCATCCCTACAGTCAAGCATGGTGGTGGCAGCATCATGCTGTGGGGCTGTTTCTCAGCCAAGTGGCCTGGCCATCTGGTCCGCATCCATGGGAAGATGGATAGCACGGCCTACCTGGAGATTTTGGCCAAGAACCTCCGCTCCTCCATCAAGTATCTTAAGATGGGTCGTCATTTCATCTTCCAACAAGACAACGACCCAAAGCACACAGCCAAGAAAACCAAGGCCTGGTTCAAGAGGGAAAAAATCAAGGTGTTGCAGTGGCCTAGTCAGTCTCCTGACCTTAACCCAATTGAAAACGTGTGGAAGGAGCTCAAGATTAAAGTCCACATGAGACACCCAAAGAACCTAGATAACTTGGAGAAGATCTGCATGGAGGAGTGGGCCAAGATAACTCCAGAGACCTGTGCCGGCCTGATCAGGTCTTATAAAAGACGATTATTAGCTGGAATTGCAAACAAAGGTTAAACCTAGGGGTTGAATAATAATTGACCCACACTTTTATGTTTCAAATTTATAAAAATTTAACTGAGCAACAAAACTTTTTGGTTTGTAAGATTTATGCATCTGTTAATAAATCCTGCTCTTGTTTGAAGTTTGAAGGCTCTAACTTATTTGCATCTTATTAAACCTGCTAAATCTGCAGGGGGTTGAATACTACTTTTAGGCACTGTATATATATATATATATATATATATATATATATATATATATATATATATATATATATATATATATATATATACACACACACATCTCCACTATTTTGTTTATACTTTGTTTACCTATCTATTATATTATTTTGTACACCTTGTTATGTTGGGTGACCAGCTGTTTGTTTATTTGTATATACACATTTTTTCTAGGTAGTTACTGAAGAAGGCCATACTTTGAGGCTGAAACGTTTATTTTGATGACTACAATAAAAGACAAAATAAATTTCATATAAGTTGAGTGCCTAAGTTTATCTTTCACTATACAGTATTTTGGGGTTAAATTTTTTTAAAAAACTCCAGTCCACATATTGAAACAGTCTATTATCTCAGTCAGACTCCTGGTCTGTCTGTGGTCTCCAAATACTTGCTTTTCAGGCAAACATTCCACTTTTTTTTCTTTCTGCTACCCTAGGTCTATACAGTATTTTAGCGTTAAAATTTTTTTAAAAAAAATTCCAGGCCACATATTGAAACAGTCTGTTATCTCTGTCAGACGCCCGGTCTATCTGTGGTGAATAAAGAGGACACAAGGTTGCAGGCTCTTTACCTTTACTGAAGGCTTCAGTGTCCACAATCCAGGGTACAGACCACAGGGCAGGCAGAGTCCGGCCGGTCTGAAGGCAAATCCAGAGTCTCCTTATCCAGGTTGAAATCAGTAGCCTTCCTCTAGCGCCTTAGTGTTGCAGTACCTCCCTGCTGAGCAACTCGGTAAGGTCCTCACAAGTATTGTAGATGTAATGTCTCTTTCTCTCTGTCCCCCTGATGGATAGGATAGGACAAAACCCATATGACTGATGGCCTGAGGCTTTTTACAGGGACTCTATCACGCCCTGGCCCCCACAAGTTGCCACCGTGCCTCCTGTGTATAAGGTCGGGCAGCTAACGTGGAATTAACTGTCCTGTCAGTCTCTGAAGTAATGCATAGAGATCCTTACTCCCTCGGTATTCTGGCTACCGGATTCTTGCACCTCAGAAGGAGGCAGCCTTTTACAGGGCAGAACTCCTTCTGGTTTCCTCTCCTTTTGCTATGACTTCGTGTCTCACTCTCTGCAACGCAATTCCCTTCAATATCTCTCTCTTTGGATTCTGCTGCACGTAGGGCAGGCGCAGCTCCGTGGACCCTCGTCCTCCTCAGACCGCAGTCTGGTGCTGACTGGAACACGCTCCAGCCAGCTTCTGCCTGTCTGATGTTGACTGGGTGAAACCCAGCTAGCGTCTCCTAACTTCCTATCTAAACCACCAGTTTTACCTAACTGTGAGGAGTGCCCTAATAGATAGGAGCATGGCTCCCCCTGGCGACCTGGAGTGTGAAGTGTGTTGTGTGGTTTGTGATACCTGTTAAAGTGATCTCCTTTATTGCCTCCAGACATAATATCACTCCCCCTGGTGGAAGAATAACATTACTGCAATGACCAGGACCCTGGGGTGCTGTATATATATATATATATATATATATATATATATATATATATATTGATACATATATAATGTCAGTGAGACACATATATATATATATATATATATATATATATATATATATATATATGTGTATTTATATTTCATACAGCGCTAGATAGCAGAAAAGCCGGTAATTCAATTGCCGGCTTTTGCTATCTCCTTCACAAACCCGACAGGATATGAGACATGGTTTACATACAGTTAACTTTTTCATATCCCTTTTTTTGCATATTCCTCACTACTAATGTTAGTAGTGTGTATGTGCAAAATTTGGGGGCTCTAGCTATTAAAATGGTTAAATCGCGGAAAAAACTGGTGTGGGCTCCCACGCAATTTTCTCCGCCAGTGGGAAAGCCAGTGACAGAGGGCAGATATTAATAGCCTAGAGAGGGACCATGGATATTGCCCCCCTGGCTAAAAACATCTGCGCCCAGCCACCCCAGAAAAGACACATCTGGAAGATGCGCCTATTCTGGCACTTAGCCTCTCTCTTCCCACTCCCGAGTAGCTGTGGGATATGGGGTAATAAAGGGTTACTGCCACCTTGCTATTGTAAGGTGACATTAAGCCAGGTTTATAATGGAGAGGTGTCAATAAGACACCTATCCATTATTAATCCAATAATAGAAAATGGTTAATAAAACACACACACATTATTATTATTATTTATTTATATATCACCATTAATTCCATGGTGCTGTACATGAGAAAGGGGTTACATACAGGGTTATAGATATCGTTTACAGTAAACAGGTTTACAGTGATGGACTGGTACAGAAAGGAGAGGACCCTGTCCTTGCGGACTTACATTCTATTGGATAGGGTGGAAGTGGCAGAAGGTAGGGGTGAGGCGGTGGCTCTGGCGGTGGTGAGGCGGCAGCTCTGGTGGTGGTGAGGTGGCGGCTCTGGCAGTGGTGAGGTGGCGGCTCTGGTGGTGGTGAGGTGGCGGCTCTGGCAGTGGTGAGGCGGCAGCTCTGGCGGTGGTGAGGCGGCGGCTCGGTTATTGTTAGCTGTAGGCTTTCCTGAAGAGATGGGTTTTTAGGTTCCGTCTGAAGGATCCGAGGGTGGTGGATAATCGGACGTGTTGAGGCATGGAATTCCAGAGGATGGGGGATATTCGGGAGAAATCTTGGAGGCGGTTGTGTGAGGAACGAATAAGTGTGGAGGAGGGTAGGAGGTCTTGGGAGGATCGAAGGAAAAAAGTATTTTATTGAAATAAAGACACAGGGTGTTTTAATAGTTTATTATACTCTCAATCCAATTGAAGACCCTTGTCACCTGAAACAAAGTTACAATAAAAAATCAACAATATCCCATACCTTCCGTCGTTCAGTCTTGTCCCACACTGTAAATCCATCTGTAGGGGTTAAATAATTTTACATGCAGGTGCTCTGCTAATGCAGCCGCCCCTGCCTGTAAAAACTGGGGAATGAATGGAAAGCAGGGGAACGTAGCTACCTAGACTTGCAGTGCTGTGCCCCCTGCTGGCATAACCTCAGATGAACTCGAACGTGGGAATTTTTATGATTATTTTCTCACGCTCGAGTTGATCTGAGGTTTAAGCATAATAACAGACGCGGATTCTTTACTGTAAGAGCAGTGAGACTATGGAACTCTCTGCCGTATGATGTTGTAATGAGTGATTCATTACTTAAATTTAAGAGGGGACTGGATACCTTTCTGGAAAAGTATAATGTTACAGGGTATATACACTAGATTCCTTGATAGGGCGTTGATCCAGGGAACTAGTCTGATTGCTGTATGTGGAGTCGGGAAGGAATTTTTTTCCCCAAGATGGAGCTTACTCTTTGCCACATGGTTTTTTTTTTGCCTTCCTCTGGATCAACATGTTAGGGCATGTTAGGTTAGGCTATGGGTTGAACTAGATGGACTTAAAGTCTTCCTTCAACCTTAATAACTATGTAACTATGTATATATGTTTTAATGAATATTTGAGCCCATGGATACATTGTATGTCCGTTTTGCAAGCCGGCGAGAAAATCGGAGGTTTATGTGTGCAAAATACGCTGCCACACCCTGCCGTCAAATGATCTGCCACATACAGTACAGTATAGACTAGAATATAAGAGATAGAATAGATATATACTGTACACATAGAATAGTTGTATGTATATATATATATATATATATATATATATATATAGCACAGATACATATATATATTCATTTGTCGGCTTCTGTAATATCAGTGCAGAAGCCAACAGGATAGGAGACATGGATTACATATTGTAAATACATGCAGAATAGTTAGATATATAGATGTCAGTGACCAATACAATTAATATAGTGTGTGTGCAAATTAGGGGACATGTATGTGTTTAATAAAATAATCTTTTCAGGGGGAAAAATTTCCTTGGCTTCCGCGCAATTTTCTGCACTAGAGAGGCAAAGCCAGCGACTGGGGGACTGAATTTTGTACCGTAGGAAGGGGTTAATACCTATGGATCTTCCCAGGCTATGAATCTCAGTCTTCAGCTGTATATTTAGCTTTCACTGGCTATTAAAATAGAGGAACCCCCCAAAAAATGATGTGGGGTTCCCCTATAATTGCCAGAAAAGGCTATTTAGACAACTGTGGACTGAGATTCATAGCCTATGAAGAGAACATGGCTATTGGCCCCCTCTGGCTACAAACATCAGCAGTCATCCAACTCAGAAATGGTGCATCTGTAAGATGTGCCAATTCCTGTACTTAGCCTCTCTCTTTCCACTGCCCTGTAGCGGTGGCATATGAGGTAATAAGGGGTTAATGTCACTTTTGTATTGTTCGGTGAGCTTAAAGGGACTCTGTCACCTGAATTTGGAGGGAACAGTTTTCAGCCATAGGGGCGGGGTTTTCGGGTGTTTGATTCACCCTTCCTTACCCGCTGGCTGCATGCTGGCTGCAATATTGGATTGAAGTTCATTCTCTGTCCTCCATAGTACACGCGTGCGTAAGGCAAGATTGCCTTGTGCAGGCATGTACTACAGAGGACAGAGAATGAACTTAAATCCAATATTGCAGCCAGCATGCAGCCAGCGGGTAAGGAAGGGTGAATCAAACACCCGAAAACCCCACCCCTATGGCTGAAAATTGTTCCCTCCAAATTCAGGTGACAGAGTCCCTTTAAGCTGGCTTAGTAATGGAGAGGTATCAATTAGACATCTATCCATTACTAATCCTATAGTAAGTAAATGTTTTAATAAACACACATGCAGAATAAAGTATTTTAATAAAATAAAACACTAAACACTGTTTGACCATGTTATTGTTACTGCCATTCCAAGCGAAGCCCTCGATCTCCTGTAAAAAATTTAAACAAACAAACCAACAATATACCCATACCTGTCCAGTGTACAGTCTGTCTCCTGCAGTAATCCATATCTGGGGTATATACAGTTTACAACCGGGAGCGCTGCTAATGTCACCGCTATTCACTGAAGCTCTGCTCCCAGCATTTCATTCATTCCCCAGTAGTTTACAACGAGGAGGCTCGCATTAGCACTGCTCCCGGTTGTAAACTGTATATACCCCAGATATGGATTACTGCGTGGGACTGACTGCACCACGCAAGACTGACCTCCACATCAGGCTTCACTCTCTTCTGCCTGAATGCTGGTGTCACGATCCATTTTTGGATTTGTGGCAGATCTGTTTTTCCTCAGATTAAAACTTTTTTTCTTTTCCGGTCATCAGGAGTTAATGCAGTTTCCCCTGGTGGCCTGCTGGTGTAATTACATTGCAATTGCATTGCTGCTGAGTCAGCTGATGCGGTTGGTGACCACTCCCACAATCTTTCAAGAGGTCAAGACTGTCGGTGTTAGAGTTCATTCTGCAGCGACCTATCTGGGAGAAGGAGCTTGCTGGGAGCAGTTGTTAGTCAGCTCAGTCCGGTGTATCTGGTGTTTCGTTCCTGCTGTGGGCAGCGCAGTGGATAGCACTGCAGCCTTGCAGCGCTTTAGTCCTGGGTTCAAGCCCCACTAAGGACAACATCTGCAAAGAGTTTGTATGTTCTCTCCGTGTTTACGTGGGTTTCCTCCGGGCACTCTGGTTTCCTCCCACATTCCAAAGACATACTGATAGGGAATTTGGATTGTGAGCCCCAACAGGGACAGTGATGACAATGTGCTGCGGAATATGTTAGCGCTATATAAAAATAAAGATTATTATTAAATTAAACAGGGTGACATTTCTAGTGGAAAACCTCTTTAAGTAATTTTAAGGTAGGAAATTCCCTTTCCTTCCCATTGGAACCCCATGAATAAAATGTCAAGCAGCCTAGGAGAAAAACAAAGCAGTAGGTCTGGCTTGGGTATATGCCTTTCCTATGTCTGATGGCGACTGTCATTATAGCTTTTCTTAAAAAAAATCTACATAAACCATTTACTCTCTGAAGTCTTCTTTTGCATTTGCAAAATGTGTATCCACTTTACAACACAGTATTTCAAGACACTTAGGCATTATGTAATTTCCAAAGGCAGGTGCCATACCTTTATAAAAAAGGTCATAGTCATACACATGGAGTAAAGCTGTCACCTGTATTCTGGTAAGCATGATGCTACATTTTGAAGAACTCCACTTCCTTTGTCAAGCAAATAAAGCAGCATGCCATGTGCATGGTAGAAATGGCAAACACTTCATGAGGCATTTGTAAGTTGTCATACATGGGAGCCAGAATTACGTAAACCATGCTGAGACTTTTCTTACAGGGGTATCATCCATGAACGATAAGAAAATAAAAAAAAATCAAGGTATTTTAAAAAATTAAAATACAGTAACTAAAAAATAATGTATTAATGCATACTTTTTCTGTTCTGACACTTCAAGGGATATTTAAAAGGGTAACTCAACCTTGGAGTGAAAGCATAATTGTGCAACAGTGCTTCTGAGAGCACTCTGCGCTGTCAGCGTTAAAGGAACCTGTCAACAGTTTTCTGAAATGGCAGCTAAAAATATTATTATTATAATTATTTATTATTATAGCGCCATTTATTCCATGGCGCTTTACATGTGAGGAGGGGTATACATGATAAAAACAGGCACAATAATCTTGAACAATACAAGTCACAACTGGTACAGGAGGAGAGAGGACCCTGCCCGCGAGGGCTCACAATCTACAAAAAAAATA
This sequence comes from Ranitomeya variabilis, assembly GCF_051348905.1. Classification (NCBI taxonomy): domain Eukaryota; kingdom Metazoa; phylum Chordata; class Amphibia; order Anura; family Dendrobatidae; genus Ranitomeya; species Ranitomeya variabilis. Next base: position 673,763,948 of record NC_135235.1, on the reverse strand, counting down.
TCACCTTATTGAGCGTCTGCGCTGCATTCCCTACATTCTTATAGCACCCCCCGACTACCCTTGTATACTCACAAAAACGTTCTTTAATGTCTCCCACGCTGTATGGTAATCTCAGTCCGGTCCGATGGACCTGCTTTCGGGCCTCTGCATCCCTCCTCCCGGCTTCTGCTCACTGTCCTCCGGAAATGGATAAAGATCCACATCACCATGTGACATCTCGCGCCTGCTCAGAAATATTGCTTTTTGCGCCTGCGCAGTATTCTTTTCCCAACTGTGGGCAAAGCCGAAAAACAGAAGTACGCATGCGCTGGCAAACGTAGTTCCGGTGCATGAGCCGGATGTATGTGTATCAGTGCATGACACTTCTGTTTTTGGTCTTTACGCGCAGTACGGAAAAGCAAGGTGCGAAACTCAGTATTTCTGAGCAGGCGCGATGTGGATGATGCAAGAGGCGTCATCCACAAAGTAGAAGGGCAAGCAACAGTCAGTGGGAGGGATTAAGAATGCCCAAAGCCTCGCACATCGGACAGGACTGAGACAATTACCATACAGTGCAGAAGAAATTAAAAATGTTTTTTGGGAAGTATACAACGGGAGTGAGGGGGTTTTATAAGGATTTAGGAAATGCATAGCAGACACTTAATATGGAGATATTTTTGGCTGCTATGTCACAAAACTGGTGACAGGTTTCATTTAACTTGTGCTACCCACCAAATCCACTCCAAGGTTGAAGTACCATTCAATATCCATTGTGCATACTCATTCTCTTCTTTTTTTTTTTTTGCAATTGTTTATTCAGAGAGGAAGAGAAGTAGAACTCTAGTGCCACCTATTGGAAGGTAGCAATCCTACAAGTCAATATTGACCCTTTAACGAGCCTTGTCACATGACTTAGTATAATAGTCAAACCAGAATCTCAATTTGCAGACACTGTGTTTCGGGGTACTGCCCCTCGTTAGTGAAGAGTGGAGATCTGGTTTGGCTGTGTGAGAGGAGTCCGTCCGATATCCAAGAAGTATCGTTTCTCCTTGCGGAGATTGGCATGCTAAGCATGCCGAGATGAGGAGACTTAAAGCCGCAATGCTCCTCTGGGAAATATGCTAATTATGCAAATTGTCTCTTCAGAGAGGAAGAGAACTAGAACTCTTGTGCCACCTATTGGAAGGTAGCAATCCTAACAGTCAATGTCGACCCTTTAACTAGTCAATCTCTGCAAGGAGAAACGATACTTCTTGGATATCTTCTTCTTTTTTTTTTTTTTTAAATACATAACCTAAAAAATGAATATTTGAGCACCCACACTAAATCTGAAATTAAACATCTAGCAGCCAAATTTTAAGGGTGTATTTATGGCTATTGTGAGGCAGCGACCGGTGTTACTTGCAAGGGCCGCTATGTGTCCTCTAAAATTTGCTCAGAAGCGTATTAAGGCCTTGTGATTGCATTGCAGTCTCAGGTGTAGCTGTGGTTGCAATGCACAATAAAAGTGAGTGTTGGCTTTGGGCAAGCTATTTGTTCAAGGCAGTTGTAGGAAAACCTGTTGTGGGCTTTTACTTTGAAACAGACTACGGGAAGGTAGTGTGGTTGGTCCGTTTCCTCCCTGGGACAAGTTTGTAGCTAACAGAGCAGTCGGCTCTTCAAAAGCTTAGCCTGTGTGAGAGTAAGGCCGGGACTGGCGAGAAACTCACACGAGTCTCGCACATCAATACCCGGCACTTGGGACCGGAGTGTGCAGCTCCATGTATTTCTATGCAGCCGCACACTCCGCTCCCAAGTGCCGGTGGCAGTGCCGGGTATTGAGGTGCGAGGCTTGTGCGACTTTCTCGCAAGTCTGATCCCGGCCTAACACAGTGCACAGCAGAGTGAACTCCTGGCACCCCGCAGTGGGATACGGTGGTGCAATTGTGAATTTTTGAGCTTGAACACGTTTTTGCTGTAAACCTTTCCAAGGGTCACTGCCTGTCACACTGCACCCACCCCTGGTGCACTACACTATTCGGGTTAGCTGACTCTCTTTGGTATTAGAATGCACTGATGCAAAATGTTACTCTGCAAAATATGGATAATATACATGTGACTTCTGAATTTTTTCATGATACATTCTGTGCAATGTTTTCATAGTCCACATTTGCAGCCACAAATAGGACATAATCTACATATTGCAAAATGGACATATGGAAGTGGGAATCACATTTATGTCCTTCATGTGCATTTTCACACCTGTATGTCCTTACCACAAAAGGCTGCACATGTACATTCTTGGCTGCAGATGGAGATAGCCGACAGTTGTTTAATGCAACAGACCCCTGTATAATGGTGACAGACTGAAGACCAGGTGGGCCAATGAGTTAACACCTTTACAAGTTGTTGAATTATAGGTTTATTAACTACAGAAAAGGATGGCAGATTGGTAGAATGTGATCAATTTAGTGATTAGTTTAACAGGCAGTGGTCTTCAGCTGGTTAAAACACATTACAACATGCAGTATAAAATCATCGGTGGAACCACTGACAAGCCTTAACAATTTTAAAGGAGATAGTATTATAAAAGAACTTTTTGGAAAGGGCTGCACCCAAGTGGAAATTTTAAGAATGCTAAAAAATGTTCACAATATTTCTTTTTCGTAAGTATTTCAAAACTAATCGTTTATTAAAATAAACTATGACACCAATAATTGTGATGCTAGTAATATAAATGCAATTTCCATGTCCTGATCTGGCACACCCCAATAAGTTTGCTAAGTTGGCAGATGAGGGGGGGTGCCAGTACAGGGGTAGCACTGCTGCAGCCAGGCATGTCCTCTGAAAGCCGGAGGAGTGACTGCTCCAGTAAGGAGGGAAATAGGAGAGCAGGGCAGGCCAGACAGGTGCTGGTAGTGGGGGACTCAATTATTAGGGGAACAGATAGGGCAATCTGTCACAAAGACAGGGATCGTCGAACGGTGTGCTGCCTACCTGGCGCTCGAGTCCGACACATCGCTGATCGGGTGGACAGATTACTGGGAGGGGCTGGTGAGGACCCAGCGGTCATGGTGCACATTGGCACAAATGACAAAGTTAGAGGTAGGTGGAAGGTCCTTAAAGATGATTTCTGGGAATTAGGCTGCAAGCTGAAAGCAAGGACCTCCAACGTGGTATTTTCCGAAATACTGCCTGTACCACGTGCCACGCCAGAGAGGCAACGGGAGATTAGGGAGGTTAATAAGTGGCTCAAGAATTGGTGTAGGAAGGAGGGGTTTGGGTTCCTGCAGAACTGGGCCGACTTCTCAGTTGGCTACAGGCTCTACGCTAGGGACGGGCTGCACCTCAATGGGGAAGGGGCAGCTGTGCTGGGGGAGAAAATGGTTAGAAGGTTGGAGGAGTGTTTAAACTAGGGATTGGGGGGGAGGGTATTCATTTTATAGGAGGGGAAGATAGTGCAGATAGAGACCTGGGCACAAATAAGGAAGTTGGGGGTGGCGGTGGCATGGGGGTGGGGTTAGAATAGTTAGTAATTTAAGAAAGAATAGAGGTACAGAGAGTAACATCAAGTGCATGTATACTAATGCCAGAAGCCTCGCCAACAAAATGGACGAATTAGAACTAATGTTGTTGGAGCATAATTATGACATGGTGGGGATATCTGAGACGTGGCTGGATGAGAGCCATGACTGGGCTGTTAACTTGCAGGGCTATAGCCTGTTCAGAAATGACCGTACAGATAAGCGAGGGGGAGGGGTGTGTCTATATGTAAAATCTTCCTTAAAACCCATCCTGCGTGATAATATAGGTGAATTTAATGAAAATGTAGAGTCCCTGTGGGTGGAGATAAGGGGAGGGGGAAAAAATAATAAATTACTGATAGGGGTTTGTTATAAATCTCCAAAAATAATGGAAGCAATGGAGAATATCCTCGTAAAGCAAATAGATGAAGCTGCGACTCAAGGAGAAGCCATTATTATGGGGGACTTCAACTACCCTGAAATAGATTGGGGGACAGAAACCTGCAGTTCCAGCAAAGGTAATCGGTTTTTGACAACTATGAGAGACAATTACCTTTCACAACTGGTTCAGGACCCAACAAGGAGGGGGGCACTGCTAGACCTAATATTAACCAACAGGCCAGACCGCATATCAAATATAAGGGTTGGGGGTCACTTGGGGAATAGTGATCACTAGGGTTGAGCGAAACGGGTCGTTCATTTTCAAAAGTCGCCGACTTTTGGCAAAGTCGACGTCTCATGAAACCGAGCCGATCCCAGCGTTGCATCGGCCATGTGGTACGCGACTTTCGCACCAAAGTCGCGTTTCAATGACGCGAAAAGCGCCATTTCTCAGCCAATGAAGGTGAACGCAGAGTGTGGGCAGCGTGATGACATAGGTGCTGGTCCCCACCATCTTAGAGAAGGGCATTGCAGTGATTGGCTTGCTGTCTGCGGCGTCACAGGGGCTATAAAGGGGCGTTCCCGCCGACCGCCATCTTACTGCTGCTGATCTGAGCGTAGGGAGAGGTTGCTGCCGCTTCTTCAGAAGCAGGGATAGTGATAGGCAGGGTACATAAAGCTGCAAACCGCTTGTGCTGTAGCGATTTCCACTGTCCAACACCACCTTTTGTTTGCAGGGACAGTGGAAGCTACATTTTTTTTTCCTCAGCGCTGTCGCTCATTGGGCTGCCCTAGAAGGCTCCCTGACCCTGATAGCTGCGTTGCTGTGCCTGTGTGTGTACGACGCTGTGCAAACCAACTGCTTTTTTCAAAGCACAAATCCTCTTGTTCCTTCCTTTCTGCACAGCTATCTTTTTTGTTTGTCCACACTTTTTATTTAATTTGTGCATCAGTCCACTCCTTATTGCTGCCTGCCATACCTGGCTGAGATTACTGCAGGGAGATAGTAATTGTAGGACAGTCCCTGTTTTTTTTTTTTTTTTTTTGTGGGAGATTAAGATTGGCATTTCTGCTAGAGTGCCATCCCTGTGTGTGCCATCTCTCACTCAGTGGGCCATAGAAAGCCTATTTATTTTTTTGCTTGATTTGGGTTATAAAATCTACCTGAAAAAAAATCACTACATCAATCAGTGGGAGAAAAATATTGGCCTCAGGGCTTGTGTGCCACTCCTGACTCCTGTGTGTACCATCTCTCACTCAGTGGGCCATAGAAAGCCTTTATTTTTTTTATTATTTGGTTTCTAAAGTCTCCCTGAAAAAGAAAAAAAAATTAAAACAGTGGGAGATAAATATTGCCCTTTCTGCTTGTGTGCCAGTCTTGACTCCTGGGTGTGCCATCTCTCACTCAGTGGGCAATAGAAAGCCTATTTATTTATTTTTTATTTTTTTGGTTTCTAAAGTCTCCCTGAAAAAGAAAAAAAAAATAAAACAGTGGGAGATTAATATTGCCCTTTCTGCTTGTGTGCCACTCCTGACTCCTGGGTGTGCCATCTCTCACTCAGTGGGCCATAGAAAGCCTATTTATTTTTTATTATTTGGTTTCTAAAGTCTCCCTGAAAAAGAAAAAAAAAATAAAACAGTGGGAGATTAATATTGCCCTTTCTGCTTGTGTGCCACTCCTGACTCCTGTGTGTGCCATCTCTCACTCAGTGGGCCATAGAAAGCCTATTTTTTTTTTATTATTTGGTTTCTAAAGTCTCCCTGAAAAAGAAAAAAAAATTAAAACAGTGGGAGATTAATATTGCCCTTTCTGCTTGTGTGCCACTCCTGACTCCTGTGTGTGCCATCTCTCACTCAGTGGGCCATAGAAAGCCTATTTATTTTTTTGCTTGATTTGGGTTCTAAAATCTACCTGAAAAAAAAACACTACATCAATCAGTGGGAGAAAAATATTGGCCTCAGGGCTTGTGTGCCACTCCTGACTCCTGTGTGTACCATCTCTCACTCAGTGGGCCATAGAAAGCCTTTTTTTTATTATTTGGTTTCTAAAGTCTCCCTGAAAAAGAAAAAAAAAATAAAACAGTGGGAGATTAATATTGCCCTTTCTGCTTGTGTGCCACTCCTGACTCCTGGGTGTGCCATCTCTCACTCAGTGGGCCATAGAAAGCCTATTTATTTTTTATTATTTGGTTTCTAAAGTCTCCCTGAAAAAGAAAGAAAAAATAAAACAGTGGGAGATTAATATTGCCCTTTCTGCTTGTGTGCCACTCCTGACTCCTGTGTGTGCCATCGCTCACTCAGTGGGCCATAGAAAGCCTATTTATTTTTTTGCTTGATTTGGGTTCTAAAATCTACCTGAAAAAAAAAACACTACATCAATCAGTGGGAGAAAAATATTGGCCTCAGGGCTTGTGTGCCACTCCTGACTCCTGTGTGTACCATCTCTCACTCAGTGGGCCATAGAAAGCCATTTTTTTATTATTTGGTTTCTAAAGTCTCCCTGAAAAAGAAAAAAAAATTAAAACAGTGGGAGATTAATATTGCCCTTTCTGCTTGTGTGCCAGTCTTGACTCCTGGGTGTGCCATCTCTCTCTCTCAAATTGTGGGCCATAGAAAGCCTATTAATTTTTTTGCTTGATTTGGGTTCTAAAATCTACCTGAAAAAAAAACACTACATCAATCAGTGGGAGAAAAATATTGGCCTCAGTCAGGGCTTGTGTGCCACTCCTGACTCCTGTGTGTACCATCTCTCACTCAGTGGGCCATAGAAAGCCTTTTTTTTATTATTTGGTTTCTAAAGTCTCCCTGAAAAAGAAAAAAAATTAAAACAGTGGGAGATTAATATTGCCCTTTCTGCTTGTGTGCCACTCCTGACTCCTGTGTGTGCCATCTCTCACTCAGTGGGCCATAGAAAGCCTATTTATTTTTTTGCTTGATTTGGGTTCTAAAATCTACCTGAAAAAAAATCACTACATCAATCAGTGGGAGAAAAATATTGGCCTCAGGGCTTGTGTGCCACTCCTGACTCCTGTGTGTACCATCTCTCACTCAGTGGGCCATAGAAAGCCTTTATTTTTTTTATTATTTGGTTTCTAAAGTCTCCCTGAAAAAGAAAAAAAAAATTAAAACAGTGGGAGATAAATATTGCCCTTTCTGCTTGTGTGCCAGTCTTGACTCCTGGGTGTGCCATCTCTCACTCAGTGGGCCATAGAAAGCCTATTTATTTATTTTTTATTTTTTTGGTTTCTAAAGTCTCCCTGAAAAAGAAAAAAAAATAAAACAGTGGGAGATTAATATTGCCCTTTCTGCTTGTGTGCCACTCCTGACTCCTGGGTGTGCCATCTCTCACTCAGTGGGCCATAGAAAGCCTATTTATTTTTTATTATTTGGTTTCTAAAGTCTCCCTGAAAAAGAAAAAAAAAATAAAACAGTGGGAGATTAATATTGCCCTTTCTGCTTGTGTGCCACTCCTGACTCCTGTGTGTGCCATCTCTCACTCAGTGGGCCATAGAAAGCCTATTTTTTTTTTATTATTTGGTTTCTAAAGTCTCCCTGAAAAAGAAAAAAAAATTAAAACAGTGGGAGATTAATATTGCCCTTTCTGCTTGTGTGCCACTCCTGACTCCCGTGTGTGCCATCTCTCACTCAGTGGGCCATAGAAAGCCTATTTATTTTTTTGCTTGATTTGGGTTCTAAAATCTACCTGAAAAAAAAACACTACATCAATCAGTGGGAGAAAAATATTGGCCTCAGGGCTTGTGTGCCACTCCTGACTCCTGTGTGTACCATGTCTCACTCAGTGGGCCATAGAAAGCCTTTTTTTTATTATTTGGTTTCTAAAGTCTCCCTGAAAAAGAAAAAAAAAATAAAACAGTGGGAGATTAATATTGCCCTTTCTGCTTGTGTGCCACTCCTGACTCCTGGGTGTGCCATCTCTCACTCAGTGGGCCATAGAAAGCCTATTTATTTTTTATTATTTGGTTTCTAAAGTCTCCCTGAAAAAGAAAAAAAAAATAAAACAGTGGGAGATTAATATTGCCCTTTCTGCTTGTGTGCCACTCCTGACTCCTGTGTGTGCCATCGCTCACTCAGTGGGCCATAGAAAGCCTATTTATTTTTTTGCTTGATTTGGGTTCTAAAATCTACCTGAAAAAAAAAACACTACATCAATCAGTGGGAGAAAAATATTGGCCTCAGGGCTTGTGTGCCACTCCTGACTCCTGTGTGTACCATCTCTCACTCAGTGGGCCATAGAAAGCCATTTTTTTATTATTTGGTTTCTAAAGTCTCCCTGAAAAAGAAAAAAAAATTAAAACAGTGGGAGATTAATATTGCCCTTTCTGCTTGTGTGCCAGTCTTGACTCCTGGGTGTGCCATCTCTCTCTCTCAAATTGTGGGCCATAGAAAGCCTATTAATTTTTTTGCTTGATTTGGGTTCTAAAATCTACCTGAAAAAAAAACACTACATCAATCAGTGGGAGAAAAATATTGGCCTCAGTCAGGGCTTGTGTGCCACTCCTGACTCCTGTGTGTACCATCTCTCACTCAGTGGGCCATAGAAAGCCTTTTTTTTATTATTTGGTTTCTAAAGTCTCCCTGAAAAAGAAAAAAAAATTAAAACAGTGGGAGATTAATATTGCCCTTTCTGCTTGTGTGCCACTCCTGACTCCTGTGTGTGCCATCTCTCACTCAGTGGGCCATAGAAAGCCTATTTATTTTTTTGCTTGATTTGGGTTCTAAAATCTACCTGAAAAAAAAAACACTACATCAATCAGTGGGAGAAAAATATTGGCCTCAGTCAGGGCTTGTGTGCCACTCCTGACTCCTGTGTGTACCATCTCTCACTCAGTGGGCTATAGAAAGCCTTTTTTTATTATTTGGTTTCTAAAGTCTCCCTGAAAAAGAAAAAAAATTAAAACAGTGGGAGATTAATATTGCCCTTTCTGCTTGTGTGCCACTCCTGACTCCTGTGTGTGCCATCTCTCACTCAGTGGGCCATAGAAAGCCTTTTTTTTTTTATTTGGTTTCTAAAGTCTCCCTGAAAAAAAAAAAATTTAAAACAGTGGGAGATTAATATTGCCCTTTCTGCTTGTGTGCCACTCCTGACTCCTGTGTGTGCCATCTCTCACTCAGTGGGCCATAGAAAGCCCTTTTTTTATTATTTGGTTTCTAAAGTCTCCCTGAAAAAGAACAAAAAAATAAAACAGTGGGAGATTAATATTGCCCTTTCTGCTTGTGTGCCAGTCTTGACTCCTGGGTGTGCCATCTCTCTCTCTCAAATTGTGGGCCATAGAAAGCCTATTAATTTTTTTGCTTCATTTGGGTTCTAAAATCTACCTGAAAAAAAACCACAACATCAATCAGTGGGAGAAAAATATTGGCCTCAGTCAGGGCTTGTGTGCCACTCCTGACTCCTGTGTGTACCATCTCTCACTCAGTGGGCCATAGAAAGCCTATTTATTTTTTATTATTTGGTTTCTAAAGTCTCCCTGAAAAAGAAAAAAAAAAGAAAACAGTGGGAGATTAATATTGCCCTTTCTGCTTGTGTGCCAGTCTTGACTCCTGGGTGTGCCATCTCTCTCTCTCAAATTGTGGGCCATAGAAAGACTATTATTTTTTTTGCTTCATTTGGGTTCTAAAATCTACCTGAAAAAAAAAACACAACATCAATCAGTGGGAGAAAAATATTGGCCTCAGTCAGGGCTTGTGTGCCACTCCTGACTCCTGTGTGTACCATCTCTCACTCAGTGGGCCATAGAAAGCCTATTTATTTTTTATTATTTGGTTTCTAAAGTCTCCCTGAAAAAGAAAAAAAAATAAAACAGTGGGAGATTAATATTGCCCTTTCTGCTTGTGTGCCACTCCTGACTCCTGTGTGTACCATCTCTCACAGAGTGGGCCATAGAAAGCCTTTATTTTTTTTATTATTTGGTTTCTAAAGTCTCCCTGAAAAAGAAAAAAAAAATAAAACAGTGGGAGATTAATATTGCCCTTTCTGCTTGTGTGCCAGTCTTGACTCCTGGGTGTGCCATCTCTCACTCAGTGGGCCATAGAAAGCCTATTTATTTTATTTATTTTTTTTTGGTTTCTAAAGTCTCCCTGAAAAAGAAAAAAAAAATAAAACAGTGGGAGATTAATATTGCCCTTTCTGCTTGTGTGCCACTCCTGACTCCTGGGTGTGCCATCTCTCACTCAGTGGGCCATAGAAAGCCTATTTATTTTTTATTATTTGGTTTCTAAAGTCTCCCTGAAAAAGAAAAAAAAAAAGAAAACAGTGGGAGATTAATATTGCCCTTTCTGCTTGCGTGCCACTCCTGACTCCTGTGTGTGCCAACGCTCACTCAGGGGCCATAGAAAGCCTATTTATTTTTTTGCTTGATTTGGGTTCTAAAATCTACCTGAAAAAAAAAAACACTACATCAATCAGTGGGAGAAAAATATTGGCCTCAGGGCTTGTGTGCCACTCCTGACTCCTGTGTGTACCATCTCTCACTCAGTGGGCCATAGAAAGCCTTTTTTTTATTATTTGGTTTCTAAAGTCTCCCTGAAAAAGAAAAAAAAATTAAAACAGTGGGAGATTAATATTGCCCTTTCTGCTTGTGTGCCAGTCTTGACTCCTGGGTGTGCCATCTCTCTCTCTCAAATTGTGGGCCATAGAAAGCCTATTAATTTTTTTGCTTCATTTGGGTTCTAAAATCTACCTGAAAAAAAAACACAACATCAATCAGTGGGAGAAAAATATTGGCCTCAGTCAGGGCTTGTGTGCCACTCCTGACTCCTGTGTGTACCATCTCTCACTCAGTGGGCCATAGAAAGCCTATTTATTTTTTATTATTTGGTTTCTAAAGTCTCCCTGAAAAAGAAAAAAAAAATAAAACACTGGGAGATTAATATTGCCCTTTCTGCTTGTGTGCCAGTCTTGAGTCCTGGGTGTGCCATCTCTCTCTCTCAAATTGTGGGCCATAGAAAGCCTATTAATTTTTTTGCTTGATTTGGGTTCTAAAATCTACCTGAAAAAAAAAACACTACATCAATCAGTGGGAGAAAAATATTGGCCTCAGTCAGGGCTTGTGTGCCACTCCTGACTCCTGTGTGTACCATCTCTCACTCAGTGGGCCATAGAAAGCCTTTTTTTATTATTATTTGGTTTCTAAAGTCTCCCTGAAAAAGAAAAAAAAATTAAAACAGTGGGAGATTAATATTGCCCTTTCTGCTTGTGTGCCACTCCTGACTCCTGTGTGTGCCATCTCTCACTCAGTGGGCCATAGAAAGCCTATTTATTTTTTTGCTTGATTTGGGTTCTAAAATCTACCTGAAAAAAAAAACACTACATCAATCAGTGGGAGAAAAATATTGGCCTCAGTCAGGGCTTGTGTGCCCCTCCTGACTCCTGTGTGTACCATCTCTCACTCAGTGGGCCATAGAAAGCCTTTTTTTTTATTATTTGGTATCTAAAGTCTCCCTGAAAAAGAAAAAAAAATTAAAACAGTGGGAGATTAATATTGCCCTTTCTGCTTGTGTGCCACTCCTGACTCCTGTGTGTGCCATCTCTCACTCAGTGGGCCATAGAAAGCCTTTTTTTATTATTATTATTTGGTTTCTAAAGTCTCCCTGAAAAAGAAAAAAAAATTAAAACAGTGGGAGATTAATATTGCCCTTTCTGCTTGTGTGCCAGTCTTGACTCCTGGGTGTGCCATCTCTCTCTCTCTCAAATTGTGGGCCATAGAAAGCCTATTAATTTTTTTGCTTCATTTGGGTTCTAAAATCTACCTGAAAAAAAAACACAACATCAATCAGTGGGAGAAAAATATTGGCCTCAGTCAGGGCTTGTGTGCCACTCCTGACTCCTGTGTGTACCATCTCTCACTCAGTGGGCCATAGAAAGCCTATTTATTTTTTATTATTTGGTTTCTAAAGTCTCCCTGAAAAAGAAAAAAAAATAAAAAAGTGGGAGATTAATATTGCCCTTTCTGCTTGTGTGCCAGTCTTGACTCCTGGGTGTGCCATCTCTCTCTCTCAAACTGTGGGCCATAGAAAGCCTATTAATTTTATTGCTTCATTTGGGTTCTAAAATCTACCTGAAAAAAAAACACTACATCAATCAGTGGGAGAAAAATATTGGCCTCAGTCAGGGCTTGTGTGCCACTCCTGACTCCTGTGTGTACCATCTCTCACTCAGTGGGCCATAGAAAGCCTTTTTTTTTATTATTTGGTTTCTAAAGTCTCCCTGAAAAAGAAAAAAAAATTAAAACAGTGGGAGATTAATATTGCCCTTTCTGCTTGTGTGCCACTCCTGACTCCTGTGTGTGCCATCTCTCACTCAGTGGGCCATAGAAAGCCTATTTATTTTTTTGCTTGATTTGGGTTCTAAAATCTACCTGAAAAAAAAAACACTACATCAATCAGTGGGAGAAAAATATTGGCCTCAGTCAGGGCTTGTGTGCCACTCCTGACTCCTGTGTGTACCATCTCTCACTCAGTGGGCCATAGAAAGCCTTTTTTTTATTATTTGGTTTCTAAAGTCTCCCTGAAAAAGAAAAAAAAATTAAAACAGTGGGAGATTAATATTGCCCTTTCTGCTTGTGTGCCACTCCTGACTCCTGTGTGTGCCATCTCTCACTCAGTGGGCCATAGAAAGCCTTTTTTTTATTATTTGGTTTCTAAAGTCTCCCTGAAAAAGAAAAAAAAATTAAAACAGTGGGAGATTAATATTGCCCTTTCTGCTTGTGTGCCACTCCTGACTCCTGTGTGTGCCATCTCTCACTCAGTGGGACATAGAATGCCTTTTTTATTATTATTATTTGGTTTCCAAAGTCTCCCTGAAAAAGAAAAAAAATTAAAACAGTGGGAGATTAATATTGCCCTTTCTGCTTGTGTGCCACTCCTGACTCCTGTGTGTGCCATCTCTCACTCAGTGGGCCATAGAAAGCCTTTATTTTTATTATTTGGTTTCTAAAGTCTCCCTGAAAAAGAAAAAAAAATTAAAACAGTGGGAGATTAATATTGCCCTTTCTGCTTGTGTGCCAGTCTTGACTCCTGGGTGTGCCATCTCTCTCTCTCAAATTGTGGGCCATAGAAAGCCTATTAATTTTTTTGCTTCATTTGGGTTCTAAAATCTACCTGAAAAAAAAACACAACATCAATCAGTGGGAGAAAAATATTGGCCTCAGTCAGGGCTTGTGTGCCACTCCTGACTCCTGTGTGTACCATCTCTCACTCAGTGGGCCATAGAAAGCCTATTTATTTTTTATTATTTGGTTTCTAAAGTCTCCCTGAAAAAGAAAAAAAAAAGAAAACAGTGGGAGATTAATATTGCCCTTTCTGCTTGTGTGCCAGTCTTGACTCATGGGTGTGCCATCTCTCTCTCTCAAATTGTGGGCTATAGAAAGCCTATTAATTTTTTTGCTTCATTTGGGTTCTAAAATCTACCTGAAAAAAAAAAACACAACATCAATCAGTGGGAGAAAAATATTGGCCTCAGTCAGGGCTTGTGTGCCACTCCTGACTCCTGTGTGTACCATCTCTCACTCAGTGGGCCATAGAAAGCCTATTTATTTTTTTGCTTGATTTGGGTTCTAAAATCTACCTGAAAAAAAAAACAGTACATCAATCAGTGGGAGAAAAATATTGGCCTCAGGGCTTGTGTGCCACTCCTGACTCCTGTGTGTACCATCTCTCACTCAGTGGGCCATAGAAAGCCTTTTTTTATTATTTGGTTTCTAAAGTCTCCCTGAAAAAGAAAAAAAAATTAAAACAGTGGGAGATTAATATTGCCCTTTCTGCTTGTGTGCCAGTCTTGACTCCTGGGTGTGCCATCTCTCTCTCTCAAATTGTGGGCCATAGAAAGCCTATTTATTTTTTATTATTTGGTTTCTAAAGTCTCCCTGAAAAAGAAAAAAAAAATAAAACAGTGGGAGATTAATATTGCCCTTTCTGCTTGTGTGCCAGTCTTGACTCATGGGTGTGCCATCTCTCTCTCTCAAATTGTGGGCCATAGAAAGCCTATTAATTTTTTTGCTTCATTTGGGTTCTAAAATCTACCTGAAAAAAAAACACAACATCAATCAGTGGGAGAAAAATATTGGCCTCAGTCAGGGCTTGTGTGCCACTCCTGACTCCTGTGTGTACCATCTCTCACTCAGTGGGCCATAGAAAGCCTATTTATTTTTTTGCTTGATTTGGGTTCTAAAATCTACCTGAAAAAAAAAACACTACATCAATCAGTGGGAGAAAAATATTGGCCTCAGGGCTTGTGTGCCACTCCTGACTCCTGTGTGTACCATCTCTCACTCAGTGGGCCATAGAAAGCCTTTTTTTTATTATTTGGTTTCTAAAGTCTCCCTGAAAAAGAAAAAAAAATTAAAACAGTGGGAGATTAATATTGCCCTTTCTGCTTGTGTGCCACTCCTGACTCCTGTGTGTGCCATCTCTCACTCAGTGGGCCATAGAAAGCCTATTTATTTTTTTGCTTGATTTGGGTTCTAAAATCTGCCTGAAAAAAAAAACACTACATCAATCAGTGGGAGAAAAATATTGGCCTCAGTCAGGGCTTGTGTGCCCCTCCTGACTCCTGTGTGTACCATCTCTCACTCAGTGGGCCATAGAAAGCCTTTTTTTTTATTATTTGGTATCTAAAGTCTCCCTGAAAAAGAAAAAAAAATTAAAACAGTGGGAGATTAATATTGCCCTTTCTGCTTGTGTGCCACTCCTGACTCCTGTGTGTGCCATCTCTCACTCAGTGGGCCATAGAAAGCCTTTTTTTATTATTATTATTTGGTTTCTAAAGTCTCCCTGAAAAAGAAAAAAAAAATTAAAACAGTGGGAGATTAATATTGCCCTTTCTGCTTGTGTGCCAGTCTTGACTCCTGGGTGTGCCATCTCTCTCTCTCAAATTGTGGGCCATAGAAAGCCTATTAATTTTTTTGCTTCATTTGGGTTCTAAAATCTACCTGAAAAAAAAACACAACATCAATCAGTGGGAGAAAAATATTGGCCTCAGTCAGGGCTTGTGTGCCACTCCTGACTCCTGTGTGTACCATCTCTCACTCAGTGGGCCATAGAAAGCCTATTTATTTTTTATTATTTGGTTTCTAAAGTCTCCCTGAAAAAGAAAAAAAAAAGAAAACAGTGGGAGATTAATATTGCCCTTTCTGCTTGTGTGCCACTCCTGACTCCTGTGTGTGCCATCTCTCACTCAGTGGGCCATAGAAAGCCTATTTATTTTTTTGCTTGATTTGGGTTCTAAAATCTACCTGAAAAAAAAAACACTACATCAATCAGTGGGAGAAAAATATTGGCCTCAGTCAGGGCTTGTGTGCCACTCCTGACTCCTGTGTGTACCATCTCTCACTCAGTGGGCCATAGAAAGCCTTTTTTTTATTATTTGGTTTCTAAAGTCTCCCTGAAAAAGAAAAAAAAATTAAAACAGTGGGAGATTAATATTGCCCTTTCTGCTTGTGTGCCACTCCTGACTCCTGTGTGTGCCATCTCTCACTCAGTGGGCCATAGAAAGCCTTTTTTTTATTATTTGGTTTCTAAAGTCTCCCTGAAAAAGAAAAAAAAATTAAAACAGTGGGAGATTAATATTGCCCTTTCTGCTTGTGTGCCACTCCTGACTCCTGTGTGTGCCATCTCTCACTCAGTGGGCCATAGAATGCCTTTTTTATTGTTATTATTTGGTTTCTAAAGTCTCCCTGAAAAAGAAAAAAAATTAAAACAGTGGGAGATTAATATTGCCCTTTCTGCTTGTGTGCCACTCCTGACTCCTGTGTGTGCCATCTCTCACTCAGTGGGCCATAGAAAGCCTTTTTTTTATTATTTGGTTTCTAAAGTCTCCCTGAAAAAGAAAAAAAAATTAAAACAGTGGGAGATTAATATTGCCCTTTCTGCTTGTGTGCCAGTCTTGACTCCTGGGTGTGCCATCTCTCTCTCTCAAATTGTGGGCCATAGAAAGCCTATTAATTTTTTTGCTTCATTTGGGTTCTAAAATCTACCTGAAAAAAAAACACAACATCAATCAGTGGGAGAAAAATATTGGCCTCAGTCAGGGCTTGTGTGCCACTCCTGACTCCTGTGTGTACCATCTCTCACTCAGTGGGCCATAGAAAGCCTATTTATTTTTTATTATTTGGTTTCTAAAGTCTCCCTGAAAAAGAAAAAAAAAAGAAAACAGTGGGAGATTAATATTGCCCTTTCTGCTTGTGTGCCATTCTTGACTCATGGGTGTGCCATCTCTCTCTCTCAAATTGTGGGCCATAGAAAGCCTATTAATTTTTTTGCTTGATTTGGGTTCTAAAATCTACCTGAAAAAAAAAACACAACATCAATCAGTGGGAGAAAAATATTGGCCTCAGTCAGGGCTTGTGTGCCACTCCTGACTCCTGTGTGTACCATCTCTCACTCAGTGGGCCATAGAAAGCCTATTTATTTTTTATTATTTGGTTTCTAAAGTCTCCCTGAAAAAGAAAAAAAAAAGAAAACAGTGGGAGATTAATATTGCCTTTTCTGCTTGTGTGCCAGTCTTGACTCCTGGGTGTGTCATCTCTCTCTCTCAAATTGTGGGCCATAGAAAGCCTATTAATTTTTTTGCTTCATTTGGGTTCTAAAATCTACCTGAAAAAAAAACACTACATCAATCAGTGAGTGATTTGGTGCCACAGAAAAGAGTGTGTAACATTGTGCCTGATTTTCCTTGTGGTCTCACCAACCTGTTAAGGGATATTGAAATCATACTGAAGTTATAGCTCACCGTGTAAGTTGTTTGACAGCAACAAATAAAGTTACTTTGGTTAAGTTTTTAAAACAATGAGGAAGTCTTGTGCAAGAGGTCGTCGTGGCCGTGGGCGTTCATTGTCAGCTGGTAATGATGGTATTGGTAGTGGAGCATCAGGTGGTCGTGGGGATAAAAATCTGGAGTCTGGAGCTGTGGAGCCAGTTTCGTCGTCTGGCTACACAAGGCATCGAACGCTCTCTTTTCTGGGAGTAGGAAAACCGCTTTTAAAGCCGGAGCAGCAACAGCAAGTTTTGGCTTACATTGCAGACTCAGCCTCTAGCTCTTTTGCCTCCTCTTCTGAAACTGGTAAATGTAAAAGCAGCGCGTCGCTTGTGGATGTTCACGGTCAGGGACAAGTCGCTTCCTTGTCCTCTTCAGCAAAAACTACAACAAGAGAGAAGGATGCAGCAGGCGACACAACGGGTTACTCCATGGAGCTCTTTACACATACTGTCCCTGGCTTAGAAAGTGAAACACTTAACAGGCCATGCCCATTACAAGTAGATTCTGACATGGAGTGCACTGATGCACAGCCACAGCCAGAGTACTATGCTGCTCCTTTGACTCAGACCACCACATTGCCCTCTCAGGGTACTGATCCACAATCAGACCCTGATGAGACTATGTTGCCCCGCCACGAACGCTATACCACCGACCGACACAGTGACACAGACGAAGTTGCACACGAGCTCGAAGAGGAGGTAATAGATGACCCAGTTGTTGACCCCGATTGGCAGCCATTGGGGGAAAAGGGTGCAGGCGGCAGTAGTTCAGAAGCGGAGGTGGAGGAGGGGCCGCAGCAGGCATCAACATCACAACAGGTTCCATCTGCCGGGCCCGTATCTGGCCCAAAACGCGTGTCAAAGCCAAAACCTGTTGGAGGACAGCGTGGCCATCCGGTTAAAGCTCAGTCTGCAATCCCTGAAAAGGGATCCGATGCTAGGAAGAGTGCAGTCTGGCATTTTTTTAAACAACATCCAATTGATCAGCGCAAAGTCATCTGTCAAAAATGTTCAACTAGCTTAAGCAGAGGTCAGAATCTGAAAAGTTTCAATACTAGTTGCATGCATAGACACTTAACCACCATGCATTTTCAAGCCTGGACTAACTACCAAACGTCCCTTAAGGTTGTAGCACCCTCGGCCAATGAAGCTAGTCAGCATTGCAACATCCCTTCCGTCACTGTAAGGCCACCATTTTCCGCACCACCGGCAGTATCTGTGCAGGTTTCTTTGCCAGCCAAAAGCAGTCAGGGTCAGGGAATCACCAGTTTTGTAGGAGGAAATATTGCATCTAGGGCACCGGCGGAAACAATACCATCTCCAACTGTCTCTCAGTCTGCCATGTCCACCGGCACACCCGAAAGTTCCACGATCTCCAGCTCTCCAGTCCAGCTCACCCTACATGAGACTCTGGTTAGAAAAAGGAAGTACTTATCCTCGCATCCGCGTATACAGGGTTTTAACGCCCACATAGCTAGATTAATCTCGTTAGAGATGATGCCCTACCAGTTAGTTGAAAGCGAAGCTTTCAAAGCCCTGATGGAGTACGCTGAACCACGATACGAGCTACCCAGTCGACACTTTTTTTCAAGAAAAGCCATCCCAGCCCTGCACCAGCATGTTAAACAGCGCATCGTCCATGCACTCAGGCAATCTGTGAGTACAAAGGTGCACCTGACTACAGATGCATGGACCAGTAGGCATGGCCAGGGACGTTATGTGTCCATCACGGCACACTGGGTGAATGTGGTGGATGCAGGGTCCACAGGGGACATCAATTTCGGGACAGTTGTGCCTAGCCCACGGTCTAGGAAACAGTTGGCTGTAGGCGTTCGCACCCCCTCCTCCTCCTCGTCCTCCTGCAGAAGCTACAGCTCTTCCACAGACCGCAGTCGGCCAACCACTCCATCGGCAGATGACACTGTTGCACACCAGTTGTCCCATTATGGGCCAGCTACTGGCAAGCGTCAGCAGGCTGTATTGTCTATGAAGTGTTTGGGCGACAACAGACACACCGCGGAAGTTCTGTCCGAGTTCTTGCAACAAGAAACGCAGTCGTGGCTGGGCACAGTAGATCTTGAGGCAGGCAAGGTAGTGAGTGATAACGGAAGGAATTTCATGGCTGCCATCTCCCTTTCCCAACTGAAACACATTCCTTGCCTGGCTCACACCTTAAACCTGGTGGTGCAGTGCTTATTGAAAACTTATCCTGGGTTCTCCGACCTGCTCCTCAAAGTGCGTGGACTTTGCTCACATATCTGACGTTCGCCTGTACACTCCAGCCGTATGCAGACCTATCAGCGGTCTTTGAACCTTCCCCAGCATCGCCTAATCATAGACGTTGCAACAAGGTGGAACTCAACACTGCACATGCTTCAGAGACTGTGCCAACAGAGGCGGGCTGTTATGTTTTTGTGGGAGGATACACATACACGGGCAGGCAGTAGGATGGCAGACATGGAGTTGTCAGGTGTGCAGTGGTCGAAGATACAAGACATGTGTCAAGTCCTTCAGTGTTTTGAGGAATGCACATGGCTGGTTAGTGCAGACAACGCCATAATAAGCATGAGCATCCCCCTAATGCGTCTGCTGATGCAAAGTTTGACGCACATAAAGGATCAGGCGTCTGCACCAGAGGAAGAGGAAAGCCTTGATGACAGTCAGCCATTGTCTGGTCAGGGCAGTGTACAGGACGAGGTAGCGGGCGAAGAGGAGGTGGAGGACGAGGAGGATGATGGGGATGAGTATATTTTTAATGCGGAAGCTTTCCCGGGGGCACTGGAAATTGGTTGCGTGGCAAGGCCGGGTTCTGGTTTTTTGAGGGACACAAGTGACATAGATTTGCCTGAAACTGCCCCTCAACCAATCACAACCGGAGATTTGACAACTGGAACTTTGGCCCACATGGCGGATTATGCCTTACGTATCCTAAAAAGGGACACACGCATTACGAAAATGATGAACGATGACGACTACTGGTTGGCCTGCCTCCTTGATCCACGCTATAAAGGCAAATTGCAAAATATTATGCCACATGAGAACTTGGAACTAATATTAGCAACCAAACAATCAACTCTTGTTGACCGTTTGCTTCAGGCATTCCCAGCACACAGCGCACGTGATCGTTCTCACACGAGCTCCAGGGGGCAGCAGACTAGGAGTGTTAGGGGTGCACACATCAGAACTGGCGTTGGACAGATGGGTTTTCTGACCAGGTTGTGGAGTGATTTTGCTATGACCGCAGACAGGACAGGTACTGCTGCATCAATTGAAAGTGACAGGCGACAACATTTGTCCAGTATGGTTACTAACTATTTTTCATCCCTTATCGATGTTATCCCTCAACCGTCATTCCCATTTGATTACTGGGCATCAAAATTAGACACCTGGACAGAATTGGCAGAATATGCATTGCAGGAGCTTGCTTGCCCGGCAGCAAGTGTCCTATCAGAAAGAGTATTCAGTGCTGCAGGTTCAATATTAACCGAAAAAAGGACTCGTCTGGCTACCCAAAATGTTGACGATCTAACATTCATTAAAATGAACCACAACTGGATTTCGAAATCTTTTGCCCCACCTTGCCCGGCCGACACCTAGCTTTCCTATGAAAAGCTCTTGCCTGTGTACTACTGTGAATTACTTTTCTAATGTCTAATTTTCTGCAGCTGATTGTCCAGCATACGACATGTTTACACCTCCCTAAATGGCCAAACTCCCCACACGGGGCCGTGGTATCGCGACTTGGCGCAAGCACCCGTGAGACTGCTGTTTGTCTGAAGAGGTGGGTGTGCTCACTTTTGGTCGACGGCATTGCTACTGGGTCCCTCATAGTACAATAAAGTGTCTCTGGCGGTGGTGGTGCGCACCCAACGTCAGACACACTGTTGTAACATGAGGGGCCCTGGGCCTGTACCGCCGGCCACAAGAGAGTTCACCCACCCCCAGGTCAAACATTGCTCTACCACTTCCACAGTTATCTCTCACACTTCCACCAGTGTTTAGTCTATGCGCTGACATCCTTCCATACCTGCCACTGACAATACCATTGTGTTGACATGTATGATGGTACTTAACATAGTCAGGGGCAGTGTCCTCTACTTACCACAGTAAATACTTTGCGCTAAATTAGTAGGTCTGAAACAACGCAGAGGATCCCACCCCTGAACCTAATAATTGCACCCTTTAGTGTTTTTGTTGTGTTTTAATGCGAGACATTCACATTTAATTGTTGTTTTTGACTACTAACTGGCAGACATTCATTACAATCGGCCTCCGTTGACCAGACCACTGCTGCCCGTGTACCCCTGGAACCAATTATAAAGTGCCTACAGCCAGCCCATTTTATTGTGTTAGGCCTTCGAAGCCTGTCTGCGGTCCCTCCTTCCACTAGGCCTCCACTGACCAGACCACTGCTGCCCGTGTACCCCTGGAACCAATTATAAAGTGCCTACAGCCAGCCCATTTTATTGTGTTAGGCCTTCGAAGCCTGTCTGCGGTCCCTCCTTCCACTAGGCCTCCACTGACCTGACCACTGCTGCCCGTGTACCCCTGGAACCAATTATAAAGTGCCTACAGCCAGCCCATTTTATTGTGTTAGGCCTTCGAAGCCTGTCTGCGGTCCCTCCTTCCACTAGGCCTCCACTGACCAGACCACTGCTGCCCGTGTACCCCTGGAACCAATTATAAAGTGCCTACAGCCAGCCCATTTTATTGTGTTAGGCCTTCGAAGCCTGTCTGCGGTCCCTCCTTCCACTAGGCCTCCACTGACCTGACCACTGCTGCCCGTGTACCCCTGGAACCAATTATAAAGTGCCTACAGCCAGCCCATTTTATTGTGTTAGGCCTTCGAAGCCTGTCTGCGGTCCCTCCTTCCACTAGGCCTCCACTGACCAGACCACTGCTGCCCGTGTACCCCTGGAACCAATTATAAAGTGCCTACAGCCAGCCCATTTTATTGTGTTAGGCCTTCGAAGCCTGTCTGCGGTCCCTCCTTCCACTAGGCCTCCACTGACCAGACCACTGCTGCCCGTGTACCCCTGGAACCAATTATAAAGTGCCTACAGCCAGCCCATTTTATTGTGTTAGGCCTTCGAAGCCTGTCTGCGGTCCCTCCTTCCACTAGGCCTCCACTGACCTGACCACTGCTGCCCGTGTACCCCTGGAACCAATTATAAAGTGCCTACAGCCAGCCCATTTTATTGTGTTAGGCCTTCGAAGCCTGTCTGCGGTCCCTCCTTCCACTAGGCCTCCACTGACCAGACCACTGCTGCCCGTGTACCCCTGGAACCAATTATAAAGTGCCTACAGCCAGCCCATTTTATTGTGTTAGGCCTTCGAAGCCTGTCTGCGGTCCCTCCTTCCACTAGGCCTCCACTGACCTGACCACTGCTGCCCGTGTACCCCTGGAACCAATTATAAAGTGCCTACAGCCAGCCCATTTTATTGTGTTAGGCCTTCGAAGCCTGTCTGCGGTCCCTCCTTCCACTAGGCCTCCACTGACCAGACCACTGCTGCCCGTGTACCCCTGGAACCTATTTTACAGTGCATAGAGCCTATTTTTTTATTTTATTTAATATTAATAAAGCAAGGATGGACTACGATGTACCACGCTATGAGCTACCCAGTTGACAATTCTTTTGCGAGAAAAGCCATCCCACCCCTCCACCAGCATGTTAAAGACCGCATTGTCCTTGCATTTTGTCAATCTGTGACTCCAAAGGTACACCTGACAACAGACACATGGACCTGTAGGCATGGCCACGGAAGGTTACGTGTCCTTTGTGGCTCAATGGGTTAATGTATTGGATGCATGGTCCACACAGGGGACAGCCTGCTAAGTCTGTCTGCAGTCCCTAATTCAAGTTGTCCTCAACTGAATAAAGCTGAGCTTCTACCTTCTTGCTCTGATGAACTGCTGTTTTTAAACAAATTGTTGGTTCCGGCCTACTAACGGTGTCTGCCCCTGCCTGGTGTTGTCCTCAACTGTATAAAGCTGAGCTTCAGTCTTTAGGCTTTTGGCCTATAGTAGCAGATATTACACTGCATTTGGCCTACTAGTGTGGTTGGGCCCTTAAAACAGTGTCTGCTGCTCCTGGGTTTGCTACTCCACTGAACAAAGCAATGCCGCCTGTTTAGTCCTGTTACCAATTTTGAACTGCATTTAGCCCACTTTATTCTTTGGGCCCATATCTGTTTCCCCCTCATCCTGCCCATTGCCCAGCCAGTGATAGATGAGTCTGCTGGTACATTGACCCATAATGCAACATTCCCCGTGCACTCTACACTGCAAGATTGTGACACTGCTGAAAGTCAGGTCCCCCTTCCCGCATAAAATACCACCTTACACGGGGACAAAGAGGAAGGTGCAGATGAAGGTGCAGGTTCCTTCATCAGGTGGGGGGAGGAATACTCGTTGGCGACGTCACTGCCACAGGGCCCCTCATAGTACGCAAAAGTGTTGCTACCGGTGGGAGGCGCCCCCGCCGTGCAAACACACCGCTGTACTTTGATCGGTGACTACCCAGATAACGGTGCAGCTACGACACTTAAGTAAGCCCACCACGAAGTCCATCACGACCATCTCCCAGGGCCTGTCTGCCACTGGCAGGGGGTTAAGTAGCCCAGCAGGCCGTTGCCGAGTAGACCGATTCTTGGCGCAGGAGACACATGCCAGAGTATTATCCCCGACGTCACGAGCCATATGCGGCCACCAGTATGTTCTCGCCAGAAGCTCAAATGTCCTCTTGATCCCGAAATGTGTACCCTCCTTGGACAAAGGAGCCCAACAGAGAAACTCCGGTCGCAAATTTGATGGTACAAAAGTCTTGCCCGGGGGAACAGACTCTAGTGAATCCGGAGCCACGGTTCTCAGGCTCTCAGAAGGGACAATAAGCCAAGGCTCCTCCTCCTCTGATGACACTACGGAGCGGGAGAGAGCGTCGGCACGAATGTTCTTCAACCTGGAGAAAAAAGTTAGGGTGAAATGGAACCGGGAGAAGAACAGGGACCATCTGGCCTGGCGAGAATTTTGCCGCTGGGCTGTCTGTTAGTACACACAATTTTTTTGGTCTGTAAAAACTTTAGGATGTGTCTCCACTCTGAGAAAGCCAACTTCATGGCTAGCAACTCCCTGTCCACAATGGAATAATTCCTCTCCGCTGGTGAGAAGGTCTTGGAGAAAAAGCAAGGATGCTTCCGACCTTGAGCATCCTTTTGGAAGAGGACTGCTCCAGCACCAACGGATGAGGCATCCACCTCTATTATAAATGGCTTATCTACATCGGGGCGATGTAGGATGGGAGCGCTAGCGAAGTGTGACTTAATAGTGAGTAGGGCCTTGGAGACCTCCTCCGACCACAACTTGGGATTTGCTCCCTTCTTGGTGAGGGCAACCAAGGGAGCTACCAAAGATGAGAAGTGTGGGATGAACTGGCGATAGTAATTAATGAACCCCATAAAGCGCTGCACTGCTTTAAGAGAATGGGGTTCTTGCCAGTCCATTACAGCCTGTAGCTTGGCAGGATCCATAGCCAATCCCTGGTCAGAGATGATATAGCCAAGGAAAGGCAAAGACTCCAGCTCAAACACACACTTCAGTTTGCCCGTAAGAGGTCAAAAACTTTGCAAACATCTCTCTGATTGGAGTCAATATCTGGAGAGTAGATGAGAATATCATCCAGATAGACTACGACCGAGGTGGTGAGCATCACCCGGAAGATGTCGTTCACAAAGTCTTGGAAAACGGCTGGGGCATTAGAGAGTCTATCAAAGAGCTCAGATATCAAGGGCAAAGGATACTTATTCTTAAGTGATGGCGTTAAGACCCCAGTAGTCTATGCATGGACGTAGTTCTCCCCATATTGACAGCAGCATCAGAGGGGCTAAACGCCCACGATCAATGCTAGCAGGGCATCACCTCTCATATTGAGTTGACACCCACATTTGATCGTGACGGTGCTTTGTGTGAGCTCATATGATCCCACAGCACTGTACATATATGGCGCATGTTGGGAAGGGGTTAAGAAACAAGTGTGTAAAGACAGAAGACACAACCTTCAAAGAAATCATGCATTTTGGAAATTAAGAAAAGTAAACACTGAATCAGAAGGCAAACATTTTAATAAAATTCACAATACTAATAACAATACCACACACAATACAATACAACCACTCACCGATTCATCAAACCTACATACTAAAGATGACCTGCTAATAGTTGTTATTATCACATTTTACTGTCTTTATAAGTATAACAGCAGCTCTAGAATGTTGTCTTTATGTTGTTTTTTATCTATTTTGAAACACTACTGCTTTTGACAGAACAAACTTGACATTTCAGTCTGTCTTAAAATATTGTGCACAAGCTCAGAGTACAAAACCAGCACTAAAACTACATATAAATTATGCAAAAGGAATCAATGAAGAAAGTAATGCAATAAAAGGAACAAATAATGTCATGTCAAATGCATACAGGTTGCTGGGGAGAGGATGTATGCCTACAAAAAAGTGCTGAATGATTGCCCACTGTCCTTAAAAGGTGATGATACCTATGGTGATAATTACAATCAGTTCCTTCTATAAAATCTTGCAATGGCTTTAAAATATAACACATTAAGTAGCAATGAAGAAAGTGTTTAAGTAGGAAAGATGGATATGCTTCTTAGACCAGCTAATTTTCCTTACTGCTCAGTTCACAGATCTGGGGGTATGACCTAGAATAATGGCCCAACAGACGGAACTTGATAACATTTCACCTGAGAAGAGCTGACAAGTGTCCATTCAGTTTTTATTATATATAACAGTAAAGGCATAACAATCATTTCCAAACCATGAAATCTTTGAGATCTCTTAGAGCCACAATTACAAAAAATATATAATGTGACTCATTAGAAACACATATATAAGACACTTTATAAGCGTGTCCCGAGGAACACTCCGGTATAAAACATCAGAAAATATAAAAAGAAGTATTTTGCTTATAAAAAAGAAAATACTGGAGAGATATCAAATGCAGGCATTTTAACATTAAAAACAAAAACACATACAACAAAAAACTGGTACAGTACAAAAATTGGCCACCAGCTACAAAAACTTTCTCCTGCAAGTAGTTAACTGAAAGGTTTTTTTCAGTTGAAAACACAGATATGGCATCCACCGAGTGTTGTCCTGTCGCGTCTTCTTTATATTATTGCCAAGAAGCTGCAACTGAATAAAGCTGTGCTTCAACCTTATGGCTTTCGGGCTATAGTATCAGATATTAAACTGCATTTGGCCTTCAACTTTGTTTAGGGCCTACTAACGGTGTCTGCCCCTCCCTGGTGTTGTCCTCAACTGAATACAGCTGAGCTTCAACCTTCTGCCTCTCATTAACTGGTGTTTTTTTAAAAAACAAAATGGTGTTTAGGGCCTACTAATGGTTTCTGCCCCTCCCTGGTGTTGTCCTCAACTGAATACAGCTGAGCTTCAACCTTCTGCCTCTCATTAAGTGTTTTTTAAAAAACAAAATGGTGTTTAAGGCCTACTAACGGTTTCTGCCCCTCCCTGGTGTTGTCCTCAACTGAATACAGCTGAGCTTCAACCTTCTGCCTCTCATTAAGTGTTTTTTAAAAAACAAAATGGTGTTTAGGGCCTACTAACGGTTTCTGCCCCTCCCTGGTGTTGTCCTCAACTGAATACAGCTGAGCTTCAACCTTCTGCCTCTCATTAAGTGGTGTTTTTAAAAAAAAAAAAAAATGGTGTTTAGGGCCTACTAACGGTGTCTGCCCCTGCCTGGTGTTTGTCCTCAACTGAATACAGCTGAGCTTCAACCTTCTGGCTCTCATTAAGTGTTTTTTAAAAAACAAAATGGTGGTTAGGGCCTACTAGCGGTTTCTGCCCCTCCCTGGTGTTGTCCTCAACTGAATACAGCTGAGCTTCAACCTTCTGCCTCTCATTAACTGGTGTTTTTTTAGAAAACAAAATGGTGTTTAGGGCCTACTAACGGTTTCTGCCCCTCCCTGGTGTTGTCCTCAACTGAATACAGCTGAGCTTCAACCTTCTGCCTCTCATTAACTGGTGTTTTTTAAAAAAACAAAATGGTGTTTAGGGCCTACTAACGGTTTCTGCCCCTCCCTGGTGTTGTCCTCAACTGAATACAGCTGAGCTTCAACCTTCTGCCTCTCATTAAGTGTTTTTTAAAAAAACAAAATGGTGGTTAGGGCCTACTAACGGTTTCTGCCCCTCCCTGGTGTTGTCCTCAACTGAATACAGCTGAGCTTCAACCTTCTTCCTCTCATTAAGTGGTGTTTTAAAAAAAAAAAAAAAAAATGGTGTTTAGGGCCTACTAACGGTTTCTGCCCCTCCCTGGTGTTGTCCTCAACTGAATACAGCTGAGCTTCAACCTTCTGCCTCTCATTAACTGGTGTTTTTTTAAAAAACAAAATGGTGTTTAGGGCCTACTAACGGTTTCTGCCCCTCCCTGGTGTTGTCCTCAACTGAATACAGCTGAGCTTCAACCTTCTGCCTCTCATTAACTGGTGTTTTTTTAAAAAACAAAATGGTGTTTAGGACCTACTAACGGTTTCTGCCCCTCCCTGGTGTTGTCCTCAACTGAATACAGCTGAGCTTCAACCTTCTGCCTCTCATTAACTGGTGTTTTTTTAAAAAACAAAATGGTGTTTAGGGCCTACTAACGGTTTCTGCCCCTCCCTGGTGTTGTCCTCAACTGAATACAGCTGAGCTTCAACCTTCTGGCTCTCATTAAGTGTTTTTTAAAAAACAAAATGGTGGTTAGGGCCTACTAACGGTTTCTGCCCCTCCCTGGTGTTGTCCTTAACTGAATACAGCTGAGCTTCAACCTTCTGCCTCTCATTAACTGGTGTTTTTTTAAAAAACAAAATGGTGTTTAGGGCCTACTAACGGTTTCTGCCCCTCCCTGGTGTTGTCCTCAACTGAATACAGCTGAGCTTCAACCTTCTGCCTCTCATTAACTGGTGTTTTTTTTAAAAACAAAATGGTGTTTAGGGCCTACTAACGGTTTCTGCCCCTCCCTGGTGTTGTCCTCAACTGAATACAGCTGAGCTTCAACCTTCTGCCTCTCATTAACTGGTGTTTTTTTAAAAAACAAAATGGTGTTTAGGGCCTACTAACGGTTTCTGCCCCTCCCTGGTGTTGTCCTCAACTGAATACAGCTGAGCTTCAACCTTCTGGCTCTCATTAAGTGTTTTTTAAAGAACAAAATGGTGTTTAGGGCCTACTAACGGTTTCTGCCCCTCCCTGGTGTTGTCCTCAACTGAATACAGCTGAGCTTCAACCTTCTGGCTCTCATTAAGTGTTTTTTAAAAAACAAAATGGTGTTTAGGGCCTACTAACGGTTTCTGCCCCTCCCTGGTGTTGTCCTCAACTGAATACAGCTGAGCTTCAACCTTCTGGCTCTCATTAAGTGTTTTTTAAAAAACAAAATGGTGTTTAGGGCCTACTAACGGTTTCTGCCCCTCCCTGGTGTTGTCCTCAACTGAATACAGCTGAGCTTCAACCTTCTGGCTCTCATTAAGTGTTTTTTAAAAAAACAAAATGGTGGTTAGGGCCTACTAACGGTTTCTGCCCCTCCCTGGTGTTGTCCTCAACTGAATAAAGCTGTGCTTCAACCTTCTGTTCCAAATTAAGATTTTTAAACCAAAAATTGGGTGTTTAGGGCCTACTAACGGTGTCTGCCCCTCCCTGGTGTTGTCCTCAACTGAATAAAGCTGTGCTTCAACCTTCTGTTCCTGAATAAGATTTTTTTAAAAAAAATAATGTTTAGGGCCTACTAACGGTGTCTGCCCCTGCCTGGTGTTGTCCTCCACTGAACAAAGCTGAGTTTCCACCTTCTGGCTCTTTTTTATTTATTTATTTTTTTTATTTTAAATTGCTGGATGGGGCCTAAATAGCTCTGTTTGCTCCTCCCTGGTGTTTGTCCTCAACTAAAAAAAGCTGAGCTTCAACCTTCTGGCTTTCGGCCTATAGTATCAGATATTAAACTGCATTTGGCCTTCAACGTTGGTTCCGGCCTACTAACGGTGTCTGCCCCTGCGTGGTGTTTGTCCTCAACTGAATAAAGCTGAGCTTCAACCTTCTGGCTTTTGGCCTACAGTAGCAGATATTAAACTGCATTTGGCCTATTAGTGTGTTTGGGCCCTTAAAACAGTGTCTGCTGCTCCTGGGTTTGCTACTCCACTCAACAAAGCAATGCCGCCTGTTTAGTCCTGTTACCAATTTTGAACTGCATTTAGCCTACTTTATTCTTTGGCCCTATATCTGTTTCCTCCTCATCCTGCCCACTGCCCAGCCACTGCTTCATGAGTCTGCTGGTACATTGACCTAGACCACTACATTCCCCTTGCACTCTACGCAGCCAGAATCTGACCCTGCTGAAAGTCAGGTTCCCCTTCCCGCATGTTATACCACCTTACACAGGGACAAAGAGGAAGGTGCAGATGAAAGTGCAGGTTCCTTCATCAGGTGGGGGGGGCATACTCGTTGGCGACGTCACTGGCACAGGGCCCCTCAGAGTAAAAAGTGTCGCTGCTGGTGGGAGGCGCCCCCGCCATGCAAACACACATCGCTGTACTTTGAGGGGCCCTGTGCCAGTGCCAATGCGAACGAGTGCCCCCCCCTGCTTGCTCAGGATCACAGCACTTGCAACGTTGAAATACTTACCTCTCCCTGCTCCACCCCCGTGACGTAGTCCACGTTTCCTGGGCCCACTAAAACCTTGAACCAGCCCTACCCCCCACAACTTTTGCAAAATGACCCCCAATTTCCAGTGCCCAACTATTATTATAAAGTTAATTAAGATTGACAAGCTTCAGAAAACAAGAATGGATGTTTTTGGCATTAAAATGGGCACTGTAGGTGTTTTCCTGGCCTCCACTCACTGCCGACTATGCTTCCCCATTGACTTGCATTGGGTTTCGTGTTTCGGTCGATCCCCGACTTTTAGCGATAATCGGCCGACTGCACTCGACTCGACTCTGAGCAAAGTCGGGTTTCACAAAACCCGACTCGATCTTAAAAAAATGAAAGTCGCTCAACCCTATTGATCACAAAATAATAAGTTTTCATGTAACCTTTAATAAGATGGGTAGTAGGGGGGTGACAAGGACACTAAACTTCAGGAGGGCAAATTTCCAACGGATGAGAGAGGATCTTGATGCAATTAACTGGGACGATATCCTGAGACACAAAAATACACAAAGAAAATGGGAGACGTTTATTAGCATCCTGCATAGGACCTGTGCACAGTATATACCGTATGGGAATAAACATACTAGAAATAGGAGGAAACCAATATGGCTAAATAGAGCTGTAAGGGGCGCAATAAGGGACAAAAAGAAAGCATTTAGAGAATTAAAGGAAGTAGGTAGTGAGGAGGCATTAAATAAATACAGAAAATTACCGTATATACTCGAGTATAAGCCGACCCGAGTATAAGCCGACCCCCCTAATTTTGCCACAAAAAACTGGGAAAACTTATTGACTCGAGTATAAGCCTAGGGTGGAAAATGCAGCAGCTACCGGTGAATTTCAAAAATAAAAATAGATGCTCCATACTGTTCATTATGGCCCCATAGCTGTGCCATATAGTGCTCTGCACCATTATTGCCCCATAGCTGTGCCATATAGTGCTCTGCACCGTTCATTATTGCCCCATAGCTGTGCCATATAGTGCTCTGCACCATTATTGTCCCATAGCTGTGCCATACAGTGCTCTGCACCATTATTGCCCCATAGCAGTGCCATATAGTGCTCCGCACCGTCCATTATTGCCCCATAGCTGTGCCATACAGTGCTCTGCACCATTATTGCCCCATAGCTGTGCCATATAGTGCTCTGCACCGTCCATTATTGCCCCATAGCTGTGCCATACAGTGCTCTGCACCATTATTGCCCCATAGCTGTGCCATACAGTGCTCTGCACCATTATTGCCCCATAGCTGTGCCATACAGTGCTCTGCACCATTATTGCCCCATAGCTGTGCCATATAGTGCTCTGCACCATTATTGCCCCATAGCTGTGCCATATAGTGCTCTGCACCGTCCATTATTGCCCCATAGCTGTGCCATACAGTGCTCTGCACCATTATTGCCCCATAGCTGTGCCATACAGTGCTCTGCACCATTACTGCCCCATAGCTGTGCCATATAGTGCTCTGCACCATTATTGCCCCATAGCTGTGCCATACAGTGCTTTGCACCATTATTGCCCCATAGCTGTGCCATATAGTGCTCTGCACCATTATTGCCCCATAGCTGTGCCATATAGTGCTCTGCACCATTATTGCCCCATAGCTGTGCCATATAGTGCTCTGCACCATTACTGCCCCATAGCTGTGCCATATAGTGCTCTGCACCATTACTGCACCATAGCTGTGCCATATAGTGCTCTGCACAGTTGCCCCATAGCTGTGCCATACAGTGCTCTGCACCATTGCCCCATAGCTGTGCCATATAGTGCTCTGCACCATTGCCCCATAGCTGTGCCATATAGTGCTCTGCACCGTTGCCCCATAGCTGTGCCATACAGTGCTCTGCACCATTGCCCCATAGCTGTGCCATATAGTGCTCTGCACCATTGCCCCATAGCTGTGCCATATAGTGCTCTGCACCATTGCCCCATAGCTGTGCCATATAGTGCTCTGCACCATTGCCCCATAGCTGTGCCATATAGTGCTCTGCACCATTGCCCCATAGCTGTGCCATATAGTGCTCTGCACCATTGCCCCATAGCTGTGCCATATAGTGCTCTGCACCATTGCCCCATAGCTGTGCCATATAGTGCTCTGCACCATTGCCCCATAGCTGTGCCATATAGTGCTCTGCACCGTCCATTATTGCCCCATAGCTGTGCTGCTGCTGCAATAAAAATAAAAAAACACATACTCACCTCTCTTGCAGCTCCTCGGCGCCATCTTCCCGGCGTCTCTCCGCACTGACTGAACAGGCAGAGGGCGGCGCGCACACTATATGCGTCATCGCGCCCTCTGCCTGAACAGTCAGTGCGGAGAGAGAGAGACGCCGGGAAGATGGAGACAGCGCCCGGCGTGTGGAACGAGGACAGGTGAATATGCGATACTTACCTGCTCCCGGCGTCCCGCTCCTTCCCCCGGACAGCTGGTCTTCGGTGCCGCAGCCTCTTCCTCTATCAGCGGTCACCGGCACCGCTTCATTAGAGAAATGAATAGGCGGCTCCGCCCCTATGGGAGGTGGAGCAGCCTATTCATTTCTCTAATGAGCGGTCCCACGTGACCGCTCAGGGGAAGAGGCTGCTGCACCCGGAGACCGTGGGACGGGCAGGGGGAGCGACAGGATCGCCGGGACTAGGTGAGTATGCCTCAGCGCCCTCTCCCCCTCACCCGCCGACCCCACCGCCGACCGTGACTCGAGTATAAGCCGAGGGGGCACTTTCAGCCCAAAAATTTGGGCTGAAAATCTCGGCTTATACTCGAGTATATACGGTAAATAAATTCTGTAAAAAGCAAATCAAGGCAGCAAAGATTGAGACAGAGAGACTCATTGCCAGATAGAGTAAAAATAATCCCAAAATATTCTTTAACTATATAAATAGTAAGAAACTAAAAAATGACAGTGTTGGCCCCATTAAAAATAGTCTGGGTGAAATGGTGGATGAGGATGAGGAAAAAGCCAATATGCTAAATGACTTTTTTTCATCAGTATTTACAAAAGAAAATCCCATGGCAGACAAAATGACTGGTGATAAAAATTCCCCATTAAATGTCACCTGCTTAACCCAGCAGGAAGTACGGCGGCGTCTAAAAATCACTAAAATTGACAAATCTCCGGGCCCGGATGGGATACACCCCCGAGTACTGCAGGAACTAAGTACAGTCATTGATAGACCATTATTTTTAATCTTTAAAGACTCCATAATAACAGGGTCTGTACCACAGGACTGGCGTATAGCAAATGTGGTGCCAATATTCAAAAAAGGGGCAAAAACTGAACTCGGTAATTATAGGCCAGTAAGCTTAACCTCTACTGTGGGTAAAATCCTGGAGGGCATTCTAAGGGATGCTATGCTGGAGTATCTGAAGAGGAATAACCTCATGACCCAGTATCAGCACGGGTTTACTAGGGACCGTTCATGTCAGACTAATTTGATCAGCTTCTATGAAGAGGTAAGTTCCGGACTGGACCAAGGGAACCCAGTGGACGTAGTGTATATGGACTTTTCCAAAGCTTTTGATACGGTGCCACACAAAAGGTTGTTACATAAAATGAGAGTAATGGGGATAGGGGAAAATATGTGTAAGTGGGTTGAGAGCTGGCTCAGGGATAGGAAACAAAGGGTGGTTATTAATGGAGCACACTCGGACTGGGTCGCGGTTAGCAGTGGGGTACCACAGGGGTCAGTATTGGGCCCTCTTCTTTTTAACATATTTATTAATGACCTTGTAGGGGGCATTCAGAGTAGAATTTCAATATTTGCAGATGACACTAAACTCTGCAGGGTAATCAATACAGGGGAGGACAATTTTATATTACAGGATGATTTATGTAAACTAGAAGCTTGGGCTGATAAATGGCAAATGAGCTTTAATGGGGATAAATGTAAGGTCATGCACTTGGGTAGAAGTAATAAGATGTATAACTATGTGCTTAATTCTAAAACTCTGGGCAAAACCATCAATGAAAAAGACCTGGGTGTATGGGTGGATGACAAACTCATATTCAGTGGCCAGTGTCTGGCAGCTGCTACAAAGGCAAATAAAATAATGGGATGTATTAAAAGAGGCATAGATGCTCATGAGGAGAACATAATTTTACCTCTATACAAGTCACTAGTTCGACCACACTTAGAATACTGTGCACAGTTCTGGTCTCCGGTGTA
This sequence comes from Ranitomeya variabilis, assembly GCF_051348905.1. NCBI lineage: Eukaryota > Metazoa > Chordata > Amphibia > Anura > Dendrobatidae > Ranitomeya > Ranitomeya variabilis. The sequence continues at coordinate 673,730,444 of NC_135235.1, read as the reverse complement.
TAAGAAAGACATAGCTGAACTGGAGCGGGTGCAGAGAAGAGCGACCAAGGTTATTAGAGGACTGGGGGGTCTGCAATACCAAGATAGGTTATTACACTTGGGGCTATTTAGTTTGGAAAAACGAAGACTAAGGGGTGATCTTATTTTAATGTATAAATAGATGAGGGGACAGTACAAAGACCTTTCTGATGATCTTTTTAACCCCTTCCCGACATCTGACGGTATAGTACGTCACATGTCGGGACCCCCGCTTTGATGTGCGCTCCGGCGGTGAGCGCACATCAAAGCCGGGACATGTCAGCTGTTTTGAACAGCTGACATGTGCCCGCAATAGGCGCGAGCAGAATCGCGATCTGCGCGCGCCTATTAACTAGTTAAATGCCGCTGTCAAATGCAGACAGCGGCATTTAACTACCGCATCCGGCCGTGCGGCCGGATATGAGCGCATCGCCGACCCCCGTCACATGATCGGGGGTCGGCGATGCTCCTCCATTGTAACCATAGAGGTCCTTGAGACCTCTATGGTTACTGATTGCCGGTGGCTGTGAGCGCCCCCCTGTGGTCGGCGCTCACAGCACACCTGCAAATCTGCTGTGTAGCAGCGATCTTATGATCACTGCTGCATAGCAGAGGCGATCGTGCTGTGCCTGCTTCTAGCCTCCCATGGAGGCTATAGAAGCATGGCAAAAGTAAAAAAAAAAAGTTTTTAAAAATGTGAAAAAAATAAAAAAAATATAAAAGTTTAAATCACCCCCCTTTCGCCCCAATCAAAATAAATAATAATAATAATTTCAATTAAAAAAAAACCCAAACTACACATATTTGGTATATTTTGGCGTTCAGAATCGCCCGATCTATCAATAAAAAAAAAGCATTAACCTGATCGCTAAATGGCGTAATGAGAAAAAAATTCGAAACGCCAGATTTACGTTTTTTTGGTCGCCACGACATTGCATTAAAATGCAATAACGGGCGATCAAAAGAATGTATCTGCCCCAAAATGCTATCATTAAAAACGCCAGCTCGGCACGCAAAAAATAAGCCCTCACCTGACCCCAGATCACGAAAAATGGAGACGCTACGAGTATCGAAAAATGGCGCAATTTTGTTTTGTTTTGTTTTTTGCAAAGTTTGGAATTTTTTTTCACCACTTAGGTGAAAAATAACTTAGTCATGTTATGTGTCTATGAACTCGTAGTGACCTGGAGAATCATATTGGCAGGTCAGTTTTAGCATTTAGTGAACCTAGCAAAATAGGCAAGCAAAAAACAAGTGTGGGATTGCACTTTTTTTGCAATTTCACTGCACTTGGAATTTTTTTCCCGTTTTCTAGTACATGACATGCTAAAACCAATGATGTCGTTCAAAAGTACAACTCGTCCCGCAAAAAATAAGCCCTCACATGGCCAAATTGACGGAAAAATAAAAAAGTTATGGCTCTGGGAAGGAGGGGAGCGAAAAACGAAAACGGAAAAACGGAAAAAGCTCCGGGGGTGAAGGGGTTAATCATAGACATGAGACAGGGACAAGGGGGCATCCTCTACGTCTGGAGAAAAGAAGGTTTAAGCATAATAACAGACGCGGATTCTTTACTGTAAGAGCAGTGAGACTATGGAACTCTCTGCCGTATGATGTTGTAATGAGTGATTCATTAATTAAATTTAAGAGGGGACTGGATACCTTTCTGGAAAAGTATAATGTTACAGGGTATATACTATTTGAAAATGGAAACAATAACCAATAAAACTTAACATTTAATTCATTTGGATAAAATACTCAATATCATTCACGATCTAAAACTCATATGGCTGCTGAAAAAGTTACAGGGTGCACAATCTCCCTACCAAACCTCTATCTGTGCCCTACCTGGCAGCAGAGGTTGGCACCCTATTAAACCTGCGCAATGGCGCCCCTGCTCCACGTAGTCTGATCCTAACTGACCCTAATGGGCCCTATAGTGTAGAAGATAGATACTTAACCATCCAGCAGACCATACATAACAGACAGACATAAAAAACTGTCACTAGAAAAGTGCTTAACAACAAATTTTGCACTTTAAGAGGCCTGAACAGAAGGGGAAAAAATGATGATAATATACAGGCTAGTGCGCTAGTGTGTTTAGTAAATCAGACACACTAAAAAAATGCGAATGCACTATTAATCAAGACCTCTAATAGGTAAGCCTGTACCCCTATCTATAACCTATCTTTTCCCTACCTGCCTGCGGAGGTAGGCACCCTAGGTTCCTGCGCAAATGGCGCCCCCGCTCTAGTCGACTGTCCCAATCTCTCCCTAGTAAAGGCAGGCAGTAGTGGAAGAAAAACAGCAATAAAGTGCAAGAATAGTGCAACAAAGTGAAAATCCACCAAAATAAAGTGACATAATTAAACTGATACTATTCTGTTCATATATACAAGTATGTTATATTCTCGACGCGTTTCCCCTGTATAGGTTCATCAGGAGACATACTTTTTATATAGAGAAGCTCGTTTGTAAGAACAAAATACACTTATCTGGCTGTAACAAGGGAAATGATACAAGCCGTGCCCTCTATTGCAGTGGAGAAACAATGTCCATCCTGTCCCTGCCGGACTAAATCAGTCTCGTAGTAAGTGTAGCTAGCGTACCTTATATTCTCATGCCTCCCATAAGTGCCGCCAAAAAACAGTTTCCGGATAGTGTTCATCATTGCGTGCCGTCCCACAGGCATGACAACAGTCGTCATGCGCCAATAGACCGAAGTCGCGCTATGCGTTCCACCTAACGCATGCGCAGTGATCTCCAAACCGCGCTGCTCAGTATCTGTTATTCATAGCGCTCCACCCCTCATAATGGATCGCAAATGCGTTCCATTCGGCGCATGCGCATTATTAGCGGTTACGTAGGGCACTATTTCAAATCAATTTTAAGGTAGATAGCACTAAAAACACTCACTTGCTAACCTTTGTTCCCAATAGATCGTGTTTAAGAGGAATGTAACCATACCATATACTATACATAATAGTGATAATGACCTAATCCTATCTTGGACCAATGGATCTACGGGCTTACATATCTAACTGACAGCTCATAGGGAATAGGGAAAGCGTATTTAAATGAAGCAGCCAAAATGTAACTGGTCATTTAAACCCCTGGGTTTTATACTTTTCATACGATAAATCCACTTAGCTTCTTTTTGGAGAATAAGCCTATCCCAGTCTCCACCCCTCACTGGTGGTGAGACCACCTCAATCACTGAAAAACTACAACACGTAAGGTCACCCCCATGCACAATCCTCATATGATTAGAGACTGGAGTATCCCTACCATTTATGACGTCCCCAATGTGTTCCCCTATTCTTCGACGGAATTCTCGTTTAGTTTTGCCCACATAGTCCATGGGGCAACCGCACTTAAAGAGGTAAATCACTCCTTCAGTTTTGCAATTAGCAAAATGTCTCATCTCATATACCTTTTTTGTGGTAGAGCTAACAAATGTACTGCTTCTAGAGACATACTTGCAAAACTTGCATTTACCACATTTAAACGTGCCATTCTCCCTCCTTTCCAACCATGTTAAGGGTTTCTTTGGTGGAAAAAAGGCACTATGTACAATTTGGTCTCTAATGGACCTCCCCCTTCTATAAGTGATAGAGGGGACAGCAGGGATGACGTCACAAAGGTCGGGGTCCATTTTTAAAATACTCCAATATTTTTTAATTGTCTCTCTGACTCGATAGGCCTGATCATCGAATGTACCTATGATTCTAAGATCACCTTTATCCTCCTCCTTTATCCTCTTAACAAGCAGTGACGATCTTTCTTTCTCTTTAGAGTTTTTAAAAGCCTCATTAAGTACCCTCAAGGGATACCCCCTGTCCACAAATTTGTCTCTCAGATCCCTTGCTTGGATATCAAGCCTGCATCCCTTATTTCTACCAGCAGAGTTTTAAGGGAATCCACAAATTCCTCCTCAGGATGGCCATGATAGTATTGATATATTTCAGAAATTAGTGGTGGAGGATCTTGAGAGAATTGGCACCATGGGTAAAGGGCAGCATTCTAATCTCTCAGCAGAGGAGAGAAAAGTATTGGATGGTCTTGCTGTAAATAAAAACTGTATATTTAAACCCTCAGATAAGGGAGGTAATTTGGTGGTGTTGGATCTTAACCAATACCAAAAGATGTGTGATGACATCCTTAAGGACACACTAACGTACAAACTATTGAGGAAGGACCCTACTGGGGAATTTGTGGATTCCCTTAAAACTCTGCTGGTAGAAATAAGGGATGCAGGCTTGATATCCAAGAACGAATATGATTTCATGTTGCCTGTGTTCCCAGTGGTGCCGGTTTTCTATTCCTTGCCTAAAGTGCACAAGGGCCTTAAACCCTTGAAAGGTCGTCCGATTGTGGCTGGGATCGATTCAGTCACCCAAAATACAAGCATTTATATAGATAAAGTGTTGAGATCTTTCGTTACCTCATTGCCCTCATATATAAGGGATTCCTCTGATCTCCTTCTCAAACTGGAGGATGTAGTCCTTACGGACGATGTGTCGTTTGCCTCCATAGATGTGGAGTCGTTGTATAGCAACATACCGCATGAAAGGGGACTACAGGGAGTCAATCATTTTCTGCGTTCAAGGGGAACACAATTATTTCAACATAATCGATGTATTTTAAGACTCCTTGAGTTTGTGTTGAGACACAACTATTTTGCGTTTGGAGGCGGGTTCTTCCACCAGCTCAGGGGCACAGCAATGGGGAGCCCCTGTGCCCCCACATATGCTAATTTGTTCCTGGGCTGGTGGGAGGACCAGTCGGTGTTTGGAGAGGACGAGGCCCATTGGTGGAAGCCCCAGATATTATTCTGGGGCAGGTATATAGATGACGTGATGATATTGTGGTCTGGTGATAGAACGTCATTCTCTAGGTTTGTGGAGGAATTAAATGTAAATGAAATTGGTTTAAAATTGACCTATGAGTTCAGACATGATTTCATGAATTTTCTTGATTTGAAGATCTCGAGGAGTAGTGCTGGTCGTATAGTAACCGAAACCTTCCACAAACCTACAGCAACTAACAATCTGTTGCGTTGGGAGAGTCACCACCCAAACAGTTTAAAAAGAGGTATACCAAAAGGGCAGTACTTACGTACTAGGAGAAACTGTTCAACTGATTCAAGCTTTTTTCACCAAGCAAGGGATCTGAGAGACAAATTTGTGGACAGGGGGTATCCCTTGAGGGTACTTAATGAGGCTTTTAAAAACTCTAAAGAGAAAGAAAGATCGTCACTGCTTGTTAAGAGGATAAAGGAGGAGGATAAAGGTGATCTTAGAATCATAGGTACATTCGATGATCAGGCCTATCGAGTCAGAGAGACAATTAAAAAATATTGGAGTATTTTAAAAATGGACCCCGACCTTTGTGACGTCATCCCTGCTGTCCCCTCTATCACTTATAGAAGGGGGAGGTCCATTAGAGACCAAATTGTACATAGTGCCTTTTTTCCACCAAAGAAACCCTTAACATGGTTGGAAAGGAGGGAGAATGGCACGTTTAAATGTGGTAAATGCAAGTTTTGCAAGTATGTCTCTAGAAGCAGTACATTTGTTAGCTCTACCACAAAAAAGGTATATGAGATGAGACATTTTGCTAATTGCAAAACTGAAGGAGTGATTTACCTCTTTAAGTGCGGTTGCCCCATGGACTATGTGGGCAAAACTAAACGAGAATTCCGTCGAAGAATAGGGGAACACATTGGGGACGTCATAAATGGTAGGGATACTCCAGTCTCTAATCATATGAGGATTGTGCATGGGGGTGACCTTACGTGTTGTAGTTTTTCAGTGATTGAGGTGGTCTCACCACCAGTGAGGGGTGGAGACTGGGATAGGCTTATTCTCCAAAAAGAAGCTAAGTGGATTTATCGTATGAAAAGTATAAAACCCAGGGGTTTAAATGACCAGTTACATTTTGGCTGCTTCATTTAAATACGCTTTCCCTATTCCCTATGAGCTGTCAGTTAGATATGTAAGCCTGTAGATCCATTGGTCCAAGATAGGATTAGGTCATTATCACTATTATGTATAGTATATGGTATGGTTACATTCCTCTTAAACACGATCTATTGGGAACAAAGGTTAGCAAGTGAGTGTTTTTAGTGCTATCTACCTTAAAATTGATTTGAAATAGTGCCCTACGTAACCGCTAATAATGCGCATGCGCCGAATGGAACGCATTTGCGATCCATTATGAGGGGTGGAGCGCTATGAATAACAGATACTGAGCAGCGCGGTTTGGAGATCACTGCGCATGCGTTAGGTGGAACGCATAGCGCGACTTCGGTCTATTGGCGCATGACGACTGTTGTCATGCCTGTGGGACGGCACGCAATGATGAACACTATCCGGAAACTGTTTTTTGGCGGCACTTATGGGAGGCATGAGAATATAAGGTACGCTAGCTACACTTACTACGAGACTGATTTAGTCCGGCAGGGACAGGATGGACATTGTTTCTCCACTGCAATAGAGGGCACGGCTTGTATCATTTCCCTTGTTACAGCCAGATAAGTGTATTTTGTTCTTACAAACGAGCTTCTCTATATAAAAAGTATGTCTCCTGATGAACCTATACAGGGGAAACGCATCGAGAATATAACATACTTGTATATATGAACAGAATAGTATCAGTTTAATTATGTCACTTTATTTTGGTGGATTTTCACTTTGTTGCACTATTCTTGCACTTTATTGCTGTTTTTCTTCCACTACTGCCTGCCTTTACTAGGGAGAGATTGGGACAGTCGACTAGAGCGGGGGCGCCATTTGCGCAGGAATCTAGGGTGCCTACCTCCGCAGGCAGGTAGGGAAAAGATAGGTTATAGATAGGGGTACAGGCTTACCTATTAGAGGTCTTGATTAATAGTGCATTCGCATTTTTTTAGTGTGTCTGATTTACTAAACACACTAGCGCACTAGCCTGTATATTATCATCATTTTTTCCCCTTCTGTTCAGGCCTCTTAAAGTGCAAAATTTGTTGTTAAGCACTTTTCTAGTGACAGTTTTTTATGTCTGTCTGTTATGTATGGTCTGCTGGATGGTTAAGTATCTATCTTCTACACTATAGGGCCCATTAGGGTCAGTTAGGATCAGACTACGTGGAGCAGGGGCGCCATTGCGCAGGTTTAATAGGGTGCCAACCTCTGCTGCCAGGTAGGGCACAGATAGAGGTTTGGTAGGGAGATTGTGCACCCTGTAACTTTTTCAGCAGCCATATGAGTTTTAGATCGTGAATGATATTGAGTATTTTATCCAAATGAATTAAATGTTAAGTTTTATTGGTTATTGTTTCCATTTTCAAATAGTGTCTTTGTTTCGGTGAGAAAATAATTGAAGTAGGACGCTTTCCATAAGATTTATTCTGTGAAAAAATTCTTTACAGGGTATATACACTAGATTCCTTGATAAGGCGTTGATCCAGGGAACTAGTCTGATTGCCGTATGTGGAGTCAGGAAGGAATTTTTTTCCCCAATGTGGAGCTTACTCTTTGCCACATGGGTTTTTTTTGCCTTCCTCTGGATCAACATGTTAGGGCATGTTAGGTTAGGCTATGGGTTGAACTAGATGGACTTACAGTCTTCCTTCAACCTTAATAACTATGTAACTATGTAACTATGTAAATTATGGTGAGATTCATTTAGTTATATTTATATCACCACCCAATTTGAGTCCATAATATATATTGCCACGTTTTTCATTACAATGCTGTTATACACTTCCTAAAAGGGTAGTCATCGAAATGGCGTGTGAATTAGCCTACACAGCTACCACTGGAATTTTTAGATATCTGAACGTCACATAGATCATATCTGTTATACACACAGACAATTACATTCTAACTTCCTTATTATTATAATTTTTTCGCTATCTCGACCTTTGCATTCATTTTTTAAGGTGACCAGAAAAATGCACACAGGAAAATTGCCCACAGGAAAATTGCCCACATGAAAAATGCCCACAGGAAAAATGCCCACAGGAAAATTCCCCACACGGAAAATTCCCCACATGGAAAATTCCCCACACGGAAAATTCCCCACACGGAAAATTCCCCACACGGAAAATTCCCCACATGGAAAATTCCCCACACGGAAAATTCCCCACACAGAAAATTCCCCACACGGAAAATTGCCAATTGCATCATCACAAAGTTTCAGATCTATGATATTTCAGGTGCAAGGTGTTCACATGATATGTGAAAAGTGCCCACAGACATGAATACCCACAGGAAAACAGTAGAGAGTTACAGGCGAGATGCTCTGCAGAACAGAGAATAGCATAGAGCTATAGGATAAATGCTCTCCAGGACAGGGGGATAGTATGCAGGTATATGTGAGATGCTCTGCAGGGCTGGAGAATATAGAATTATAGGTGAGATGCTCTGCAGAGCAGGAGAATAATATAGAATTATAGGCGAGATGCTCTGCAGGACAGGGGGATAGTACACAGGTATGGGTACAGCCACACTAGCGCCATTTTCAGGTCAATGTAGTCAATGCAGTGAATATGCATGAGGCTTAATGGGTGGGAGACTGGTAAGCCTGATCTACCTTTTACAGCATTTATCTATCTATTTTATTCAATCTATCTATCCTATCTGTCTGTCTTCTCTTTTTGTACGTTATACAGCAGTAGATGGAGGCCACATGCTATCACATCGGGAGGGCGGTTATGTCCCGATGGGGGCAGGTTTCTCTCCCCCCATGTGCTCACCCACCTATCCACTCTCTCTTTCCCTATGTGCTGACTTCTCCCGTCTGTGCTCTCTTCTTTGACCTGTCTACCCCATGTGCTATCCCTCTTGTCTGCTGTCTCTCTTCTTCCTGTGCTGTGTTCTCCCCTCATGTGCTGTTCCATTTGAGCTGTCTCCCCCGTGCTCTGTCTCTCTCACCCCTGTGCGCTTTCTCTCTACCCCATTTGCTGTCTTCTCTCATCATCTCTTCTTTGACCTGTGTACCTCATGTGCTCTCCCCCTTGTCTGCTCTCTCTCTCTCTCCACCAATATTTTACCTGACAAAATGAATCTTCTGTGATCCTCTGCTGTAATGTCAGTATTGTCTTTTGCTTCCTCCCCTGCCAAGGAGATGTGGTATGCTCCGTACAGGGTCAGACACAGACAATTTTTTAAATGAACTTTCGTTCGTGGGAAAACCCACGATGTGACCGGCTTCCTCTGCCTGTAGATACGTAGCGCATCTGCCTCTGGGATCACCCTAATGATTCACTGCGCCTGCGCGGAATTCACGCAAGCGCAGTAAATCAGACCACCAGCATCTTTGTGCAGACAGATAGCGGCGGTCACATTAAAACTGCGCATGCGCTCCTCCTGTACAAAGATGGTGGCGGTGAGTGAATCATTCGGCTGATCGAGGCGGCGGTGTGTTCACGACGGTGTTCCACTGGTGGTACCACGCAATTCATACGTCTTTATAGAATTTAGAGCACTACAGGGGCCCATACATCTGGCCAACGTGTGTGTGTGTGGGGGGGGAAGGGCCAAATTTCGCACTGGGGCCCATCGGACTCCACTGCAAAAGCATATCATACATTCTCAGCAAGAACACAAAGTGGTACAAGTAACAGAATCTCACCTTTCTGCTGTGCCTTCTGGGCTTCCAGGACCAACTATCTCTGCCAGCAGCAGTGATTCTTTTGTGTGTACTGATAGCAGTGATGGCTCCTCTGGATCACACTGCTGCTGGTTCTGCATGTGCTGCTGCTCTGGGCTGGTGGGAGGAGTAAGGCAGAATCAGTGAGAGATGAGAGCAGACTAGATCTATCTATTGTTAATAATGACAGACTGCTACAAACCACAGATCTTCATTTTTGCAGTTTTGCAGTAGGTCAACTCTAAATCACAAGTTGATCACATATTATGTGAACATCCTCACCTTGCACCTGAAATATCATAGACCCGAAACTTTTGTGATGCTGTAATTGGCAATTTTCTGTGTGGGGAATTTTCCGTGTGGGGAATTTTCCGTGTGTGGAATTTTCCGTGTGTGGAATTTTCCGTGTGGGGAAATTTCCGTGTGGGGAATTTTCCGTGTGGGGAATTTTCCATGTGGGGAATTTTCCGTGTGGGGAATTTTCCGTGTGGGGAATTTTCCTGTGGGCATTTTTCCTGTGTGCATTTTTCATGTGGGCAATTTTCCTGTGAGCAATTTTCCTGTGGGCATTTTTCTGGGAACCACTTACTACTTATCCATCTCTTCCCTGCCCTGGTCTTGGCCTTCTTTGGGCTGAAACAAGAATTTATCCTTGTCATACAGTGATACACATTAAAAACTCTTTACGTTTCAAGAATCAGGGGATCTTTCATTGACCCCCAGGGAACCCTTGCTTCTATAACAAATCATCCTGGATTTCCTCCAGGTGCCTTAGCTAACTCTTTCCTGCGTGGTTCTAAAAACGCACCTCTTTGCATTCATCAGGTCACCTCACAAGTTACATAGATGAATCCCAACGTCACCACTTTGACTACTTTCAAGGGGCCTCTATCCCCATTCCAAACTATGCACTTCCTCCCTTCACATGCCATCTCAGTCCTTTACCAACTCTTATCAGCTCCAGACTTAGAGTACTGTCACACAGTGGCACTTTGGTCGCTACGACGGTACGATCCGTGACGTTCCAGTGATATCCATACGATATCGCTGTGTCTGACACGCAGCAGCGATCAGGGACCCTGCTGAGAATCGTACGTCGTAGCAGATCGTTTGGAACTTTCTTTCGTCGCTGGATCTCCCGCTGTCATCGCTGGATCGTTGTGTGTGACAGCGATCCAGCGATGCGTTCGCTTGTAACCAGGGTAAACATCGGGTTACTAAGCGCAGGGCCGTGCTTAGTAACCCGATGTTTACCGTGGTTACCAGCGTAAAAGTAAAAAAAAAAAAACCGTACATACTCACATTCCGGTGTCCTTCAGGTCCCTTGCAGTCTGCTTCCCGCTCTGACTGACTGCCGGCCGGAAAGTAAGAAGAGTAGAGCACAGCGGTGACGTCACCGCTGTGATCTGCTTTCACTTTACGGCGGCACTCAGTCAGAGCGGGAAGCAGACGGCAAGGGACCTGAAGGACACTGGAATGTGAGTATGTACGGTTTGTTTTTTTTTACTTTTACGCTGGTAACCATGGTAAACATCGGGCTACTAAGCGCGGCCCTGCGCTTAGTAACCCGATGTTTACCCTGGTTACCCGGGACCTCGGCATCGTTGGTCGCTGGAGAGCGGTCTGTGTGACAGCTCCCCAGCGACCACACAACGACTTTCCAACGATCACGGCCAGGTCGTATCGCAGGTCGTGATCGTTGGAAAGTTGCAGAGTGTGACAGTACCCATAGACTCCCTTTCCCACTTCTGAATGTTCACCGAATCCGAATAACAACATAAATTCACAGCAGTGCAATAGGATAGATGCTTCCATCTGTTCCATAAATCCCTATTTACAACTAATGCGCAAGAAAAAATTATAACATCTGTAGATGGTAAGGTGTCCCCTCGGTTCTGCATAAGTGATTCCCAGATATATTAAACCTATGTTGGCATTGTGGGGCATCTGAGAGTACATTGACACACATTACATTAAAATTCCTAAAACTCCAGAAGCTGTATTGTTATTTGTTTCCTACATCTGGGCACAGCTTTAAGAAATCTCTCATGAGATGTCTAGAAGAATAGTTTGCGGAAATTACTTTGAGCCAACACATGGAAATGCCAATAAATGGTTCCTCTGGAATTCATTCTTATCCTCCATACTATATAGATCCATCTTAAGATGACCTATCTACATTTTTTGAGCCGTCTGCACCGCAATCTCCTTAGATGACATGAGTCCTTTAGTCTATCTATTGATTTCCTTATCACTTTTCCACTTTCTATCTGTGTTCTTCAACATGTTCTTCTTCCCTTCCCACTCTCATGCCCTACTCTTCCTAACAACTCTTCATGGCCTCACCTTCCCTAGGTTCCTACTTTTCATTCTTTTAATCTCAAGCTTTTGGTGATGTCTGGATCGGCAGTGATTCTTGGTTTCCTTAAATCAGTTTTTCATTAACCTTTTAACAGTTATTTCCCTCTACAGTATTTCATTATGTAAGCATATATGAACAATTTATATAAATTTGCCAAATATTCAAGATAATAAATAGATATTGGACAAAAGTGAGGTCATGCACTACACCAATTGACAAATCATATAGAAAACAGGTGCAGAAAAGGCCACATCACTAAGAGAATTATTTATTACTAGATGGTGGCCCGATTCTAAAGCATCGGGTATTCTAGAATATGTATGTAGTTTATTTATGAAGTTTTCAGAATAATGCAATTTATACACAGGAATCGGCTGGCCGGCTGCGACCAATTAGTGAAGCCAGGGCTGGCTCCAGGTTTTTGAGGGTCCCGGGCGAAAGAGTCTCAGTGGGCCCCCCTCTTTAACACATACCATGATTCATGATGCACAGATACAGCAGAGAAATATAGCACAGCCAAGTAGCATATAACACAGCTCATGTAGTATATAGCACAGCCACGTAGTATATTGCCCAGCCACGTAGTATATAACACAGCTCACGTAGTATATAACACAGCCACGTAGTATATTGCCCAGCCACGTAGTATATTGCCCAGCCATGTAGTATATAGCACTGACACGTAGTATATAGCACAGACATGTAGTACAGTTATATGAAAAAGTTTGGGCACCCCTATTAATCTTAAGCTTAATGTTTTATAAAAATAGGTTTTTTTGCAACAGCTATTTCAGTTTCATATATCTAATAACTGTTGGACGGTTCCCTGAAAAATGCCCACAGGAAAATTGCCCACAGGAAAATTGCCCACATGAAAAATGCACACAGGAAAAATGCCCACAGGAAAATTCCCCACACGGAAAATTCCCCACACGGAAAATTCCCCACACGGAAATTTCCCCACATGGAAAATTCCACACACGGAAAATTCCCCACACGGAAAATTCCCCACACAGAAAATTGCCAATTACAGCATCACAAAAGTTTCGGGTCTATGATATTTCAGGTGCAAGGTGAGGATGTTCACATAATATGTGATCAACTTGTGATTTACAGTTGACCTACTGCAAAACTGCAAAAATGAAGATCTGTGGTTTGTAGCAGTCTGTGATTATCAGCAATAGATAGATCTAGTCTGCTCTCATCTCTCACTGATTCTGCCTTACTCCTCCCACCAGCCCAAAACAGCAGCACATGCACAACCAGCAGCAGTGTGATCCAGAGGAGCCATCACTGCTATCAGTACACACAAAAGAATCACTGCTGCTGGCAGAGATAGTTGGTCCTGGAAGCCCAGAAGGCACAGCAGAAAGGTGAGATTCTGTCACTTGTACCACTTTGTGTTCTTGCTGAGAATGTATGATATGCTTTTGCAGTGGAGTCCGATGGGCCCCAGTGCGAAATTTGGCCCTTCCCCCCCACACACACACACGTTGGTCAGATGTATGGGCCCCTGTAGTGCTCTAAATTCTATAAAGACGTATGAATTGCGTGGTACCACCAGTGGAACACCGTCGTGAACACACCGCCGCCTCGATCAGCCGAATGATTCACTCACCGCCACCATCTTTGTACAGGAGGAGCGCATGCGCAGTTTTAATGTGACCGCCGCTATCTGTCTGCACAAAGATGCTGGTGGTCTGATTTACTGCGCTTGCGTGAATTCCGTGCAGGCGCAGTGAATCATTAGGGTGATCCCAGAGGCAGATGCGCTACGTATCTACAGGCAGAGGAAGCCGGTCACATTAAAGGGGTTTTCCCACGAACGAAAGTTCATTTAAAAAATTGTCTGTGTCTGACCCTGTACGGAGCATACCACATCTCCTTGGCAGGGGAGGAAGCAAAAGACAATACTGACATTACAGCAGAGGATCACAGAAGATTCATTTTGTCAGGTAAAATAGTGGTGGAGAGAGAGAGAGCAGACAAGGGGGAGAGCACATGAGGTACACAGGTCAAAGAAGAGATGATGAGAGAAGACAGCAAATGGGGTAGAGAGAAAGCGCACAGGGGTGAGAGAGACAGAGCACAGGGGGGAGACAGCCGGAACAGCACATGAGGGGAGAACACAGCACAGGAAGAAGAGAGACAGAAGACAAGAGGGATAGCACATGGGGTAGACAGGTCAAAGAAGAGAGCACAGATGGGAGAAGTCAGCACATAGGGAAAGAGAGAGTGGATAGGTGGGTGAGCACATGGGGGGAGAGAAACCTGCCCCCATCGGGACATAACCGCCCTCCCGATGCGATAGCATGTGGCCTCCATCTACTGCTGTATAACGTACAAAAAGAGAAGACAGACAGATAGGATAGATAGATTGAATAAAATAGATAGATAAATGCTGTAAAAGGTAGATCAGGCTTACCAGTCTCCCACCCATTAAGCCTCATGCACATTCACTGCATTGACTACATTGACCTGAAAATGGCGCTAGTGTGGCTGTACCCATACCTGTATACTATCCCCCTGTCCTGCAGAGCATCTTGCCTATAATTCTATATTATTCTCCTGCTCTGCAGAGCATCTCACCTATAATTCTATATTCTCCGGCCCTGCAGAGCATCTCACTTATAATTCTATATTATGCTCCTGCCCTGCAGAGCATCTCACCTATAATTCTATATTATTCTCCTGCCCTGCAGAGCATCTCACATATACCTGCATACTATCCCCCTGTCCTGGAGAGCATTTAGCCTATAGCTCTATGCTATTCTCTGTTCTGCAGAGCATCTCACCTATAACTCTCTACTGTTTTCCTGTGGGTATTCATGTCTGTGGGCACTTTTCACATATCATGTGAACACCTTGCACCTGAAATATCATAGATCTGAAACTTTGTGATGATGCAATTGGCAATTTTCCGTGTGGGGAATTTTCTGTGTGGGGAATTTTCCGTGTGGGGAATTTTCCGTGTGGGGAATTTTCCGTGTGGGGAATTTTCCTGTGGGCATTTTTCCTGTGGGCATTTTTCATGTGGGCAATTTTCCTGTGTGCAATTTTCCTGTGTGCATTTTTCTGGTCACCAAATGGAACATTTTCCATCGGTTTACATTAAAAGCTATAAAGGCTTACTTGAGAACCCACAATATATTATTTTTCTTTTCTTTAAATCTTTTTACACATATTTATTCCTGTAGCTAAAATTAGTTTTGAAAACTCACCTTAGATGCATGATGATCAATGTGTAGTTGTTTTTCTACTGAAAATTGAAAACATTTTTGAAAGTCAATATGGATTCGTGTCGGGTGGCTGTTGTTGTAAACATATGTCCTTACGTGACTGTGGATTTGAATCCAAACTGAGTTTGAATGGCTTAAAAAATAAATAAATATTTCACAATTTGTGTGTTGAACAAATAATAATATTTAATGTAGATTATGGTAAACTATATTATCCAGAAGGCCAAAGAATGATAATGATGAAAATTTTTAAGTTTAAATTGTAAATGGTTAACCCACAAATTAAATATATCACATAGCGTTTTTTGGGACTATTGAACGCAACCAGGTTTTATCGGAGGAAGATAAGAAATAACACATTGAAAAAAATATTGTAAAGACGCACTGTTATGGTGCAAATTGGTTGCTGGCACTGTTATGGGGGTAACGCACCCCAATTCTTTACTAATGTCACCCAATTCTATACTAATGTCCTCCATCCTGGGCCTCTTCCAAGTATAGGTATATGTCCACCATACTGACAGATATGTCCTCCATCCTGGTATATATTCCCCACCCTACATCATGGTATATGCTCCTGCCATACTGGTATATGTGCCCCAATACATATATATGTGCCCCACCCAAGTATCTATTATCCCCCATCCTAGTATACATGATCCCCCATCATGGTATAAATGATCCCTCATCCTGGTATATATGATCATTCCATCTTGGTATACTGTATATCAGTGTTCACCAACTCCAGGCCTTGAGAGCCACCATGGGCATGTTTTTATGATTTCATAAATATTGCAGAAGTGATAATTTAATCACCTGCACAGGTAATAATTCAATGATATGTGCAATACTAAGGAAATCATGAAAACATGTACTGTGGGTGGCCCTTGAGGACTGGAGTTGGGGAAAGCTGCCTTATATGATCCCTCATCCAGCTATATATGGCCACCATCATGGAATATGTCCCCCATCCTGGTTTATATGGTTCCCCATCCTGGTATATATGATCCACCATCACAATGCACACATAAAAAAAAAGATTATACTCAACATCCATCACTACCACACAGCACAACATCTTCTTCTCATGCCAACAGCTGATCAGCGCGTAAGTTGTTGCCCCACACGCCATCAGCTGCCAGGATAATCACTGCTCGCATGACCGGGATCATGTGCGTGAGAAAAAGTGAATATCCACTTTGTTTAATATTGGGCAAATGTGATCAACCATGGCTGCAGTAGCGACTGTGGGGTAATCACGTGTGC